>NC_138942.1:11195000-11795000 GCF_965226115.1 Aulonocara stuartgranti | reverse complement strand
ATAATAAGAGAACAGCACCACCAAGGCTGGAGACGGAGCAATACTGGAAGAGCATATGGGAGAAGGATGCAATCCATAACGGCAATGCTCAGTGGCTAGTGGATCTGAGGGCAGACCACAGCGACCTCCCTGAACAGGGTCCAGTAACCATCACAGTGGCAGATATCCAAGAAAGGGTCTCCAGTATGAAGAGTTGGACAGCACCAGGGCCCGACATGGTTCATGCCTACTGGCTAAAGAAGCTGACTGCACTCCACGAGTGTCTGGCAGCACAAATGAACCAGCTGCTAGTTAACGAGAGACACCCGGAATCAAATCATATCGCATCATATCGGCTAAGATGAACAGGCACATGGGTCAATACATGAGCGGGACACAGAAAGGAATTGGCAAGAATACCAGAGGTGCAAAACACCAGCTACTGGTAGACAGAACAGTCAGCCGAGACTGCAAGACCAGACTGACCAACCTGTGCACTGTCTGGATTGATTACAAGAAGGCCTATGACTCAATGCCCCACAGCTGGATACTGGAATGCCTAGAATTGTACAAGATCAATGGGACCCTAAGAGCCTTCATCAGGAACTCAATGGGGATGTGGCGTACAACACTGGAGGCCAACTCCAAGCCCATAGCACAAGTCACCATCAAGTGCGGGATCTCCCAAGGAGATGCTCTGTCCCCACTGCTGTTCTGCATAGGCCTGAACCCCCTCAGTGAGATCATTAACAAGACTGGCTACGGATACCGATTACGGAACGGAGCAGTTGTCAGCCACCTCCTGTACATGGATGACATCAAGCTGTATGCCAAGAGTGAACGAGACATCGATTCACTGATCCACACTACCAGGCTATACAGCAATGACATTGGAATGTCGTTCGGACTGGAGAAGTGTAGTCGGATGGTAACAAAGAGAGGGAAGGTAGTCAGAACTGAGGGGATTGAACTACCAGAAGGCAACATTGCAGACATAGAGGACAGTTACAAGTACCTGGGGATCCTGCAGGGGAATGGGAACAATGAAGAGGCCGCTAGAAAAGCTGCAACCACCAAGTACCTGCAGAGGGTCAGGCAAGTCCTGAGGAGTCAGCTGAATGGTAAGAACAAGATCCGGGTCATCAACAAGTACGCCCTGCCCGTGATCAGGTACCCTGCTGGGGTAATAGGCTGGCCAAAGGAGGAGATAGAAGCCACTGACATAAAGACAAGAAAGCTCCTGACCATGCATGGAGGGTTTCACCCCAAGTCCAGCACCCTGAGGCTGTACGCTTGGACATTCCTCAGTTGTTTCTGTGCCTCAGCGGGAGCAGAAGGAAGGGGGCCGGGGACTGGTGAGTGTCAGCACCACAGTCCAGGATGAGACAACGAACATCCAAGAATACATTGGGAAGATGGCCCCAACTGACCGATTGCTCAGTGAATACCTCAGGCAGCAGAAACCCAAGAAAGAGGAGGGAGACGAGGAACCATCATGGAAGGATAGGCCCCTGCACGGTATGTACCACCGGCAGATAGAGGAGGTGGCTGATATCCAGAAATCCTACCAGTGGCTGGACAAAGCTGGACTGAAAGACAGCACAGAGGCACTAATCATGGCAGCACAAGAACAAGCTCTGAGTACAAGATCCATAGAGGCTGGGGTCTATCACACCAGGCAAGACCCCAGGTGCAGGCTGTGTAAAGATGCCCCAGAGATAATCTAGCACATAACAGCAGGGTGCAAGATGCTAGCAGACAAGGCATACATGGAACGCCATAACCAAGTGGCCGGCATAGTGTACAGGAACATCTGTGCCGAGTATAACCTGGAAGTCCCGAGGTCAAAATGGGAGATGCCCCCAAGGGTGGTGGAGAATGACCGAGCTAAGATCCTGTGGGACTTCCAGATACAGACGGACAAAATGGTGGTGGCTAATCAACCGGACATAGTGGTGGTAGACAAACAGAAGAAGACGGCCGTAGTGATCGATGTGGCGGTTCCCAATGACAGCAATATCAGGAAGAAAGAACACGAGAAGCTGGAGAAATACCAAGGGCTCAGAGAAGAGCTCGAGAGGATGTGGAGGGTGAAGGTAATGGTGGTCCCCGTGGTAATCGGAGCACTAGGTGCGGTGACTCCCAAGCTAGGCGAGTGGCTCCAGCAGATCCCGGGAATAACATCAGAGATCTCTGTCCAGAAGAGCGCAGTCCTGGGAACAGCTAAGATACTGCGCAGGACCCTCAAGCTCCCAGGCCTCTGGTAGAGGACCCGAGCTTGAAGGATAAACTGCCCGCAGGGGCGTGCTGGGTGTTTTTATATATATATATATATATATAAAAAAAAAACACAGACAAAAAAAACCATATATATATATATATATATATATATATATATATATATATATATATATATATATATATATATATAAATCTATACATACTCTGAAAAGAGCAGACACGGTCTGGAAGGAACCACCCTTCTTCTTGCCACCCTTCTTGCCACCACCACCAGCAGCCTCTGTTTTCATAAACAGTAAATTTCATTACTGGAATTGAAAAAATATTTTTCACTGTATAATTTTAGCCTGCAGTATGCACATTGTAGCTATCTGTACTGGACATGGGAGTTTGTGAGCACTTTTTTTTCTTACCTTCAGCTCCAGCATGGGCTGCGTACAGTAAGCACAGCAGTTTGTTTGAAGACTTCTGGTAGAGCTGCACAACTGAGTCATTCAGTGGGTCCTTGTTCTTGTCCAGCCAGCCAGTGATATTGTAGTCCACTGTACCAGCATAGTGAACCAGGGAGAAGTGTGCCTCAGCCTTGCCCTTTCCAGGCTTTGGTTTCTCAAATGCTTTGGTCTTGCCAAGATGCTGATCGTGCAGCTTGTTCTTGAACGTTGTGTCAGAGGCCTTGGGGAACATGCACTCCTCTTCAAGGATGGAGAAGATGCCCATTGGCTGAGAAAATGGCACAAATCATATTAAAATTTCAAGGGAGGTAACATATGCAACCACATGTACATTTCTTCCTGAGCAGCTGTTTACCTTCTCAATAAGCTCAATGCAAGCAGCCAAGTCCATACCAAAGTCAATGAACTCCCATTGAATGCCTTCTTTCTTGTACTCCTCTTGCTCCAGGACAAACATGTGATGGTTGAAAAACTGTTGCAGTTTCTCATTGGTGAAGTTGATGCAGAGTTGCTCCAAGCTGTTGAACTGTAATAGTACAACCATGTCTAACTTCATGGCAATAAAGTCTTTAAAGTTTAAGAAATGTGTTGAAATGTTTCAAGTGCTCACATCAAAGATCTCAAACCCAGCGATATCCAGCACTCCAATGAAGAACTGTCTGGGCTGCTTTGTGTCCAGCATCTCATTGATACGGATAACCATCCACAAGAACATTTTCTCATAGATAGATTTGCACAGAGCCGAGACAGCATTGTTGACCTGGCAAACAAGAATTTATAATTATACAAAACCATATGAATACAGCTATAATGTTTATAATTATAATATGATTATACAAGTCTCCCTTTTATGAATTACCTGTGGGACGGTCTGACCTTTGGTCACCATCTCATTGCCAACCTTGACTCTTGGGTAGCACAAAGCTTTCAGCATATCAGCCGAGTTCAGGCCCAATAGGTACGCAATCTTGTCAGCCACTGTTGGATTAAAACAAATCATTATAATACCTAATAAATACAAATACTTCAAACATTTCTCCATTATAGAAATTTTTCACAATACCCTCGGTGCCATCAGGTTCAGCCTGCTCTTCACGCTGCTTCTGCTTGAATTTCATGTTGCCATGATGCATCACAGCACCAGTCAGCTTGTAGATGCTTAACTTCTCTTCACCAGTAAAGCCCAAGATGTCAATAGCAGTCTGTAAGAAAAAAATGAAATCAGCTATCAATAAATAAAACAAAAGAAGATATTTATGGTTAAGTATAAGATTCTGTGTCAAATGTGATTTTACATCTGTTGCAATGAACTCCTCCACATCATCGATGCTCTTGACAGTGATTTCACCCTGACTGATCATTGGATAGTCATAAGGGTTAGTTGTGATCAGAAGAGCCTCTGAAAGGAGAAATGAAGTTAACTTGTTTTTTGCTTAGAATGTGATTTTAATGGTTTTAAAATTTAAATTTAGGTGTCCTGTCAGCATACCCAGAAGCTCAGGCTTGTGGCCTGTCATCAGCTGATAGAAGATATGGTAGCTCCTCTCAGCAGACAACTGGAAGGTGACACGGGACTTCTCCAGCAGATCTAAGGACAACAGATTAATTTTGACACTGTAGACATGAGACATCACAGTCAAAACTGCAAAATGGATCATACATGCATTTATTTCCTTGGCTGTCATTGGGCGTGTTTGAAACTTTTTTCAGTTCTGTTGCTTTACTTATAACGTGCTTCACAGTATACCTTATTATACTTTAAATGTTCCGTGAAGTTGCAATATGTTCCTACTTATACTTACACACGATAACTGCTGGGTTACAGTATATAACTTATATATATAGCGTAACCACACTGTTCATGCATCCGTGTGTTCCACCACAACAGACAATATTACTTCTTCTGAAATTAAGTGACTCATCTCTTTATGTGCTGTAAAATAATTTCTATCACAGATAATGGTAATTTACACTGTGGTTCAAACTTACATGTTTCAATATCAGCTGAGGCCAGCTTGCCAGATGTGCCAAAGTGAATCCTGATGAATTTACCCTACAGGGGTAGATCTTTATTAATATTGCCTTTCATGAGAGCAAGTAGTAAAAAGCTCATTTACATTAACTCATTTTAATCACTTACAAATCGAGAGGAGTTGGCATTCCTCACAGTCTTGGCATTACCGTAGGCCTCCAACAGAGGGTTGGCAGCAACAATCTGATCCTCAAGAGAGCCCTGCAAGAATATATTGTGTTTATGTGAGCTGATCTTCCAAAATTGATTTTCTTTTTCTGTCACAAAGACTTTGACGCAGAATAAAGAATCTACCTGTATTTTGCCAGCTGCTGGCTCAGCCTTCTTAGCTCCAAGAGCTGCAATTGTTGCAAAGTACTGGATGACACGTTTGGTGTTGACAGTCTTTCCCGCACCGGATTCTCCACTGGGGTTTAGGGGACACATTGTTAAAATGCCTTTATATCGTTTTTATATATTTTGCATACAGTTTTTATTATACTCACGTAATCAGGACAGACTGGTTCTCACGATCTAAAAGAAAAACATATAAGCATGTCTTGAATAATCTTAGTATTCATTTATTTCCTATCACTTATAAGTAGCTATGTGGTAAGAAGCAATTTTTTTCACGCAATGATTAATGGTCATCTCTTTAAGTAGAAGTCCTAAATGCATTTAAAGGCTTTAATAGGAAATTGAGCTTACCAGTGAGCATGGCCTGATAGGCATTGTCAGAGATGGAGAAGATGTGGGGTGGAGCCTCAATCCTCTTCTTTCCTCTGTATGCTGCTACACATGTAGCATCATATACAGGAAGCCACTTGTAGGGATTGACGACAACGCAGAACAACCCAGAGTAGGTCTGTATCATAGACAATAAATATCATTTAAACATTTACAGATCAGCATGATACTTTCCTCTCACACACAGCAATGTGAAAACTTACGTAGATCATCCATGATGCATAACGCTCTTTGAGGTTAAACAACACAGATGGGTCATTAAGGTGGGTCATCATGGCCATGTCCTCCATCTTATCAAACTTTGGAGGGTTTCTAGGGTGGATTTCATCCTCCTTTACAGTGACCGTCTGAATAGATCCGTCTGAATAGATTTTAATGATCCATCAGACAACTTCATCTTTCACAGTTCGGCATTATATATATATATATATATATATATATATATATATATATATATATTTTTTTTTTTTCTAAATCACATCAGAAACAGCAGTATGCGACATTACGTGATGGCAGAGCTTCAGTTCATCCTTTGTCATTTTTTTTTTTTTTTTTTTTTTTTTAATAAATAGGACAGGGGGAATGAATGAGAGAAAGAGGGGGAGAGAAAGAAAGAAAACCAAAGGGGAGAAGAGACGGTGAGAAGGGGGGGAAGAGAGAGAGAGAGAAAAAAAAAAAAAGAACTCCTGGGTCACCTGTATGGAGAAAAACAAACAAACAAACAAACAAAAACAAACAAACAGAGGAGACAGCAAACAACAAAGAGCAACATAATAATAGAGAAAACAAAGCACCATCACAATAAACTAGCTAGTCATAGATATCAATATTTACTAAATAATAAACGATATTGTGCAGCACGCAAGATAGACAGCGCACAGTGTGCTTTGAGGCAGCCGCCAAGAAAGCTTTAGTCCGCGTCTGTGAATACCCATGTGTGCATACCTGTGTGGATCAGCATGCTTGCATTCCAAAGGTTTCTCCATGTAATGATCTGCTAGGGAGTGTGGGGGGGCCACAGCCCCGTCCTCCAGGGTGTGAAGTGGGTATGGAGGAGATCAAAACTCCAGACATCCAGAGGCCCCCAGAACACAAGAGACCATGGAAGACCAACAGAGGGGCAGCCGCGCCACTGTTCCAGTAAGAGCTGAGGAGAGTCCCAGATGAGGGCTCGCCCAGCAGCCGCGGAGCAGAAGTCAGGGGGAGTTGCAGTGACGCGCCCGTGAGCTCCGCCGGCCCCCAGCTGTGCCTGAGTGACCGAGCCCCAGGCCGAGAGGCCGGGGGCACCCCACCTCCAAAGGGGCCCGAGCGAGCCCCAGGCCCCAGGCCCCGACAAGCGGCCGCCAAGGAGTGAGCCGGTGTGTACCCGGACGCCCACCCCCAGACACAAAGAACCACCAACACACCGACACCTGAGGGAGTCCGCCACCGGCAGGGGAAGTGGTGGTGGGTGGAGATAGGCCTCCAAACCTTGGAGGGCCTGAGGTGTCCCCAGAGAGGTGGCGTCTGATACCCAACCTGACATATAGACACAGACATACAGGCACACACAGACACAAACATCCATTCCCACCCTCATGCTCTCATATGCACTCACTCCACACTCAACCAACGTGGAGACAGACATAAAGAGACGCTGTACACACAATCACACTCCCCAAGCGTACTCTACAAACCGGGTCTAGGTACCCTTGCCCCTGGAGGGGGGAATTGCACCCAGACCCAGGTGGTGTTACCCTTTTCCCTGCGGTGGGGAGAGGCAGACCACCCCGACTCCGCAGCAGCAGGGAGGCCCCACACCCCAGACCGCAGTCGGACGGCCAACTCCTCCTACTAGCCCTCCCGCTCCAGCAGGCCGCAGAGAATGGGGGTGGGAGAAGACTCCAAACCTCCCTCCACCCGCTCATTGTAGTGTTGATGCATATGTGTTCTAAGGTGCAATTAAAACCCAGGAGGGCATGGAGCTACCTGCCAAGGAGCAGCAGGTAAGCGCATAGTCCCTCCTGCTAGCCCTCAATGACTAAGTGTATTTAAAATTGAGAGGTGGGCAACGACGTCAGGGGTGAGGTATACACCCTGATGGTGATTTGGACTCCGTGATTGTGCCCATCCCCAAGATCCTATATGTATGTGTAATGAGAGTGTGAATAATGTGAATGTCTAAGTTGTGGGATAAAATTGAGGCAGAGGCAGCCAGAAGGGGACGGGGGGGGGGGGGGGGGGGGGGGGGTAGCCTCCTCTGCACCCTGGTGACATACCCCCACTCCAAGGCCCTGCATGTGTGGGTGGTTGTGGAGGAGCGGGAAGAGGGAGGCAGCTGGAGATGGGGAGGGAAGGAAGGGAGGGGCAGGTAACCCCTCCCTGGGGCCAGCTCCCCCGCTGACCCCAGTAGGCACCCCCACCCTCCGCGACCCGCCAGGGAAGGGGGGCCCAGGCCCATCAGACCGGGGCCCAGTGCAGTAGCGCCCCCCGGCTCCACAGAGCCCTGGACAGTCCACCCAACCCCACCACAGAGAAAACTGCACCCACCCCACCATCCACACATCTTCCAGACTACATAAGACGGTAAACGCCCAGGCTGAGATCTTCCTCCACCTCTCCTGTATCTCCCCCTCCTGCAGAGAGTTCCTGAAGAGAAGAAAGCTCCTGCAAGATGTGACCATCCCCCCCACCAGTTGAAGAGCCCCCCAGGCGGCTCGACGCACCGGCGGCACCCTGCTCCAGGGCCGGGCCCCCATGCACCCACCCGCCCACAACCCCGGCAACACACCAACCAGGACCCAAGCCCCCGAGGCCCGGCCCGGGCCCCAGCCCAGAGACGGAGCGCCCCCAGAACCTCACGCCCATCCCGGACCCACCCAGGGGCAGCCAGGTTGCCAGGTCAGTAACCCACGTCCGTCAGCACAGACCCTCCCCTAGCCCCGCTGCACGCAGCCGCGAGGAAACAGTCACCTGAGAGCCAACAGAGCCCCCAACCGGACGTGACCGTTCCCCGGGTTGAGCCCCCCAAGGAAGATGCCTCCGGGGAACCCCCCGACGCCCTAAGCCTGTCCCTACCCCCTCACCAATCACAACAGTGAAGGCGGGACCAAACTATGACCCCCCACCCCCACTAGGTGATGGAGCTGATAAAAGGGGCCCAGAGCAATTGATCTAATGTGGTGGCAGAGGCTGTGTCAAGACTAATGTAATCTAATAGATAATTTCTATATTGGTTAGAATTAAGATTATTTTTATTTTTCCAGTTCATGAGGACTGTTTTCTTGGCTATGCATAGGGCAGTGAAGATCATATGGGCTATATTCTTTTCTGAAGTGACATTATCTAAGCTGCCCAGTAGACACACTAAGGGGGAAGTTGGAATGTTACATTTCAGACACTTTGATAAGTCTTCACATATCTCGCGCCAAAACTTTTGCACTGGTGGACAGAACCAAAGAGCGTGGATGTAATTGTCTGGTGTATTGCCTTGACAGTGTGAGCAGTTGTTGGAAGATGTAAAGCCCATCTTGAACATCCGATGACCTGTATAGTGCACTCTATGAAGTATTTTGTATTGTATTAATTGCAGACTGGGATTTTTAATTAATTTAAAAGTTTTTAAGCAAATCTGAGACCAGAAGTTTTGGTCTAGGTTGACTGATAAATCTGCTTCCCACTTTGCAGTAGGAAGGGATATTGATTCATCTAATTTAGAAAGTGTTCTGTATATTTTAGATAATAATTTGGGGGATTTAAGAGTAAGAAAATGTGCCGCACTTAGTGGTGTTTGTAATTCAACTTGACTGAGGTTAAATTTCTTTTTTACTATGGATTTAATTTGTTGATATTCTAAAAACCTTGTCTTGTTGATCCCATATTGTTCAACTAGTCTGTCAAATGGAATAAATTCTGTTCCCTCTAATATATGTTCTAAGTATTTAATTCCTTTACAACTCCATTCTGGGAAATTAATCATATTATTGTTTTGTAATATGTCAGGGTTATTCCAGATAGGTGTACGTTTGCATGGGATTAATGAAGACTCCGTTATTTTTAGAAACTCCCACCATGCTGTTAGAGAAAAGCTGATGTTGATACTTTTAAAGCATTCATGTCTTTTGATGTTTGAGCTAATAAATGGTAGGTCTGAAATCTCTAGATCCTTGCATAGTGCCTGTTCAACATCTAGCCAGGGCTCAACTAAGAAGGTATGTTTTAACCATTCTGAGATGAACTGAAGCCTGTTGGCTAAGAAGTATTGGTGAAAATTAGGCAGATCTAATCCTCCTCTATCCTTGGTTCTTTGTAGCGTTTTTAAGCTAATACGCGGGGGTTTATCTTTCCAAAGGAATTTGGAAATATATGAATCCAGAGATCTGAACCAATCTTGTGATGGTTTGTTAGGGATCATCAAAAATAAGTAATTTATTTTTGGCAAGATCATCATTTTTATAGTGGCGACCCTTCCCATGAGTGATATGGGTAAAGATTTCCATCTAGTCAGATCGCCTTCTACTTTCTTTAGAAGTGGGATGTGGTTTAGTTTAGTTAAGTCTGAAAGCTTAGGAGAGACATTAATACCTAAATATTTAATATTTCCGGATTGCAGTGGGGCAGAGGAAGAATTATGGAAGGAGCAGTTAATGGGGAGAACTGTAGATTTTGGCCAGTTAATTGAATAATCTGAAACTCTTGAAAACCAGTTTATTAGAGTAATTACCTCAGAGAGGTTGGTTTGTGTGTTTTGCAGAAAAAGCAACACATCATCCGCATAGAGACTGATTTTATGTTCTATGTTCTTACATTTTATGCCCTTAATTGTTGTAGCCTGTCTAAATGCTGCTGCTAGAGGTTCGATAAAAATTGCAAAAAGTGAAGGGGAGAGTGGGCATCCCTGTCTGGTGCCCCTCAGGAGACAGAAGCTGGAGGATGTCTGGTCATTTGTTCTGATACAAGCCGTTGGGGAATTGTATAATATTCTTATCCAGTTTATGAAAGAGTTTCCAAAACCAAATTTGTGTAAAGTTGCGAATAAAAATTTCCAATTAACTCTGTCAAATGCTTTTTCTGCATCTAGAGATAATATTATGGTTTCGATGTTTTTATCGTATGAGTAGTCTATTAAATTAAGTAATCTACGAGTGTTTGTTGAGGAGTGCCGACCTTTTATGAAACCAGTTTGGTCAGGATGAATTAAGAGGGGGGTCATTTTCTCTAATCTCTTTGAGAGAGCTTTGCAGATTATTTTAAGGTCTACATTTAAAAGAGAAATTGGACGATAGCTTGAGGGAAATAAAGGGTCTTTTCCTGGTTTTAGCAGGAGACTAATGTTGGCAGAATTCATATTTGGTGGTAGTCTGCCCTTTTCCTCGATTTCCTGCAACATGCTGTGGAATACTGGTGCCAAAATTGTCCAGAATTCTTTGTAGAATTCTGCAGGGAAGCCGTCTGGACCTGGAGCCTTATTATTGGGCATACTTATCAGGGCTTCCTGGAGTTCACTTGGCGTCAGTGGCGAATCCAGTTCCATTGCTTGACTGTCTAGTAATTTTGGAAGAGTTACGTTGTCAAGAAACAGATCAATTTCATTTTTAGATGGGTTTATTTGTGGTGAGTATAAAGTTTCATAGAAATCCCTAAAAATGTTGTTTATTCTTCCAGGATCATATATTGTGTTCCCCGATAAATCTTTAGCAGCACATATAGTTATTTTTTCTTTATTTATTTTTAGCTGGTTAGCTAGAAATCGACCTGATTTGTTACTGTGTTCAAAATTCTGCAAGCGAAGTCTTTGTATAAGGAATTGTGTTTTTTTATTAATAGTTTCATTTAATTCTAGTTTTGTTTTGCATATTTTGTTCAATGTTTCCTGATCTTGGTGGGACGCGTAGGCTTCTTCTAGTGATTTGATGTTTTTTTCTAATTCCTGAATATTTTTGTTTTCTTCTTTCTTTTTGTGTGATGAGAAAGAAATTATTTTACCTCTCATCACAGCTTTCCCTGCTTCCCATAGAACAGAAGCAGATATTCCGGGAGTGTCATTAAAGTCTAAATATGAAGTCCATTCCTTTTTAAAGTATTTAATAAAGTCTTCATCTTTAAGTAGTGATATATTAAATCTCCAGTTTTTACTTGGCGTAGTATTATTCTTGTGCATTAGTGTTAAAGATACAGGAGCATGATCGCTGACAGCTATAGGATGAATCTCAGTGTCTGAAATGTCACACAGCAGTGAGCTGCTGACCAAAAAATAATCCAGACGAGAGTAAGAGTGATGAACATGCGAGAAAAAAGTATATTCCTTACTGGTGGGGTGAAGAGAGCGCCATGCATCGCAAAGACCAAAGTCGTTCATATACTGTTTGATTATATTTGTGGACTGCCAATTACGCTGAGTTCCTGTTGTGTTGAGCCTATCCATTTCTTCATTTAGTCCAAGGTTGAGGTCACCGCCAAGAATGAGTGTGCAATCAAGGTGTTCAGAGAGTGCACTAAAAAAACCGTGGAAGAATGAGGGTTCATCAACATTTGGACCATATATACTAACAATACATAGTTTTTTGTTCAATATTGATAGTTTAATAATTAGAAATCTACCCTCTGGATCTATAACTGTATCGAGTACTGTAAAATTAACATTTTTATGTATTAAAATTGCTACTCCCCGTTGTCTAGAATTATAACCGGCTGCAAACACGTTAGGGAACTCAGGTGTTTTAAGTTCATTTAAACCTGTGACAGGTTTGTGAGTTTCTTGTAATAAAACAACATCTGCCTGTAGTTTTTTAAGCTGGTTAAATATTTTTAACCTCTTTCCTCTGGTGCCAGCTCCATTTACATTCCATGTGACAAACCTCAGCATGCCCTTAATTGTGCGTGTATGTCTAATGATGTATGCTGGGTGTTTCGTTTAGACAGGTGGAGAGAATATGGAAACATCCCTTGTTTGTAAATAGAAAGAGAAAAAGAAGTGTGGTGAGAGACTCCATAAGTCTGACTATGTGTGTGAATATTCACTAATATGAACAAGCGTGGCTTGCTTATGTGTCCTGCAAGTCTGTGCGTGCTGTGAGGCTGTTGTGAATGTGCTGCCGTTGAGCTGATGTGTTTGCGTGATCGTGTTGTGAAAATATGGAGAAATAGAGGGTGTTGTTTGTAGGTGAGTGGGGAAGTAGGTGACCACAGCAGTGAAAGACAAGAGAAAGAAAGAAACCACATGAACTGTGAGCGACAACAAAAAAAAAGAAACGAAACGGAAACATTCCAATTAAAGCAATGACGGAGGGTGACGGTGTTATATCTGCTATGACATCATATTGATATTACTAGCTTAAACTCATGTTAAAGGAGAGAGTGTGAATGAATAAGAAAAGAGTGTAGCGGGTTCTTATCTGGAGTGCAGTTAATATAACCACGGTGTGGTGCCGAGGTCGCGGTAAAGCTGTCCGTCCACGTAGAGCCGGTCCACGGCGATGACAGCACGGGAGCCTTTCTGGATAAAGCTACGTCGAACTGGGAACAGGACCTTGCGTCGTTCCAGGATCTCTATGGGGAACTGGTCGTTCACGCTGAAGTCCGTTCCTTTCAGCTCTCTGCCGCGACTCTTCACCTGTTCCTTCTGTTTGAATTGACTGAATTTGGCCACAATAGGCCGTGGTCTCCCGGTCCGCGACCGCGCGCCCCCCAAGCGATGTACTCTATCGAAGTCGATGTTCTTTACGGTGTCCTCCGGCAGCTTCAGGTGGATTTTAATGAAGTTTTTCACCGTTGCCTCTGCGTCCTCTCCGGCAGTTTCTGGAATACCAGAAAACACAAGATTATCTCTCATGCTACGGGCTTGTAGATCGATAACGGACTCTTTTATTTTTTTATTTTCAATGTTTAGCTGGGTCACGTTATCGGTGAGAGATTTAACCGACTCCCGTAGCGTGGCATTTTCAGCGGCAAGCGTTTCCACCTGCTGCTGGCTGAATTCCAGGGATTCTCTCAGAGATTTAAATTCCCGGTGTAAAATCTCCACCAGGGACAGCCTCGCATCGAAACTGGACAATCGCTTGTCGATTGACTCCAGGATTTCTGCGATGTCTTTGCCGGCAGGCGATGTTGTACCGGGGGAGTCTGCCTGGCGACTTCTCTTCGATGACGGCGTCTCGATTTTGGCCGGGGAAGATGCACTCTGGGCCTTATGCATTACTAAATCTTGAAAACAGCGGTCGATGTAATCTTGGAGAGCGTCTAAACTCTCCCCGTTGTCCTCCAGGGTGTTAGAGATGATAAAACAGATGTTGTTAGTTATATGACAATTGATTAGTATATTTGGTAATACTGAAGCTTGGAAAACCTTTGTTAAACTCTATGCTACCATTTGCTTTTTCTCCGCCAAAATCTCCGGCGTCTGACGTCACCTACAACATCACTTCTGTCACTTACCTCTCACTTCGGCATTATATATTTAACAAACAGATAAAGTACATAGATTATTCATCTACCTTTCCTGCGTCTGTCTCAACAGTGGCTTTACCACCCTCCTTCTTGACGAGTTTGCCCTTGACATACATCTCACCAGGATCAGTTACAAAGAAGGCCGTCTTGGCATCAAATGGAGCAGTCTGGGCCTCAATCCTCTCCTTTTCTGGCTTGCGGAGGTAAATGGCCGCTGGGCCATACTGCTCCATCTCCGCGTCTGTGCTCATGGTGGCACTTTACTAGAGACTGAAAATATGACCAAGTGAAACATAAATCATATGCTTAGTGCACAACCCATAATTAATTTCCATTGTTTTAGATTTATGGAATTTACCACAGGTGATGCAAATAGAAACTCCTTAATACCCTGTGTACGTCAAGGTGCTATTTTATTGCAATGCTTTATGAAAAGGACACACAGGCAAGCACACACATATATATAGTTTACAGACATACAAATATGTATGTTTACATAAATTAAATAAATAATACATTATACATATCTATCTATCTATCTATCTATCTATCTATCTATCTATCTATCTAGAAGGGACAGTTTATGGCTGTATATTACAATATACACTTAAGTAAAGTATAATGTCACATATTTGTTACATTAAACTTAAATTGCTGCATTTATGTCTTTTTGAGTAACTCCAATCCTTCTTTTGAAGTGCAACAGGAACACATCAAAAGCATTTTCACAATCAGTTTAGCTGCATTTCTTGTTGAAATAAATTATTTTAAGGTGATTGTGCTTATAAATATTTAGCACACCACTAGTGGTAAATTATAACAGTGCACTGCATGGTTTGTGAATTATTTATTACAATCAATCTTGAAGGTAAACTGATATTAAATTGAGTTTATACTAAGCTTATACTTGTGCAAGTAATTTTGATGTCATAGCCAGTAATGAGTTTTATATGTGGAGGAGTTTTGAAATGCCACTGGTGTATAGTTACAGGACATAAAAATCTCACACATCGGATATAAAATTCAGGGCAAGACTTTGTGTTAATGCCAGACCGGTGTTATATATCTCTACTAGGGACATAATGCAACAATGATAATTTAATACCAGAAAATTGTTTGTTATAAATACTGTTAATGTGTATCTCTAATGAAAAAAGGAACATACAACTGTTAAATTTTTATTTTTGATTTATGAATAAGTGATAAATGATTAATGGAATGGAAAGGGTCATAACCGGATTATCTTTCATTTCCAAGTTTTGCACAGACGTGGGTTAATATTTGCCATCTTACCAGAAGGTCATGAGGTACCATGGTCAAAAATAAATCCAGCAAAGCCAAGGAGCAGGGATTCGTGTTTGGCATAAGAGAAGGATATATTTATAGGACACATTTAGATATGTTGTTAACAACAAATCCCAGCCTGAAGGACATTTATCATCTCAACTTGTCTATTTAACTTTCAAATGTATTTTCTTAAAAAAAAGCACGTGTATGTCTGTAAGGTAAGTTTATTGTAGAAAACAATACAAAGTAAACAATAAAACAAAACCAAAAAACCTGAAAAACTTAAAATATGCTGTGTTTATTCATCGTAATTCCAAGAGTCAGGTAAAAAATGCATGAAAAAAGAGTCGATAAGGAGGGTTACAACCAAAACAGCCAAAAATGATCTATTTCCTCTTTTTAGCCATGGTAGTGCCTAAGAACACATTATATATAGTGTTACAGACTATAATGTGTTATAATGCAGTGAAGTGTTGTAATGTTTTGTAAATGTACAGTGTGTTTAATCTCAAAATATATTTGTAAAATACTACCACAGTTCCACTGTACCTCTGGTTTTATGAGCACAGATAAGTCACTATGGCTTTTGCTTCTATCAGGAGCAAGCACACTGACATTTCTTGAGGACAATAGAGCTAGAAAATGAACTTGGTTAGAATAGAATAGAATTCAACTTTATTGTCATTGCACATGCACAGGTACAGGGCAACGAAATGCAGTTTGCATCCATCCAGAAGTGCTTTAGTGATATAGATATATTACAATATATATTAGCAATAGTATAGATATGTAAGTATATTACAGAAATGGGTCTATTATGGTATGTTATAATGTACACGGTATGAAGTATGTTGTGAATATTCTATAACTAAGTATGTACAGGCTGTAGTGAGTACAAGCTATGTACAGGCTATGAACAGGATATAAATATGAAAAACTATACAGAATATGAAATAAATAACTTTACAGAAATCTGAGATATACAGCTATACAGAAATGGGAACTATGCAAGTTGTAAACAGTTGTAGGATTAAAGATTATCGAATGTACAGAATGATTATTTACACAGAGCTATACAGTAGTGCAGTTAAGATAAGTGAGGGTGTAGATAGTTTCTACAGAGGCTATATAAAGTGCTAGTGGTTTTGAGTGGTGGTTCAGTCCATGTTATTATTGTGTGTTCGAGGGTACAGTTGTCCATTGTGGGTGTGTGTATGTTCAGTCCATGAGTTTAACGTGGGTCAGATGTCAGGAGGCAGAGTTCAGGAGTCTGACAGCTGTGGGGAAGAAGCTGTTCCAGTACCTGGTGGTCTTAGTCTTAGTTAACAAGTAAGGCAAAAGTCTTTGCTTTGGTGATATGCTGGGAGCAGGGGTGTTATCAGTTTCCCGAAGTACACAGAGAGAGAAAGAACCATCCAGGAAGTGTGATTTTATAATGGCGGAAGCAAAACAGCAAAAGTACAGGGAATTCATGATGATGTTTTTCAAATGTGAAGCTATAACAGATGGGACTTAAACTCAAAAATTCAACTTGATTTGCTGAAAGGGAAATAATACAAAACTATACTGAGAAATGGTCACATGTCTTCTTGTTAAAACGCTAATATTCCTAACTGAAGGAATATTTTTTATAACTGTAACTAGACTGAAAGTAAGAAGTCACAATCAGGCACCTTCAGACGTTTTTGTGAAGTATGTTTTATTGTATGTATGTGCTCATTTTTACCCTACAGGAACATTTTTAACTACGTAATTAAAGACTTTAAATGGTGCAGTGTTATACAGTCACCTTTTTAACGTAACACATGTGATATGATTTTTTACATTACTGGAAATAACTTCATGAAAAAATGTATAATAGTATCACTAATATACAGGGAGTGCAGAATTATCAGGCAAATGAGTATTTTGTCCACATCATCCTCTTCATGCATGTTGTCTTACTCCAAGCTGTATAGGCTCGAAAGCCTACTACCAATTAAGCATATTAGGTGATGTGCATCTCTGTAATGAGAAGGGGTGTGGTCTAATGACATCAACACCCTATATCAGGTGTGCATAATTATTAGGCAACGTCCTTTCCTTTGGCAAAATGGGTCAAAAGAAGGAATTGACAGGCTCAGAAAAGTCAAAAATAGTGAGATATCTTGCAGAGGGATGCAGCAGTCTCAAAATTGCAAAGCTTCTGAAGCGTGATCATCGAACAATCAAGCGTTTCATTCAAAATAGTCAACAGGGTTGCAAGAAGCGTGTGGAAAAACCAAGGCGCAAAATAACTGCCCATGAACTGAGAAAAGTCAAGCGTGCAGCTGCCAAGATGCCACTTGCCACCAGTTTGGCCATATTTCAGAGCTGCAACATCACTGGAGTGCCCAAAAGCACAAGGTGTGCAATACTCAGAGACATGGCCAAGGTAAGAAAGGCTGAAAGACGACCACCACTGAACAAGACACACAAGCTGAAACGTCAAGACTGGGCCAAGAAATATCTCAAGACTGGTTTTTCTAAAGTTTTATGGACTGATGAAATGAGAGTGAGCCAGATGGATGGGCCCGTGGCTGGATTGGTAAAGGGCAGAGAGCTCCAGTCCGACTCAGACGCCAGCAAGGTGGAGGTGGAGTACTGGTTTGGGCTGGTATCATCAAAGATGAGCTTGTGGGGCCTTTTCGGGTTGAGGATGGAGTCAAGCTCAACTCCCAGTCCTACTGCCAGTTTCTGGAAGACACCTTCTTCAAGCAGTGGTACAGGAAGAACTCTGCATCCTTCAAGAAAAACATGATTTTCATGCAGGACAATGCTCCATCACACGTGTTCAAGTACTCCACAGCGTGGCTGGCAAGAAAGGGTATAAAAGAAGAAAAACTAATGACATGGCTACCTTGTTCACCTGATCTGAACCCCATTGAGAACCTGTGGTCCATCATCAAATGTGAGATTTACAAGGAGGGAAAACAGTACACCTCTCTGAACAGTGTCTGGGAGGCTGTGGTTGCTGCTGCACGCAATGTTGATGGTGAACAGATCAAAATACTGACAGAATCCATGGATGGCAGGCTTTTGAGTGTCCTTGCAAAGAAAGGTGGCTATATTGGTCACTAATTTGTTTTTGTTTTGTTTTTGAATGTCAGAAATGTATATTTGTGAATGTGGAGATGTTATATTGGTTTCGCTGGTAAAAATAAATAATTGAAATGGGTATATATTTGTTTTTTGTTAAGTTGCCTAATAATTATGCACAGTAATAGTCACCTGCACACACAGATATCCCCCTAAAATAGCTAAAACTAAAAACTACTTCCAAAAACATTCAGTTTTGATATTAATGAGTTTTTTGGGTTCATTGAGAACATGGTTGTTGTTCAATAATAAAATTATTCCTCAAAAATACAACTTGCCTAATAACCCTGCACTCCCTGTATGTATGTATATATATATATATATATATATATATATATATATATATACATGTATATATATATATATATATATATATATATATATATATATATATATATATATATATATATATATATATATGTATATATATAAAAAACACCCAGCACGCCCCTGCGGGCGGTTTATCCTTCAAGCTCGGGTCCTCTACCAGAGGCCTGGGAGCTTGAGGGTCCTGCGCAGTATCTTAGCTGTTCCCAGGACTGCGCTCTTCTGGACAGAGATCTCCGATGTTATTCCCGGGATCTGCTGGAGCCACTCACCTAGCTTGGGAGTCACCGCACCTAGTGCTCCGATTACCACGGGGACCACCGTTACCTTCACCCTCCACATCCTCTCGAGCTCTTCTCTGAGCCCTTGGTATTTCTCCAGCTTCTCGTGTTCCTTCTTCCTGATATTGCTGTCATTCGGAACCGCTACATCGATCACTACGGCCGTCTTCTTCTGTTTGTCTACCACCACTATGTCCGGTTGGTTAGCCACCACCATTTTGTCCGTCTGTATCTGGAAGTCCCACAGGATCTTAGCTCGGTCATTCTCCACCACCCTTGGGGGCATCTCCCACTTTGACCTCGGGACTTCCAGGTTATACTCGGCACAGATGTTCCTGTACACTATGCCGGCCACTTGGTTATGGCGTTCCATGTATGCCTTGCCTGCTAGCATCTTGCACCCTGCTGTTATGTGCTGGATTGTCTCTGGGGCATCTTTACACAGCCTGCACCTGGGGTCTTGCCTGGTGTGATAGACCCCAGCCTCTATGGATCTTGTACTCAGAGCTTGTTCTTGTGCTGCCATGATTAGTGCCTCTGTGCTGTCTTTCAGTCCAGCTTTGTCCAGCCACTGGTAGGATTTCTGGATATCAGCCACCTCCTCTATCTGCCGGTGGTACATACCGTGCAGGGGCCTGTCCTTCCATGATGGTTCCTCGTCTTCCTCCTCTTTCTTGGGTTTCTGCTGCCTGAGGTATTCACTGAGCACTCGGTCAGTTGGGGCCATCTTCCCAATGTATTCTTGGATGTTCGTTGTCTCATCCTGGACTGTGGTGCTGACACTCACCAGTCCCCGGCCCCCTTCCTTCCGCTTAGCGTACAGCCTCAGGGTGCTGGACTTGGGGTGAAACCCTCCATGCATGGTAAGGAGCTTTCTTGTCTTTATGTCAGTGGCTTCTATCTCCTCCTTTGGCCAGCCTATTACCCCAGCAGGGTACCTGATCACGGGCAGGGCGTACGTGTTGATGGCCCGGATCTTGTTCTTACCATTCAGCTGACTCCTCAGGACTTGCCTGACCCTCTGCAGGTACTTGGTGGTTGCAGCCTTTCTAGTGGCCTCTTCATGGTTCCCATGGTTCCGTAGTCGGTATCCGTAGCCAGTCTTCTAATGATCTCACTGAGGGGGTTCAGGCCTATGCAGAACAGCAGTGGGGACAGAGCATCTCCTTGGTAGATCCCGCACTTGATGGTGACTTGTGTTATGGGCTTGGAGTTGGCCTCTAGTGTTGTACGCCACATCCCCATTGAGTTCCTGATGAAGGCTCTTAGGGTCCCATTGATCTTGTACAATTCTAGGCATTCCAGTATCCAGCTGTGGGGCATTGAGTCATAGGCCTTCTTGTAATCAATCCAGGCAGTGCACAGGTTGGTCAGTCTGGTCTTGCAGTCTCGGCTGACTGTTCTGTCTACCAGTAGCTGGTGTTTTGCACCTCTGGTATTCTTGCCAATTCCTTTCTGTGTCCCACTCATGTATTGACCCATGTGCCTGTTCATCTTAGCCGATATGATGCCTGACAGGAGCTTCCATGTAGTACTGAGGCAGGTTATTGGTCGGTAGTTGGAGGGGACCAGTCCCTTCTTGGGGTCCTTGGGGATCAGGACCGTCCGACCTTCGGTTAGCCATTCCGGGTGTCTCTCGTTAACTAGCAGCTGGTTCATTTGTGCTGCCAGACGCTCGTGGAGTGCAGTCAGCTTCTTTAGCCAGTAGGCATGAACCATGTCGGGCCCTGGTGCTGTCCAACTCTTCATACTGGAGACCCTTTCTTGGATATCTGCCACTGTGATGGTTACTGGACCCTGTTCAGGGAGGTCGCTGTGGTCTGCCCTCAGATCCACTAGCCCCTGAGCATTGCCGTTATGGGTTGCGTCCTTCTCCCATATGCTCTTCCAGTATTGCTCCGTCTCCAGCCTTGGTGGTGCTGTTCTCTTATTGTTCCCTTGCCACTGAGAGTACACCTTTGCTGGTTCTGTGGAGAACAGCTGGTTTATTCTCCTGCCTTCTATCTCTCTGGTGTACCTCCTCAACCGGGTGGCCAAGGCTGTGAGTCTTTGCTTGGCAGTTTCCAAGGCCTCAGGTATGGACAGCTTGCTGTATTTCTGCAACTCCGTTAGTTGGCTAACCTCCCTCCGTGCTACTTTGATCTTGCCCTCTAGCCTCCTCCTCCATGGAGGGTACTGCCCCTTGTGGCTGTTCAACTTGTAGCCAAGCATCTCACTGATCACTGCTGCCGTATTGTAGATCAGCTTGTTAGTGTCGGTAATCGTGGTTGTAGGTATTGTCCGTAGCGCTGCATTAACATCATCTAGCAGACCTTCTGAGGGTACTTCACGTAATCTTGGTAACCGGCTACGGGGGATCCAGGTTTCAAGCTTGGCCATTATCCTATTTTTCAGGTCAGTTCCTCTCGCACTCAATGATCCTTCTCCTATCGCACTTGGGGCTATGTACCCAATCGCGGGTGGGGGTGATGATATCTCCCCCCTGACCTGGCGTCCTGACTCCTCCTTGCCGTAGCATTTGTGTTGTACCTCGTCAATCTCTAGCTGTGAGAGCAGTCCCTTCTTTCGAATGTTGGAACACTGAGCTACTAGTTGTTTCGCCGTCATTGTGGATGTTGGGTATCGAAGAATCCATAGGTCCGTCATCCTATTCATGTAGCCCCTTCCGCCGGGGTTACTTGCGTAGTAGCATTCCAACAACGCCCTGTTTTCATCTCTTGCCCACCGATGCCTTCTTGTTCCAGTTTTTAAATTTAACCCTAACCCTTGTGCGTGTTTTTTATTTTGACAGCGAATGCGCACCTGCGGACCACTTATGTGCAGCCCTGGTTATTTAGCTCGTCATATTGCAGCCACAGAAATTCTTTTGTCCATGAAACCATAAAGCTGCACTTTCTTTTTGCCTTATAGTCTGATTTGTCATAACTTCTCCGTTTTGTGGTAAGCTTTTCTTTGGCTGTCACTTCTTCACCCTGACCTGTCTTATTTGGCTCAGCAGAACTGAAATGCTTTTACACGCTCACTCACATAAGCTCAGCGATTCTCTGCGCGATCAACCTCTCACATGTTTAAGCTGCGGGAGATTTCACTTGTCATGTTTGCATAGTAAGCTAACGATTAATAAGACGATGTCAGAGGAATTGGTGCGCAAATTATCATCACTCACAGATCAGTGCTGTTGCTCTCTATACACAGTTCGCGATTGCAAAGTGAAAGCAAAAAACAAGCGCAAATTCAAACGCGATTTCAATATGTCACATATTGACAGTGGCTCACCGATGCCAATGACATAATTACCCAGCTACATTTCTGAAAGAATGCAAAAGCATTGACATATATTTTTCCTTCCTACAGTAGCCCGACGGGCAGGGAAGAGATAGATTTTGGTAGCCCGTCTGAAAAAAATCGCTAGCTCCAGGACGTCGGGCTAGCGATATTGCGAGCCCTGTATCTGATTGAGGAATCACTCATCTTTGGAAAAGAGAGTTTATTACAGAGAAATGTCTCTTTCCAAAATAAAAGCTATACTATCCGCTTCTTCTGGGCTATATTCTCAGCAGCACAAGGAGAATCATGTGCTAACAGCTGTCTAAATGACTCGGCTAAAGTTAGTAGCATGCTTGTTGTTTTGGTCTTTGCACTAGGATGATGTCGGCGTAAATGTGCAGTCATATTCGTTGTGTTCCCACTATTGCTTTCAGGTTAATCTCATTGAAATGACCTTAACGCCACAACACGGCAAATCTCCGTTAACGAGCTACCGCTGATCGCCCCGTGCGTGGGGCTAGACGGCCAACACGTTAACGAGCTAACTGCGCTAACACACTAGTTCCCACCCATGTAATTGAGCATTGCATGGCACATCCAACATACTGTTTTACTTTAGTCCATGACTCGCTTACCTTCAGGGTCATACATCACATGAAAACCAAAATAATTCCAAACGCCAGATCTGAATGAGGGTGGGGGAGGTGCCCTGCGCTCTTCCTTCTGACTATGCTGTCTGTGTTGAGCACTCAGTGGATCTGCGCTCGACAGTGCAGCCTAGGCGGAGTAGTCGAACGCAGATTCACTGAGTGCTCAACACAGACAGCATTGTCAGAAGGAAAGTTGATAAAATAAATTACAAATGTTGTATTGTTCGATACATATGCGTACCGAACCGAAAGCACTGTATCGAACGGTTCAATATCGATACGAATATCGTTGCACCCCTAATATATATATATATATATACATACACATATATATGTGTGTGTGTGTGTGTGTATATATATATATTTTACAATGTTTATTTATCGGATAAATTAACTTAAATGTCACTGTTATTATTGTTTAGATATTTATTTGTTTAGATTTACTCACGAACAAATAAAACACTGAGAAAAGCCAAACAATAATATCTTTAAGTTATCTAAGTGACTTATCATTTTTAACCAGAGTAGCGAAAGACCGCATTAATAATGGCTTATAAAGCATTTACAGATTAATTAAAAAAATATTGACATATGCAGCCATTTGTTTAACTGATGTGACAATGGAAATTAATTGTTGTTTAATGGAAAATTTGCTTGTGAAGCACAATTTTTTTAGGATTGCAAAAAATTTACTTTTAAATTATCATAGTTTTTGTGAAATGTGGTTTTCTTTTAAAGGTAAAGGAAAAGTGCTGTTTTCAAGAAATTACTGTGTTAAACATTGTATGTTTGATAGTGAATATTTTAGAACATACAATAAATAAAACTCTTTACATTTCATGAAATCATAATGAAAGTGTTTATTGAATTAATACATCATAAGCAGACAATTTAACAGTTAGTTCATATTTTATGAACACTGCCAAAAAGTTCCAAAAGAATGTGTCTTATTCAGCACTTTCACCCTGAAAAAAATAATGAAAGGTAAAATTATTCAACGCATATTAACAGTAAGCAATTTATTGCGTGTTGTTTTTGTACAAGTATCTACACTCTCTACTCTCTTCAAATCAAAGCAAATTAATAATACAAAGCAAACAACATTCAACATTATATCAAACACTCATCTGATCAACATTAAATGTTGTGTAAACGAATTAGATGAATTACCTTTCCAGCATCACGGCTCTTGACTCTCAGTTTGTTGACCTGAGATTCAGCAATGTCAGCACGCTCCTGAGCTTCCTCCATCTCATGTTGGACCTTTCTCAGTCTGGACATGTGGGTGTTGGCCTGTTCCTCCTGTTCAGTGCAATAATATGTTTTATTTAAAAACATATCTGATCATATATGAGAGATATCTCAGTTATGAAGCTGTGAATTCCATATGTAAAAATCACAAAACATTTCACTCACAGCCTCCTCAGCCTGTCTCTTGTAAGCCTTGACTTTGAGCTGTAGCTTGTCCACCAGATCCTGAAGTCTGACCAAATTCTTCTTGTCCTCCTCAGTCTGCATAAACAACAAACTGTTACTGACGGCTGAAGAAGAAAGAATTTAGGAACTTAAATGTAATAGATGTTTAGGTAAATGTGTAATCACCTGGTAGGTGAGCTCCTTCACTCTCCTCTCATATTTGCGGACTCCTTTAACAGCATCAGCTCCACGTCTCTGCTCAGCTTCAACTTCAGTTTCTAGTTCACGGACCTTTAATGCCATGATAAGTAATCAGCTTTTAATAAATATTAAGAGTAGAAAGAAAATGGGTGGAGATCATGTGATGGCATCAAAGTGTTTATTTAATACTTGAATAATAACTCAAGAATATATGCAGTACATACCCTGGACTCCAGTTTCTGGAGCTGCTTCTTGCCACCCTTCATGGCGAGGTTCTCTGCCTCATCCAGACGGTGCTGCAGGTCCTTGACTGTGACCTCCAGGTTCTTCTTCATCCTCTCCAGGTGAGCACTGGTGTCCTGCTCCTTCTTCAGCTCCTCAGCCATCATGGCAGCCTGAAAGTATGGGTGGTATTGGCATTATTGATCAAGCATGAACAAACATTTTGAAAAGATAAGATGCTTGTAAAGTACTAACTTACATCAGTGATAGCCTTTTTGGCCTTCTCCTCAGCATTTCTTGCTTCCTGAACTGCATCATCCACCTCACCCTGAACCTGGACAAGGTCAGCCTCCAGCTTCTTCTTGGTGTTCAAAAGACTGGTGTTCTGAATGAAAAAGAAACCGTTTTGATGCTGTGATTCTCACTCTCTGATGTGTCAAAGTTCTTGTAAAGTAATGAATACCAACCTGAGAGTGAAGCAGTCCAACACGCTCGCTAGCATCAACCAACTCCTGCTCAGCCACTTTGCGTCCTCTCTCTGTCTGCTCCAGAGCGGCTCTCAGCTCCTCAATCTCAGCCACCATCAGACCATTTCTGCGCTCCACCATGGCGACCTGCTCCTTCATGTCTTCCTGTCCTCTGACTGCGTCATCCAGGTGCAGCTGAGCATCCTGATGACAAATAAAACAAATGATATTATCATTGTTTGCTTGGAGGTTAATTAAAAAAAACACAAACACACACACAATCTACCAACTCACCTTGAGCTGTCCTTGGACATTCCTCAGTTGTTTCTGTGCCTCAGCAGCCTGTCTGTTGGCATGGCTCAGCTGAATCTCCATCTCATTCAGGTCTCCCTCCATCTTCTTCTTGACTCTCAGGGCATCATTCCTGCTCCTGACCTCAGCATCAAGAGTGCTCTGCATGGAGTCAATCACCCTCTGGCTGTTCCTCTTGATCTGCTCCATCTCCTCGTCCTTCTCTGACAGCTTCCTGTCAATCTCACCTTTTACCTGGTTTAGCTCAAGCTGAACACGAAGGATCTTGGCCTCCTCGTGCTCCAGAGTTCCCTTTAAATAAAGGTTTATTTCAAAATAAACTGGAGAAGGGATAGTTTTATAAATGTAATTACAAACAAAGTACACTTTTATAAAATACATTACCTCAGCTTCCTCCAGAGCTGTCTGAATTTCAGACTTCTCAGTCTCAACAGTCTTCTTGGCCTTTTCCAGCTCATGGATGCTCTTTCCAGTCTCACCAATCTGCTCAGTCAGATCTGAGATCTCCTCTACAGAGCAAACACAGCCAAGAGTTTTAGTACTTGGAGCTGATATATGCAAATGTTTTGGCCACAACATAACATATAAATGAATATAAACATTAGAATCATATCCATATGATCTATAGCAAGATAAGCGTACGCTGCAGGTTCTTGTTCTCTCTCTTCATGGTCTCAAGATGATCCAGAGCCTCTTCATATGAGTTCTTCATCTTGAACAACTCAGTGCTGAGAGAACGAGCCTCCTTTTGGGCTCCTTCCAGCTCTGCCTGGCTCTCCTCATACTTCTGCTTCCATTCTGCCAGGACCTAGATTAATTAAAAATGTATTAATTAAATAATTAGTTGTTGTAATGGGTGTAATTTCTCCTTTGATGATAGAGGTTATGTTTAAAACTTTACTTTATCAAAGTTCCTCTGCTTCTTGTCAAGGTTGGCAGCCAGAGCATTAGCTCTCTCCACATCAATCATGAGGTCCTCCACCTCACCCTGCAGCCTCTGCTTGGTCTTCTCCAGTGAGGCACACTTGGAGTTCACAGCCTCAATGGATTCCTCAGCCTCCTGCAGGCGCTGGGCAAGCTTTTTCCTGTTGTTAAAATATTTTTTTTTTAAATTAAGGCTGAATTGTTTGGTTTTAAATCTGAAAACTAATTTAAACAATGAAAGTATGGTGACTTACTTGGCCTCCTCCAGCTCCTCAGTTCGCTGGATGGCATCAGTCTCATATTTGGATCGCCACTGAGCCACCTCACTGTTGGCCTTGGACATTCCTCGCTGCAGCTCAGCCTTGGCCTCCTGCTCCTCCTCAAACTGCTCTCTCAGCAGATCACAGTCATGACGTGCTGACTGAACTGCATGAGCCAGGGCATTCTTGGCCTGTTGAAGTGACAGTTGATTTCAGATTTCGGGATTTTTTTTTTGTTGAAATCAATTTTAAAGTCTAATGCTGAGAGGATAACAAATTTAAGAGGTAAAACCTTAGAAAGATATTAGAGGATTATCTGTCTCAGAGTTACTGAGTGTCTCTGTAACTGATTAAAACTTGTCTCTGTTTTTATTAGTAAGTGCTGAAATTTAACAGAAGAGAGAAAACATTTCAGACCTTCACTTCCTCCTCAACGTGTCTCTTCAGTTCCTCAATCTGCTGAGTGAAGGCCTGCTTGCCCCTTGTGAGCTGAGAAACAAGAGCTTCTTTCTCCTCAAGCTGGCGACTGAACTCACCTGTAGTTAACACACATGTATTAAGCCCAGTTTGTTCCATTTCACCCACTGATTGGTTGTAGTTTTAGGTACCTGTAAATGACAAATTTCCAGAGACAGACTGTTTCTTTGTTATACATCACTTACCATTCTCTGTTTGAAGTCTCGCCTTCTGGGCATTAATGTCATTCAGCTGACGAACATTCTCATCATTTTTGGCTTTGAGTTCACTTAGTTGATCCTCAAGAGTCCTGCACATTTTCTCCAAGTTGCCCTGTCACCAAGTAATGCCATATCCATGTTAACAGTTAATGAGCTGCTTTGGCGGTCCTGAAATGTAAAAAAGAAAAAATCTGTTCTCTATAAATACTGTCTGCACCTTTGCTTTAGCAACAGCCTCCATGTTGCTGGAGAGGTCATCAATCTCCATCTTGTACTCGCTCTTCTCTTTCTCCAGCTTCTGTTTGACACGCTGGAGGTTGTCGATCTGCTCTCCGAGCTCTGCTACAGTGTCAGCCTGCTTCTTACGGAGAGCTGCTGCAGTAGCTTCATGCTGCAGAGTTGATTCCTCAAGATCACGACGCAGTTTCTGGAACTCAGCCTCTCGCTTCTTGTTCATCTCAATCTGAGCAGCTGTTGCTCCACCAGCTTCCTCGAGCCTCTCGCTGATCTCTTCAAGCTCCCTGGAGAGGTCGGCTCTCTGCTTCTCTACCTTAGCCCGAGCTGCCCTCTCAGCCTCAATCTCCTCTTCCAGCTCCTCAATACGAGCCTAGTTTGAAATTATTTGGATTTATCGATTAGAACCTAAACTAAACTAGGTTTTTGAATTATAATGAACAATATTCTTTATGAAGACTGGTCGTTAGTGTTACCTGAAGTTCTTTGATCTTCTTCTGAAGTTGAGCACCAAGGGATTGTTCATCTTCAATTTTGCTGAGAAGTTGGCTGATTTCAAAGTCCTTCCTTGGTGTGGAAGAAGTATGGTTTTACGATCATAGTCCATATGATTATTGCAATGCAGTGTGTGTAAAGAAAATTATTTACAAAAAAAGCCCTACTTCTTGATTTTCTCATCAGACTGCTGCTTGTCATTCTCCAGATCCATTATGGATTCCTGGGCCAGTTTCAGATCTCCCTCCAGCTTCCTCTTGGCTCTCTCAAGGTCCATGCGGAGCTTCTTCTCTTGCTCCAGTGAACCCTCAAGCTATAAAGTCATGTCAGTTGATTCAAGTGGTTGGTATGACAATGATTCAGCACTAAAATTCTTTCCATAAAAAACAAAAAACAACAACGTAATTTTTATAGTTTTCTTACATCATCAACTTGCTGTTCCAGCTTTGTTTTGGACTTGGTCAGAGTGTTGACTTTGTCTTCTTCTGCCTGGAGATCATCCAGTGTTTGCTGATGGGCCTCTTGTAAGGCTTTCTTCTCCTTAGTCAACTTGGCAATTGACTCATCTTGAGATGCCATCTCCTCTGTCAGGTTTTTCACCTGAAACAATGTGAATACATTAAGTTTAATTTTGTTCGAGATTTTGCTGATTATTTGATCGTTTAACATGTATATTCAAAGAACAACATTACATGTTTTAATTGAACTAAGTATACAATCAAAATGAACTGAACCTTGTTTTCTGTGGCATGTTTCTCCTTCTCCACTTTGGCCAAGGTGAGCTCCAAGTCATCAATGTCCTTCTTCAGCTCAGAGCATTCATCCTCCAGCTTCCTCTTCTTAGCAGTCAGCTCAGCATTGATTTCCTCTTCATCCTCCAGTCTCTCACTTGTCTCTTTGAGTTTTGCTTCAAGCTGGATTTTGCTCTTAATGAGCCCCTCACACCTTTCTTCAGCATCGGAGAGATTGTCAACTTCCTATAATACATGTTGAACACACAAGTTAGATTATTTGTGACAAAAGTGTAGTTAAAATCATAATTTTAACTACACTTTTGTTTTAGCAAATAAATAATCAGAGGGAGAGACAAACATGTGGTCTTTTTATATCTACCTTATATACATGAACTATAGGTGCAATGTATACTTTTCTCTACTACTTACTGCAGCCACTTGAAGTTGCAGGTCATTCTTCTCCTGCAGCAGGCTGACCATCTTCTCTTCCAGTTCCTTCTTCTTAGCCAGAGCAGCAGCCAGGTCTGTCTTCATCTTATCATAGTTCTCCTTCATGTTCTGCAACTCCTTCTCAGTCTCAGCACTCTTCAGAAGAGGCTTGATCTTGAAATATACTTTCAGCCATGGCCAGTTCTTGACATTCATGAAAGAACGGATGTTGTACTGGATGGTGTAGATAGATTCTCTAAAAACCAAACATGAGAGTGTTACTTTGTGTCGTCGGATCTTAATATGAGGAAGGAAATACAAAAGAGAATACAATAGAGTTTACTATGATAATGTTACCTCCTCTCCATCATCTTCACAAACTCTTTCCTCATGACGTATCCTCTGCAGAGAGCCTGAGTCATGGTCACCAGCTCAGCCAGTTTCTCATCTCTCAACTCCTCAAGAGTGCCCAGCAGACCAGCTTTGAAGAACACCTATTTAATCATTGAAAACATAAGTACAAGTACAAAGGGACAGTTTTTGTTAATGTCTATTAATATAATGAAGTGTACCTTTGTGTGCCCAAACATGTATTGTGTGTGATCCACATCAATGGAGCCAAGCAGCTTCTCTGAAGCTTTCTTGTTGTCAATGAACTGTCCCTCAGGGATGACACTGGCATTCAACACTTTGTATCTTCAAGAGAGATACAATTACAGTTGTTACTTAGATTTTTCTTCCATCATATTCAAGTTTGTCCTTTACAACAACCATGAAACCATTTTTCCTTTCCAATATTGTAATGTGCTGTCACCTCTGCTTGAAGTCACCATAGAGGATTCTGCTGGGGAAACCCTTTCTGCAGATTCTGATGCCCTCCAGTACACCGTTACACCTCAGCTGGTGGATGACCAGGAAGTTCTCCATAAGGCCTGAGAGTCAGAAATGCATAATGTTTCAAATCTTTTCTATATTCTTACTGTCATTTTTACAGTTAATATTACTGTAGGGTACCTGGGGTCTTTGTCTCATTGGGAATCAGGCAACGGACAAAGTGAGGATGAGTGCTTCTTAAGTTGGTCATCAGCTTGGCCAGATTCTCCTGTAGATCAGCATCATTAGATAATAGGTTGATACTATTTAAAAATGAGCATTTAATTTACACACATATCTATATCTATCTATATATCTATATATATCTATATATATATCTATATATATATCTATATATATATATATATATATATATATATATATATATATATATATATATATATCAACATTCGAAAGAAGGGACTGCTCTCACAGCTAGAGATTGACGAGGTACAACACAAATGCTACGGCAAGGAGGAGTCAGGACGCCAGGTCAAGGGGGAGATATCATCACCCCCACCCGAGATTGGGTACATAGCCCCAAGTGCGATAGGAGAAGGATCATTGAGTGCGAGAGGAACTGACCTGAAAAATAGGATCATGGCCAAGCTTGAAACCTGGATCCCCCATAGCCGGTTACCAAGATTACGTGAAGTACCCTCAGAAGGTCTGCTAGATGATGGTAATGCAGCACTACGGACAATACCTACAACCACGATTACCGACACTAACAAGCTGATCTACAATACGGCAGCAGTGATCAGTGAGATGCTTGGCTACAAGTTGAACAGCCACAAGGGGCAGTACCCTCCATGGAGGAGGAGGCTAGAGGGCAAGATCAAAGTAGCACGGAGGGAGGTTAGCCAACTAACGGAGTTGCAGAAATACAGCAAGCTGTCCATACCTGAGGCCTTGGAAACTGCCAAGCAAAGACTCACAGCCTTGGCCACCCGGTTGAGGAGGTACACCAGAGAGATAGAAGACAGGAGAATAAACCAGCTGTTCTCCACAGAACCAGCAAAGGTGTACTCTCAGTGGCAAGGGAACAATAATAATAAGAGAACAGCACCACCAAGGCTGGAGACGGAGCAATACTGGAAGAGCATATGGGAGAAGGATGCAATCCATAACGGCAATGCTCAGTGGCTAGTGGATCTGAGGGCAGACCACAGCGACCTCCCTGAACAGGGTCCAGTAACCATCACAGTGGCAGATATCCAAGAAAGGGTCTCCAGTATGAAGAGTTGGACAGCACCAGGGCCCGACATGGTTCATGCCTACTGGCTAAAGAAGCTGACTGCACTCCACGAGTGTCTGGCAGCACAAATGAACCAGCTGCTAGTTAACGAGAGACACCCGGAATCAAATCATATCGCATCATATCGGCTAAGATGAACAGGCACATGGGTCAATACATGAGCGGGACACAGAAAGGAATTGGCAAGAATACCAGAGGTGCAAAACACCAGCTACTGGTAGACAGAACAGTCAGCCGAGACTGCAAGACCAGACTGACCAACCTGTGCACTGTCTGGATTGATTACAAGAAGGCCTATGACTCAATGCCCCACAGCTGGATACTGGAATGCCTAGAATTGTACAAGATCAATGGGACCCTAAGAGCCTTCATCAGGAACTCAATGGGGATGTGGCGTACAACACTGGAGGCCAACTCCAAGCCCATAGCACAAGTCACCATCAAGTGCGGGATCTCCCAAGGAGATGCTCTGTCCCCACTGCTGTTCTGCATAGGCCTGAACCCCCTCAGTGAGATCATTAACAAGACTGGCTACGGATACCGACTACGGAACGGAGCAGTTGTCAGCCACCTCCTGTACATGGATGACATCAAGCTGTATGCCAAGAGTGAACGAGACATCGATTCACTGATCCACACTACCAGGCTATACAGCAATGACATTGGAATGTCGTTCGGACTGGAGAAGTGTAGTCGGATGGTAACAAAGAGAGGGAAGGTAGTCAGAACTGAGGGGATTGAACTACCAGAAGGCAACATTGCAGACATAGAGGACAGTTACAAGTACCTGGGGATCCCGCAGGGGAATGGGAACAATGAAGAGGCCGCTAGAAAAGCTGCAACCACCAAGTACCTGCAGAGGGTCAGGCAAGTCCTGAGGAGTCAGCTGAATGGTAAGAACAAGATCCGGGTCATCAACAAGTACGCCCTGCCCGTGATCAGGTACCCTGCTGGGGTAATAGGCTGGCCAAAGGAGGAGATAGAAGCCACTGACATAAAGACAAGAAAGCTCCTTACCATGCATGGAGGGTTTCACCCCAAGTCCAGCACCCTGAGGCTGTACGCTTGGACATTCCTCAGTTGTTTCTGTGCCTCAGCGGGAGCAGAAGGAAGGGGGCCGGGGACTGGTGAGTGTCAGCACCACAGTCCAGGATGAGACAACGAACATCCAAGAATACATTGGGAAGATGGCCCCAACTGACCGATTGCTCAGTGAATACCTCAGGCAGCAGAAACCCAAGAAAGAGGAGGGAGACGAGGAACCATCATGGAAGGATAGGCCCCTGCACGGTATGTACCACCGGCAGATAGAGGAGGTGGCTGATATCCAGAAATCCTACCAGTGGCTGGACAAAGCTGGACTGAAAGACAGCACAGAGGCACTAATCATGGCAGCACAAGAACAAGCTCTGAGTACAAGATCCATAGAGGCTGGGGTCTATCACACCAGGCAAGACCCCAGGTGCAGGCTGTGTAAAGATGCCCCAGAGATAATCTAGCACATAACAGCAGGGTGCAAGATGCTAGCAGACAAGGCATACATGGAACGCCATAACCAAGTGGCCGGCATAGTGTACAGGAACATCTGTGCCGAGTATAACCTGGAAGTCCCGAGGTCAAAATGGGAGATGCCCCCAAGGGTGGTGGAGAATGACCGAGCTAAGATCCTGTGGGACTTCCAGATACAGACGGACAAAATGGTGGTGGCTAATCAACCGGACATAGTGGTGGTAGACAAACAGAAGAAGACGGCCGTAGTGATCGATGTAGCGGTTCCCAATGACAGCAATATCAGGAAGAAAGAACACGAGGAGCTGGAGAAATACCAAGGGCTCAGAGAAGAGCTCGAGAGGATGTGGAGGGTGAAGGTAATGGTGGTCCCCGTGGTAATCGGAGCACTAGGTGCGGTGACTCCCAAGCTAGGCGAGTGGCTCCAGCAGATCCCGGGAATAACATCAGAGATCTCTGTCCAGAAGAGCGCAGTCCTGGGAACAGCTAAGATACTGCGCAGGACCCTCAAGCTCCCAGGCCTCTGGTAGAGGACCCGAGCTTGAAGGATAAACTGCCCGCAGGGGCGTGCTGGGTGTTTTTATATATATATATATATATATATATTATATATATATATATATATATAAAAAAAAACACAGACAAAAAAAACCATATATATATATATATATATATATATATATATATATATATATATATATATATATATATATATATAAATCTATACATACTCTGAAAAGAGCAGACACGGTCTGGAAGGAACCACCCTTCTTCTTGCCACCCTTCTTGCCACCACCACCAGCAGCCTCTGTTTTCATAAACAGTAAATTTCATTACTGGAATTGAAAAAATATTTTTCACTGTATAATTTTAGCCTGCAGTATGCACATTGTAGCTATCTGTACTGGACATGGGAGTTTGTGAGCACTTTTTTTTCTTACCTTCAGCTCCAGCATGGGCTGCGTACAGTAAGCACAGCAGTTTGTTTGAAGACTTCTGGTAGAGCTGCACAACTGAGTCATTCAGTGGGTCCTTGTTCTTGTCCAGCCAGCCAGTGATATTGTAGTCCACTGTACCAGCATAGTGAACCAGGGAGAAGTGTGCCTCAGCCTTGCCCTTTCCAGGCTTTGGTTTCTCAAATGCTTTGGTCTTGCCAAGATGCTGATCGTGCAGCTTGTTCTTGAACGTTGTGTCAGAGGCCTTGGGGAACATGCACTCCTCTTCAAGGATGGAGAAGATGCCCATTGGCTGAGAAAATGGCACAAATCATATTAAAATTTCAAGGGAGGTAACATATGCAACCACATGTACATTTCTTCCTGAGCAGCTGTTTACCTTCTCAATAAGCTCAATGCAAGCAGCCAAGTCCATACCAAAGTCAATGAACTCCCATTGAATGCCTTCTTTCTTGTACTCCTCTTGCTCCAGGACAAACATGTGATGGTTGAAAAACTGTTGCAGTTTCTCATTGGTGAAGTTGATGCAGAGTTGCTCCAAGCTGTTGAACTGTAATAGTACAACCATGTCTAACTTCATGGCAATAAAGTCTTTAAAGTTTAAGAAATGTGTTGAAATGTTTCAAGTGCTCACATCAAAGATCTCAAACCCAGCGATATCCAGCACTCCAATGAAGAACTGTCTGGGCTGCTTTGTGTCCAGCATCTCATTGATACGGATAACCATCCACAAGAACATTTTCTCATAGATAGATTTGCACAGAGCCGAGACAGCATTGTTGACCTGGCAAACAAGAATTTATAATTATACAAAACCATATGAATACAGCTATAATGTTTATAATTATAATATGATTATACAAGTCTCCCTTTTATGAATTACCTGTGGGACGGTCTGACCTTTGGTCACCATCTCATTGCCAACCTTGACTCTTGGGTAGCACAAAGCTTTCAGCATATCAGCCGAGTTCAGGCCCAATAGGTACGCAATCTTGTCAGCCACTGTTGGATTAAAACAAATCATTATAATACCTAATAAATACAAATACTTCAAACATTTCTCCATTATAGAAATTTTTCACAATACCCTCGGTGCCATCAGGTTCAGCCTGCTCTTCACGCTGCTTCTGCTTGAATTTCATGTTGCCATGATGCATCACAGCACCAGTCAGCTTGTAGATGCTTAACTTCTCTTCACCAGTAAAGCCCAAGATGTCAATAGCAGTCTGTAAGAAAAAAATGAAATCAGCTATCAATAAATAAAACAAAAGAAGATATTTATGGTTAAGTATAAGATTCTGTGTCAAATGTGATTTTACATCTGTTGCAATGAACTCCTCCACATCATCGATGCTCTTGACAGTGATTTCACCCTGACTGATCATTGGATAGTCATAAGGGTTAGTTGTGATCAGAAGAGCCTCTGAAAGGAGAAATGAAGTTAACTTGTTTTTTGCTTAGAATGTGATTTTAATGGTTTTAAAATTTAAATTTAGGTGTCCTGTCAGCATACCCAGAAGCTCAGGCTTGTGGCCTGTCATCAGCTGATAGAAGATATGGTAGCTCCTCTCAGCAGACAACTGGAAGGTGACACGGGACTTCTCCAGCAGATCTAAGGACAACAGATTAATTTTGACACTGTAGACATGAGACATCACAGTCAAAACTGCAAAATGGATCATACATGCATTTATTTCCTTGGCTGTCATTGGGCGTGTTTGAAACTTTTTTCAGTTCTGTTGCTTTACTTATAACGTGCTTCACAGTATACCTTATTATACTTTAAATGTTCCGTGAAGTTGCAATATGTTCCTACTTATACTTACACACGATAACTGCTGGGTTACAGTATATAACTTATATATATAGCGTAACCACACTGTTCATGCATCCGTGTGTTCCACCACAACAGACAATATTACTTCTTCTGAAATTAAGTGACTCATCTCTTTATGTGCTGTAAAATAATTTCTATCACAGATAATGGTAATTTACACTGTGGTTCAAACTTACATGTTTCAATATCAGCTGAGGCCAGCTTGCCAGATGTGCCAAAGTGAATCCTGATGAATTTACCCTACAGGGGTAGATCTTTATTAATATTGCCTTTCATGAGAGCAAGTAGTAAAAAGCTCATTTACATTAACTCATTTTAATCACTTACAAATCGAGAGGAGTTGTCATTCCTCACAGTCTTGGCATTACCGTAGGCCTCCAACAGAGGGTTGGCAGCAACAATCTGATCCTCAAGAGAGCCCTGCAAGAATATATTGTTTTTATGTGAGCTGATCTTCCAAAATTGATTTTCTTTTTCTGTCACAAAGACTTTGACGCAGAATAAAGAATCTACCTGCATTTTGCCAGGTGTTGGCTCAGCCTTCTTAGCTCCAAGAGCTGCAATTGTTGCAAAGTACTGGATGACACGTTTGGTGTTGACAGTCTTTCCCGCACCGGATTCTCCACTGGGGTTTAGGGGACACATTGTTAAAATGCCTTTATATCGTTTTTATATATTTTGCATACAGTTTTTATTATACTCACGTAATCAGGACAGACTGGTTCTCACGATCTAAAAGAAAAACATATAAGCATGTCTTGAATAATCTTAGTATTCATTTATTTCCTATCACTTATAAGTAGCTATGTGGTAAGAAGCAATTTTTTTCACGCAATGATTAATGGTCATCTCTTTAAGTAGAAGTCCTAAATGCATTTAAAGGCTTTAATAGGAAATTGAGCTTACCAGTGAGCATGGCCTGATAGGCATTGTCAGAGATGGAGAAGATGTGGGGTGGAGCCTCAATCCTCTTCTTTCCTCTGTATCCTGCTACACATGTAGCATCATATACAGGAAGCCACTTGTAGGGATTGACGACAACGCAGAACAACCCAGAGTAGGTCTGTATCATAGACAATAAATATCATTTAAACATTTACAGATCAGCATGATACTTTCCTCTCACACACAGCAATGTGAAAACTTACGTAGATCATCCATGATGCATAACGCTCTTTGAGGTTAAACAACACAGATGGCTCATTAAGGTGGGTCATCATGGCCATGTCCTCCATCTTATCAAACTTTGGAGGGTTTCTAGGGTGGATTTCATCCTCCTTTACAGTGACCGTCTGAATAGATTTTAATGATCCATCAGACAACTTCATCTTTCACAGTTCGGCATTATATATTTAACAAACAGATAAAGTACATAGATTATTCATCTACCTTTCCTCCGTCTGTCTCAACAGTGGCTTTACCACCCTCCTTCTTGACGAGTTTGCCCTTGACATACATCTCATCAGTATCAGTCACAAAGAAGGCCGTCTTGGCATCAAATGGAGCAGTCTGGGCCTCAATCCTCTCCTTTTCTGGCTTGCGGAGGTAAATGGCCGCTGGGCCATACTGCGCCATCTCCGCGTCTGTGCTCATGGTGGCACTTTACTAGAGACTGAAAATATGATGGATTGACACATAATTCAAATACTGTACTTATTATACAAACCATAATTAACATCCATTCTTTTTGATTCGTGGAGTTTACCTCAGCTGATGCAAACAGAAATTCCTTAATATCCTGTGTATGTCAAGGTGCTATAAAATAAGTAAAGGTATATCAATGGACACTTTACTCTTTAGTTTAAGAATCAATTCAAAAAGCAAAATTTTCAATGCCATTAAAAAATATAATAACCCAACACTTAAAAGTGTAAAATATAAACTTAATGAGAGCATATAATACACAGTAGATAAAACATGGTAGCTGAATCCTTTACTGTACTCACCCGTCTTAGATGCCCGTCAGCTAGAGCAAATGTCCAGAGCTGCTGCTTTTATAAACAACGACTCTGCTTCCTCAGCATTTACACTCTCATTAGTTTGGTCATGAATGTCTGACACCTTGCTTCTTGATACTGATATGGTCAAAAATAAATGAATTACTTTGATTAATTTTCCACATATGAAATCCTTCTTTTCTTATAAAACATATTTTTTAAATTAAAAAAAATAAAATGTAAAATTCTCATGTTAATATAGCTGGATTCCTTAATGAAAAAAAATATTGTCAATGTATTTTGGTTCATATATTCCTTCAAATGATTATGCCCCTAAAAATGGAAAATGTACGAAATTTTAACAGAATAGTTAGTGGTAAATCACAACAGTGCTCTGCATGGTTTGTGGGTTATTCATTCCAGTAAATCTTGAAGATAAATTGATATTAACTTGACACAGTATTTAATAAGCTTGTCTGTGCGCCCAAGTATCTTTGATATTTTGATATCCAGTTTTAAACTTGCAGTGCCACTGGTGTATAGTTACATGACATAAAAATCCAAGACATCTGGTATAAAATTCAGAGTCAGACTTTCTGTTATTGCCAGAAAGGTGTTATATATAGCCACTGGGAACATAATATTAGGTACTTTAATACTATAAAATAGCTTGGTATGATTACATTTAATATCTAGTTGGATACAAATGAACATACAGTGTTTAGGTTCCAATTTTGATGAACTAAGTGATAAATTGTTGCTGGATGGGAACATCTGGGATCACAGCCAGGATTAGCTTTCATTTCCAAAGCTTGCAGAGACTTGTCTTAATGTTTGCTATCTTTCTAGCAGGACACGAGATACTATCATGGTCAAAAATAAATCCAGCAAAGGGTGGAAGGAGTGATTTGTGGTCGGCTCAAAAGATAGATATGTTCATTTTTCAACATCATAGGGATTAGGATTAAAGACAAGAAATTAATCATTTGAGCTTATCTATTTGATTTTCAAGTTTTTTTTCATGAAGAGTAGTCAGGTGTCAAAAGCAATATGTTGTGTGTTTTCACTCTAATTCCAAGGGCCAGGTGGAATTACAACTGCAGAGCAGACACAGCATTACAACCAAAAATGGAAACATTTTACTCTGCTTTTTTTTTAGCCCTAGTATTACAGAAGAACACATTACACAGATTGCAGTCTAATGTTGTAGTGCTTTGCGAGGTGTAGAGTATTAAGTGTTTAATGTCATAATACTCTGAGGAACCCCCTCTCTGTGCGCCCCTAAATTTATGGATGCTCTTCAATGCATCCATCAAAATATGAATGTATGTAAATGTTACAGAATTCATTCTGTTGTTGTGATTTGGCACTATATAAATAACATTGAATTTAATTGAATTGAATTCAAAGACAATGGCAGTTGGAATAAACGCATTGAGGCAATTGTACCGCTGAGTTTAAAGTTTAAAGATGAATTGAGGGGAGAAAACGCTTTGTTTTCCAACACCGTTCTAAATGCCATAAGCTCACAGCCACAGCAGGAGTCGAACCCGGAAGTATCCCTCCACAGCCGGTTTTCAGAGTTGCCGCGACGTGGGAGGAGCCAATCAGAAGAGGGACCTCAAATCAGCTGACGTGGGTCATGTGACAGGGAGTAGTTGATATGGGTTACACAATCCTTGAGGGGAATCCTCATTTTCGCCAGTTCAGAGGATTTATGGGCTTGATGGATGATCTGCACAAAGCCCAGGAGACAATGCAAACTGGGGTAGTCCCGGGATTCAGCACTGAAGCAGCAGCAGCAGTGGACAGAGCTCTAAATGATGCAACAATGGCAAAGACATGAAAATAGGATTTCTGCATTTTCTGTATTTCCTACCCTAATAAGGCTCCACTTTGAACATTGTTTATATTTACTTTACTGTCTTCATTTGTTTGTTCATTTGTTTTACTATGACAACTGTTCCGTTAGATTTTTAATATTTATGCAAAAGAGTGATTTAGGAACTTTAGGTCTAACTCTCACCATGAAAGACCTTAGATCAGGAGTGAGTGGTAAGGGCTAGGTAAGGGCCTTGAAGTCCAGTTTGTCCTAATTGTGGTCTCATTTTGGGTTGTTCAATCCAGCACTGGATGCCTCCTTGTCCTTTAGGACATTCTCTCCACCAGTGTCCACATTCTCCACATGTATTCCAGGTAGCGTAAACTTCATAATTTAAGAGTGGCGGACAGAGGTGGGTAGTAATGAGTTACATTTACTCCGTTACATTTACTTGAGTAAGTTTTTGAAAAAAAAAGTACTTTTAAAGTACCTTTTTTGCACGATACTTTTTACTTTTACTTGAGTACATTTGTGAAGAAGAAACTGTACTTTTACTCCGCTACATTTACAAAATTCGATTCGTTACTCTTTAAAAAATAATTAGTTTAACACATTAGATAATATGCTGCCAGTGGAGTTTCCGGTAACTTTTTTACCAATGAGATGTGGCCATGCAGTCACATGACCAGTTTGAAACTGTGGCGGGCAGAGCGGCCCAAGCGTTTCAAAGTAGCGGACACACGGAAAGAAGAAACATGAAAACATGGCAGAGTCGCTTAAAAGCAGTACAAAAGAACAGCTATGTCTTCAGTGTCGGTGTCTTCAGTGAGAGCCAAAACAAACCAACTTTTCAGCGTGAAACAATTAAACTTGTGTAACTGAGGGCCCCCCCACCTTCTTCAAATCCAACAAAAGTGGTATCAAACGTTTGTGCTACGTTTGTGCTGCAAAATTTTCGTTTGTACTGCTATCATTTTAAAGATATTAATAAAAATTTCTAGAGGATATCAGAGGTCAACCAGCTCCCCCACATTACCCAAATCCAACAAAAGTGGTGTCAAACGTTTGTGGTACGTTTATGCTGGTTTATGCTGCAAAACTTTTCGTTTGTGCTGCTATCATTTAAAGATATTAATAAAAATTTCTAGAGGTCATCAAAGGTCAACCAGCCCCCCACATTAATGGAATCAAACAAAATTGGTGTCAATCAACTGTGCTATGTTTGTGCTGGTTTGTGCTGCTAAAATTGTCGTTTGTTCTGCTTCTGTTTTAAAGATATTAATGAAAAGGTAAAGGTCAAAAGGTCAACCAGCCCCCCCACATTACCCAAATCAAAGAAAATTGATGTCAAACGTTTGTGCTACGTTTGTGCTTGTTTGTGCTGCAAACATTTTTGTTTGTGCTGCTAACATTTTAATAAAATAAGGTCTTGATGCGTGCTTAATCATCCAGGTAAGTAAATCCCAAAAGGTTGATTCTGTTCATCTGGACATTTTCAGTTGGAGAAACGTTTCGTCACTCATCCAAGTGACTTCTTCAGTCTCAGCTGACTGCAGGTTTCCCCAACCTTATAAACAGTACATTTGCATAGTGAAGGAAATTAGCACCACTTAATGAACAAAGTGCTGGTGGGTTAGTTCCATGATTGTTAGTATGCAAATTCTTATGACCATTGATCAATGATAACTAATCAAAGCCTACTGATTAATGGCCATGAGTACCATTCACAGAAAGTGGGGAATGGCTACAATCACAGCATTGTAGGATGGCGAAAGATGTACCCTTGGGCCCCCCTTCTCGATTCAGAGATGGTCAGCATCCTGGCAGCCCGATGGACAAAGCTGTCTCTCAGTCTGTGTGTTCTGGCCCGGAGGCTCTTCAGTATCCTTCCTGATGGCAGCAAACTGAAGACGCTGCTGAAGGGATGAGTGGAGTCCCCTGTAATGGAGAGGACCTTCCAGATGAGGCAGGTGCAGCTGCTCTCACCACCCGTTGTCATTTTTTCCTGCAGGACCCAGTGCAGGAGTCATACCACACAGTGATGCAGCTAGTGAGGATACTCTCAACTGTGCCTCTGTAGAAGGTGCTCATAATGGGGGTTGAATCTCTTGTGCTTCTCAGTTTGCAGAGGAAGTAGAGTCGCTGTTGGTCTTCTCCACATTTAGGGACAGGTTGTTGTTGCTGTACCACTCAGCCAGATGGTTAACTTCACCCCTGTAGTAGATCTCGTCGTGAAGAGAAGGGGGCTCAACACACATCCTTGGGGAGCCCCCGTATTCAGTGTTCTTGGGCTGGAGGTGTTGCTGTCGACCCGTACTATCTGCTGTCTTCCTGTCAAGAAATCTAGCAGCCAGTTATACAGCAAGGTGCTGATCCCCAGCAGATCTAGTTTGTCAATGAGTTGCTGGGGAATGATGATGCTGAAGGCTGAACTGAAGTCTATGACATATGAGTCTCTAGTGTTCAGATGTGTGAGGGCTGAGTGAGGGGCAGTTGAAATTCCATCATCGGTTGAGCGTTTTGACCGGTATGCGAACTCAAATGGATCCAGGTTGGGGGAAAGCGATAATTTGATTTGATGCATGACTAACCGTTCAAAGCACTTCATAATGATGGAGGTGAGTTTGACAGGACGGTAGTCCTTAAAGCAGGAGGTAGATGACTTCTTGGGTACAGTAATGATGGTGGAGGCTTTGAGGCATGTGGGAACGGCGGCCTGACCCTAGTGATGTGTTAAAGATGTCTGTGAAGACATTTGTGAGTTCCATAGCATAATCCGTCAGTGCTCGTCCAAGGATGTTATCAGGACCTGGAGCTTTGCGTGTACTGATTTTGGCAAGGGATCTCCACACACTGTCTGGGGATTTGTTCACCACGGTCTGCAGAGTGGGATTGTAGTCTGTGATGGTTTGTATTCCTTGTTACTGCCTCCAAGTATCTCTGCTGTCCAGTGTTGGGGAGTAACGGAATACATGTACCGCCGTTACGTGTTTAGAATACAAAATATGAGTAACTGTATTCCGTTACAGTTACCGTTTAAAAAGGTGGTATTCAGAATACAGTTACTTTGTTGAAATAAATGGATTACACTGTGGTACTTTCCTGTTTCATATTGTCGCGGGTCAGGACTGTTTGGGTTTTGTTTGACAGCTACGTTCTGTTGTTCCAGGCGGCAGCGTTACAGTTGCCATGGTTACAGGGCTCTCTCTCTCTCTGCGACTGTGTGTTTCCTGGGTGAGAGAGCGCCTTTTCGTTGTTGTTGTTGTTGTGCTAAGCTAACAGGCAGAATGCAACAAGCATAGCTCTAAAGAATGTAGCATCATGGGCAGTGTAGTCGGTGTTGCAGGGAGAATGGCCTGCCATACACGTTATGGGTCTGTGAGCGCGAGGAGGGAGAAAAAGGCGAGTGGAAAGGTACGAGTTGTCGTCGAGGAAAAACGGGAGCTGGAAGCATGTAAATATAATAATAACCACTGCAGCCAAGAAGAGTGCCTGACGAGCCCAGTTGTAAGTAAGCTATTAAAACTCGACTGTACACCGTGTTCGTGTTTTCCTCCGAAAACAATAAGTTCCGTTGGAGCAGCCTTTCAACGCCTCTCTCTGTCTCTCGCAAGAAAAATTGACCCACACAACAAAGTAAAGCTATTTTTCGGCTATGAGCCGACAGGGACCCCGCCGTATTAGTCAGAGGTCCCTTTACTACAGTTCGGAGTCGCGGACCTTCAGTAATAGTAATAAATCACACAGCAATAGTACATTCACGTTGTTGCAAAAAGCATGATAATATATTAAGTAATCCAAAGTATTCAGAATACGTTACTCTCATTGAGTAACGTAACGGAATACGTTACAGAATACATTTTGGGGCATGTATTCTGTATTCTGTAACGGAATACATTTTAAAAGTAACCTTCCCAACACTGGTCTTATGTTACAGCAGCTGTGTCAAGCTTGAGCTGCGAGTCATATTTTCGGCGCTACGTTGTAGTGAGATAAGTTTGTGGGTGTTTTGTGCAGCTTCGGCTGTCTTTTTAATTGCTCGCTGGTTAGCTAGCGTGAGCTATAAGCTAACAGCTAGCCTGGTTAAACAAGCTAGAGTTCAACGCACATGCAAACCGCTCGTCTCTACTGCTTTAACTGTTAAAACAGAAGGCAATACTGCGAATGACAGGGTTTATTATGTGAAACAGCAGCTTGTTTAGTTTAATCAGTCTGCATTAAGCTGGGCAAACACTGTGCAATTTTTTTCAGTCACGTTATTCCGCTCCTGCTCAAACTGTACAATTGAATCGAAGGGGTTAGAAGTTCATAGGTCACGATGCAGGGTCTCACACTATACAGCCTGATGCTCTGATGCGACCTGAGTGCTCAAACTGTGTGTCCATAACATGAAGCTTATCATACAAAATCTGTCCCTCGCTTGCCCTCTCTGTCTTTCACTCACACAGACACACACATGATCAACTTTGCTAAATTACTAATGAAAAACATTGACCAGGCAGCTGTGATTGAGCAGCAATGTCCATCCAACTCTTTTCATGGTTGTAGTAGTCGTGATAATTTTGTGAGGCCACATTGAAAAGCCTCGGATATGGAAGCGTAGAGCTGCCACCCAGGCAAAAGAAAAATAGAGCTATATCACGCTATAACATAAAAAGTATATTATTATTGTTCTAACAATATACCTTTCACGTTTGAACAATATAATATCACGTTATTACAATATACAGAATTATCACGTTTGTACAATATAAATATTATATTGTTCAAACGTGAAAGGTATATTGCACGAACATGAAAAGTATATTGTTAGAACAAAAAACTTTTAACGTTATAACATAATATAGCTCTATTTTTCTTTTGCCTGGGTGGCAGCTCTACGCTTATGTATTCGGATGAGCTTGCCAAAGTTCTACAAGTTGTGCCTCCATCTCTTGTGTCCAGATCACACGCTGCACTGCCGTGCTGCTCCACCTTTTCACTTCCATTTCTGTGCTTGTGCGTGTGCAGTGTGAGAGGCTGCGTTGAGGGGCGACAGGATTTCAAACAGGTTTGATTATCTTGCGACCATACGATTGATGATTGGGAGCTGGTCGTGAGGTGTTAACTGCTTTTCGTTACCCCATGTATACTACACGATGCACACACGATTAAGGCAAAACTTGGGCCGATCCCCAAAACGGTTGCGCAACTGAAAAATCGGCTCAAAGTGGGCCACAAATCACACAGTGTATGGCCAGCTTTTGGAGGCTAGCTCCAAACAAACATCTGCAGCTTGGCAGTGTATACAGCACTATAATGACCAGACCTAATTCTTTTGAAAACCATACATCTTTCCACAGGTCTCCACTTCATCAGACATCACCTAGACACAGAGCTGCATGAGGCCAGCACGACCCACCTCTCGTGGCGGACCCCTTGGTCCCTTATTGGTCCATCTTCCGTGCCATGGTATAGATTGTTAATACATTATGGGCTGGTTAGGAGATATTCCCCATATAGCTGGTGCTGGTGGAGTCAGCTGTTGTTGTTTTGCTAGCGCAGCTGCTACTGCTTCTTGCATCTAAGTTTCCAAGTTCATAGTTGTTACCACCATTTGCTTGGCCTTTTCCATTGTTTTGTTAATTTCCTTTTGTGCCACCTGGTATTTCAGAAATCTTTTATTTAACTTTTTTATTTCTTCCTCTTCATGATCCTCATTTTTCCTGTGTGCACATAATGCTGGTTATCCATCCATAGGCAGTCTGCCACGAAGCCCATTCATCCAGGCTTTCCTGCTTCCTGGTTGCTGTTCACATTCACATCCCCATAGTGTTTCATTTCATCTGAGGCCCCCCATATGATCCCAAAGCTTAGCTGCATTCTGTAAATATTTTGGAAATGACTCAATCAATCAATCAATTAATGTATTTATAAGCACATAAAAAAACACAGGTTGACCAAAGTACAAAGTATAAAGTGAAAAGTAAAGTTGGGTGAATCTTCCACCTCTCAAATCTTTAATTCCTGGATAGGTGGCTCTAAGTTGCTGCCAAAGTCCATTTCTAAATTGATTGAAATTGTTGCTGTCCCGCACTCTGGGTCCAAAGCCTTAAAGATAAAAATAAATCCCAGCACAACCTCCTTATTTTCATCTGGACGCTTACGTTATAATTCTGATTAAAAGAACCCCACAGACAATGTTCCCTTTAATTTTTCATTTGTCTGAGCGAACACACAAACTCCCTAAGCAAACACTTGGACCACTGTGAGCAACAGCAGATGTGTGCACCGTGGTCACGCCAGCATCGAATCCATCCAAGTTACATGGTTTATTAAAATAATCAAATTACAGCATTTACATTTATGTTAGACTACTTTTAATTTACTGCTTTAGCCCACTTACAATGAAAATTTAAAAAAATCTTGTTTATGACCTGTGCAGTATGTTAACACTATTCAGAATCAGAATCGTGTTTATTGGCCAAGTATATGTGCAGACACATACAGGGAATTTGGTTCCGGTAGATGGTGGCTCTCAAGCACAGCAATGTAAATCTCACACACACACACACACACACACACACACACACACACACACACACACACACACACACACACACACACACACACACACACACAGCTGTGTAAACCAACTATAAATAACAAATCTAAACTTATATACATAAAATACAGAAATGAATGAGGTGGAATGAATACTACAAAATGTACATAAGGTGCAGTTGCAGTCTGGCAGTGGGAGCAGTGTGACAGGTCAACTGTTAAGAAGGGAGATGGCAAGGGGAAAGAAACTGTTCCTGTGTCGGGTGGTCCTGGTCTGCAGGCTTCTGTACCGTCTGCCAGAGGGCAGCAGATCAAAAAGTCTGTGTGCAGGGTGTGAGGGGTCTGTGATGATTTTCCCTGCCCGTTTCCTGGTTCTTGAGAGGTACAGATCCTGGATGGAGGGCAGGGGGGCGCTGATGATCCTTTCTGCTGCCCGTACAGTCCGCTGCAGTCTGCTCCTGTCCTGTTTAGTGGCTGCTCCATACCAGACTGTGATGGAGGAGCACAGGACAGACTCAATGACCGCAGTGTAGAACTGGATCAGCAGCTCCTGTGGAAGACTGTACTTCCCCAGTTGTCTCAGGAAGTACATCCTCTGCTGGGTCTTTTTGAGGATGGAGTTGATGTTGGTCTCCCAATTCAGGTCCTGGGAGATGGTTGTACCCAGGAACTTGAAGGTCTTCACAGTTGACACAGGGCTGTCTGATATGGTGAGGGGGAGCAGAGTTGAGGGATGTCTCCTGAAGTCCACTGTCATCTCTACAGTCTTAAGAGTGTTCAGCTCCAGATTGTGCTGACTGCACCAGAGTACCAGCCGCTCAACTTCCTGCCGGTATGCAGACTCATCACCATCTTGAATGAGGCCAATGACAGTGGTGTCATCTGCAAAATTTAGGAGTTTGACAGCCGAGTTCTTGGAGGTGCAGTCGTTAGTGTAGAGGGAGAACAGTAGTGGTGAGAGGACACAACCTTGAGGGGCACCAATTCTGAGGGACCGGGTTTCAGAATCAATCAGAATCAGAATCAGAATACTTTATTGATCCCTGGGGGAAATTATTTAAAGAGCGACTGTAACAGGCTGCACGCTGGTTGGCGCATGCGCACTAAGGTGAGGTGATCTCCCCCAGCCTCACTTGTTGCTTTCTGTCTGTCAGGAAGCTGGTGATCCACTGACAGGTAGCTGGTGACACGCTGAGCTGGGAGAGTTTGGAGGAAAGAGGCCCACGTGCCTACTGGTTTTGTTTCATGTGTGCCAGAGGCCCACATGCCTACTGGTTTTGTTTCATGTGTGCCAGAGGCCCACGTGCCTACTGGTTTTGTTTCATGTGTGCCGGGGGCCCCGGTGCCCACTGGTTCTGCGGCTGTTTTCGCTGGGGGGCCCGAGGAGCCCGTCCAGCCTCCTGCTTCGCCTGCTGGGGGGCCCGAGGAGCCCGTCCAGCCTCCTGCTTCGCTAGCTGGGGGGCCCGAGGAGCCTGTCCAGCCTCATGCCACACTGACTGCCACGTCGGCTGGGGGGCCCGAGGATCCCGTCCGGCCACCTGTTGCTGCTTCTCCACCTGTGGCTGCTTCTCCACCTGTGGCTGCTTCTCCACCTGTGGCTGCAGCGCCGCCTCCTGCAGTACCATCACCTGCAGCGCTACCACCTGCTACTGCCACGCCTCAGCCTGAAGCTTCAGCTACAGCGTCAGCTTCGCCTAGCCCAGCTTCAGCTACAGCTTCGTCCTTGCCCGGCCTGGCTTCAGCTACAGCTTCTTCATCGCCTGCTCCGGCTTCATCCTCGCCTGGCCCGGTTTCATCCACGCCTGGTCCGGCTTCATCCTCGGCTTCATCCTCGCCTGATTCTGGTCCAGCTTCATCCTCACCTGGCCCAGCTTCAGCTACAGCGTCAGCTTCGCCTAGCCCAGCTTCAGCTACAGCTTCGTCCTCGCCCGGCCCGGCTTCAGCTACAGCTTCTTCATCGCCTGGCCCGGTTTCATCCATGCCTGGCCCGGTTTCATCCACGCCTGGCCCGGCTTCATCCACGCCTGGCCCGGTTTCATCCACGCCTGGCCCGGCTTCATCCACGCCTGGCCCGGCTTCATCTCCAGCTTCATCCACGCCTGGTCCGGCTTCATCCACGCCTGGCCCGGTTTCATCTCCAGCTTCATCCACGCCTGGTCCGGCTTCGGCTTCTGCTTCAGCATCGCCTGGTCCAGCCTTCGTGTCTGCATCCTCGTCTGGTCCAGCCTTCGTGCCCGCATCCTCGGCCACAGCATCCTCATCAGCATCGCCTGGTCCAGCTTCAGCATCCTCATCAGCCTCGTCTGGTCCAGCCTCCGTGTCTGCATCCTCGTCTGGTCCAGCCTCCGTGTCTGCACCATCGCCTGCAGCAGCGTCTTCAGCATCCGCACCATCGCCTGCAGCAGCGTCTTCAGCATCCGCACCATCGCCTGCAGCAGCGTCTTCAGCATCCGCATCATCACCTGCAGCAGCGTCTTCAGCATCTTCGCCCGCTGCGGCCCCGGATTCCGTGCCTTCAGCCTCGCCTGGCCCAGCCTCGTTTGGGTCTGGAGCTAAACGGCCGTTTTCTAGACCGCTGGCTAGGCTACTGGCCGGGCGCCGTCGCCTGACTGGCTGCCGTTGCCTTCCGCACGGCCGGCCCCCGGACCGCCATCGCCTGAGCGGCCGCCGTTGCCTTCCGCACGGCCGGCCCCCGGACCGCCATCGCCTGAGCGGCCGCCATTGCCTTCCGCATGGCCGGCCGCTGGACCCTCTTCGCCTGAGCGGCCGCCGTTGCCTTCCGCACGGCCGGCCCCCGGACCCTCTTCGCCTGAGCGGCCGCCGTTGCCTTCCGCACGGCCGGCCCCCGGACCCTCTTCGCCTGAGTGGCCGCCGTTGCCTTCCGCACGGTCGGCCCCCTGAACTTTTTGCGCGCCGTCACGGCCTTCTTCGTGGACGGCCTCCCGAACTCTTTACGCGCCGCCACGGCCTTCTTCGTGGCCGGCCACCTGAACTGTGTTTTGGACTCTGCTCCCCTGTGAGTTTTTTTTTGTGAACATTTGTTTGGGACTCTGGGGCCTCCGTCTTTGGTCTTGGCCCGGTCCCTCCGTCCTGGGCCCCCTGCCGCCCGCCCGGATCTGGTGGTGTGTTTCTGTGGCTGTCGGGGGCCAGCCCTTGAGGGGGGGGGGTACTGTCATGGTCCTGCGGCCATGACTCAGTGACTTTGTGTTTGTGTTCCTTATTGTTATTATTCTCTTTATTATTCTTGGGCTGTTTTGGGATGGTTTGTGTTTTGGGATTTTAGATACTGGGTTTTGGGTTTGTGCTCCCTCTATTGGTCCCTGGTGTTAGTGTTCCCCTGTCTCGTCAGGTTAATCAGGTCCAGCTGTGTCTCCCACCTGTGTGTGATTTCCCAGTGTCTCTTTGTGTACTTTAGTGTGTGTTTTCCTCTGCTCCTCGTCGCGTCGTCTGTGTTCATACCCTGTGAAATCCCCTGGGTGCTCTCCCTGCTGTTCTCCCTTCATGTTCAGGTTTGCCACTCCTTTGTGTAGTTTCACCCAGTTTAGTTCATCCTTAGTTCTGTTTTGCCATCTCCACTTTATGTTTGATATTGTCAATAAATCGCCTTCACATCTGAGTAAGTGCTGCATTTGAGTCCTCCTTTCCACTCTTCACACGGCCGCTGCCCCGGACCGTGACATAAACTCTTTTGGGAGAGATATGAGCTTTTGCAGGGGATCCATGGTGTTGTGCTAAACCATCCAGGTTATTTTGACAAAAGCACTAAATGAATGCACATGTGCCAAGGCAATTGAGAAGGATCTGTGCTATTTTGACTGTACTGACCTTTTATATGGGAAAGGAATCTGCTTTTGAAGCGTGGACGAAGAGTTTGGGGAAAGATATTTGATTTTGCTAGTGAGCTATAATGTTGGGCAGAACTGTAAGACTGTTTGGCCAAATGACCTTATGGTTTTGAGAATGTCATCTCGGTTTCAAGAAATGAGCCAAACCAATCGATTAAAACTGTAAAACCCTCTTTATCCATACTCCCTAACCTGGCACACTAGTCTGCTCCAAGAGCTCTTAAACAGGTGATTGAGCCGCTTTCACTCTTTTGCTCCACATCCTGCAAGAAGCAACTAGGACAGGTGAGTACCTTTACAAGTTCTCATTTCACATATGTTTAGGTTATTGATAAATGATTAACTGCAAGCAGCTCTAACTTTGGCTCTTCTCCTCACAGGTAGGATGGCCAGTCCCACTGTCTCTTTTCTGTTACAAGCTGTCAATTTAATTGTATGTCAAATAACCTAATAAAAGACTCCATAAGACCTAATGTGTTTTCTTTATTACCCTATTTTAAATTCCCAAACCAACAATTTATTATTAACAATACCAACCAGGTAATGGAACCCCTGGTCTCCATTACAGCCAGTTTTAAACTTCTAGTGCCACTGGTGTATAATTACAGGACATAAAAGTCATCAGACTTTCTGTTATTGCCAGAAGGGTGTTATATATAGCTAACGGGAACATAATATTAAAAAATTTATTACTATAAAATAGTTTGTTATAAATACATTTAATTTCTGTGCAGATAGAAGTGAGCGCACAGCTTTTAGCTTACACTTTTGATAAATTAATAAATGATATATTCTAACAGGAAGGGAAAATCTGGGATCATAGAAAGGATTAGCTTTTATTTCCAAAGCTTGCACAAACTTGGCTTAATGTTTGCTATCTTTCTAGCAGAACATGAGATACTATCGTGGTCAAAAATAAATCCAGCAAAGGACAGGAGGAGTGGTTTGTGGTTGGCAAAAAAAGGCAGATATAATTATTTTTCAAAAACACAGAAGTACCCACAAGTACCTATACCTATTGGTAAGGTAAGTCCATGGTCAAATATCAAATGCAGTATGTTGTGTGTTTTCACTGTAATTCCAAGGGCCAGTAGAATTGCAACAAAACTGCAGAGCAGACACACAGCATTACAACCAAAAATGGAAACACTTTTTGATCTGCTTTTTATTTAGCCCAGTGCTTTGCTAGGTGTACAGTATTAAGTGTCTTACTTCTTACTTACTAATATCTTAATACTTTTGTGAAAATACTGTCGTAGTCCATATTGAGTCATAGATGAGTTTCTTTTGCGTGCACTTCTATCTGGACAAGTGCACTGAAATTTCTTAATTGTGATGGAGCTACTAACTCTCTCATTAGAGAGAGCTATTGATGAGTACTGTCTGATCACTTAGACATCTATGGATGCCACTAACATGCACAAAATCCCCCAATTTAATTAACAATTCTACACATGAAGTGTCTGTGATCCCTTCACCATTCACAAAGCCTTAAACTCTAATGAGACAAGGATAAGATCCCTTTACTATGATGAATGACAAATCAAGTACTCTGCCCAAACGAGAGGTCTGACAACATTATCCGTGGCTTCTCCAGAACCTTTCATACATGTCTCAAGTGCTCAGGATGAAACTGCAGTCATTTGCATAAAGCACAGAGTGCCAAATGGTGGGCATCATCCTCAGCCTCTCTGGTAGGGTCTATGCCAGCATGCTGCAGAGTGTGTCTTGTAGTTGAACCTTTAATTAAGGATGAATCCTAGTCATGGAACACTGGACCTGATATTTGTGCCCTTTTTGCTATTCTTTTTATCCACATCACTTCATTATTATTTTCTTTTGTCACACCTTGCTATCCTGTTGTAGAGGTGAATAAAGTGTCAGGCAGGAACATGAGTTTGAACCTGGAAATCAAAAGGATGATTCTGAATGTTGTCAGTACATATGCCCCACAAGTTGGATGTCAGTTAGAAAAGAAAAAGAATTCTGGAGTAAGTTGGATAAAGTGGTAGAGAGTGTTCCTGGGGAGAGAGTGCTGATTGTATCAGACTTTGACAAATAAAAATGAGCAGAGGTGATTAGGAGGTGTTGGGTAGGTATGGTATTAAGTAGTGAAATGCAGAAGAGCAGATGGTAGTGGGCTTTGTAAAAAAAATGGAAAGGGCTGTTGTGAACAGATATTTCAAGGAGAGGGATGACCATAGGGTGACATTAAAGAGCAGAGGAAAGGTGCACACAGGTGGAGTACATCCTGTGCATCAGGTGTAATTTGAAGGAGACTCCAAGGTGGTGTCAGGGGAGTAGTTTTAGTTTTTGGCACTGCATCTCATACTACTTGGGTTCCTCAAGTAATTAGTCTACGTCCGGCCAAGAATTTCAAACCCTCTTCTACTCTTCAATTTAATGTGGGGATTGTTGGTCCCCACAAGTATAGTAGTATGCCAATTTCCTGTCCTCACAAAAATGTCTAAACATGTACACACAAACACACACTCTCTCTCTCTCACACACACACAGACACACACACGCACGCGTGTATAGATAGATGTGCTGTGGGGGAGATATCAGATTTTGTTAGAGGTCTGTCCACATTTTCAGTTGAGGTAAGCTGTACTGCATGATCCGAAATAGAAAGGCACCAACAAGTGTGGCCTTATATGTGAGTGAGCATTACATTATTATATCATTGACACTGTTTTATGGTGACTTGCACTGCCTTAAACTCAACTTGCATTTTTCCAAGCGAACTGGATTTTGGTCCGTCTTTTTTACTGCTTTGCCTTTCTCAAAAGTAAATGTATACCAGAGTTGTATATATAGAGCAGTGCAGCTACAAATACTATCCTGAAAAAATATGTGATGTTATTATGGCAGTTGTTGAATATACCTATTAAAGTTTGGTACGATATATTTGGACATTTTAATATAAACACATATATACAGCTCTGTCTGTAGGAATATTTTTATAACTGTAAATAGATTGGATGTAAAAAGTCAATCTCAGGCATTATCAGTTTTTGACTGTGAATTTGTGGTAATATTTAGCCTAAAATGTTTAACCTGCTAAAGATGCAAAATGGCATATTATTCTACAGAGAATTTTTTAATTACCCACCCAAAGCACTGAATTCAATTGTTTCAAAAACTTCCATGGCAACACATGTTTAAAATCAAGCACATAGGCATGCAGTCTTCTTTTCCAATCATTTATTGCAGAACGGGTCTCTCTCAGGAGCTCAGTGAATTCCAACATGGCAGCATTATAGAATACCACCTGTGCAACAAGTCCAGTAGTGAAAATTCCTTGTTACTAAATATTCTACATTCAACTGTTAGTGGTGTAATAATGAAGTGGAAGTGATTAGGAACCACAGCAGCTCAGCGATGTGTTGGTAAGTGACATAAATTAATAAAGCAGGGTCTCACATAATGTACAGCAGTGTTGGTCAAGTTACTTTCCCCCCAAAAAGTAATCCTGTTACTTTACTGATTACTTATTTTCAAAAGTAATTAATTATTTAGTTACTTTTTAAAAACACAATTTCCAACCTGAATAGATAATAAAGCAATAGATCTGTCAGCCCAATTCTACTTTTTCTATATTCATCATAAAAAATGTAATCAAATGGAAAAGTCTCTTTTTAAAACTTGTTTTATTCGTTTTAATCTTTTAACTTTATGCATCAAGCAAAAAATAAATTCTATGCAACATTCTCTGACTGGAAGAAATTTGTTTAACATTTAAACATTTTTTTTGCACATTCCAGCATATAAAATAAAATAGGTTTTTGTGTTTACACTCAGTCGCTCTAATAAATGAAAGTTGGGTTTTTTTTGTGTTTTTTTTAAACATTATGTTTATTGACTTTTATATCACAGAACAAGCAAAGAATAATAGTACAGTTAACATGAGATTTATATTAAAGAACATAGTCCCCAAAACAAACAAATATAAATTAAAAGAAACAACGATAATAATAAAAATAAATAAATAATAAAATAAAACAAAACCGATGCACAGCATGGGTAAAACAAACAAAGCAAGACGCGAACGAAAAATAAAAACAACAAAAACAAAGAAACAGATAACAAGGAAAACAACAACAAAAAAACAAAAAACAAAAACAAAAAGAAAACCACACACACACAAAGAAACCTAAAACTCAGCACCAAGTATCACTTTCTAGATTAATTCCCTTCATAATGTCTCAGAAACTCAGTTAAAGGTAACCATGTTTCTTCAAAATCTACTCCCTTTCCTCTGACAATATAAGTAAGTCGTTCCAATACAATACATGATGCCATCTCCTTTACCCACATATGACTTGAGGGTACATCCACTTTCTTCCAATACAAAGATATTAAGCGCCTAGCTTGCAGGAGGCCAAAGTCAATTAATTTTAGCTGTCTGGTGCTAAAGTCACAGTTCTTTGGATATATACCCAACACACACATTTTTGCTTCAACAGGTATATTTACTCCAACAATCTTAGATAAAGTTTGTGTGATTAATTTCCAGTACTGTTGTAATTTTGGACAGCTCCATACACAGTGGAGCAGAGTGCCCTTCTCGTCTAAACATTTACTGCAGCTATCTGGGATGACAGGCGACCAGCGATTCAGTTTGACTGGGGTTATGTAAGTTCTCATCAACCACTTATATTGGAGGAGTTTCATCCTTGTATTAATTGATTGTCTTTGGGCTTTTAAACATGCAGTTTCCCAGTCCACCTCCTGTATCTCCTCTTTGATGTCAGCCCTCCATGCGTCCAACTTGTCAGTGGCAGATTCCCTATCATGTGTTAACAGAGCTGTATAAACCAAAGAGATATGACCTCTGCCCACTGGCTTTTGAAGTATGACATTCTTCAAGTGTGATAATGGTGGCTCAGATACAATCTGTTTATATTTTGACATAATGAAATGTTTAACTTGTAGATATTTAAAAAAATGTTTTTTGGGGATGTTGTATATTTGGCATAGCTGATCAAATGTAAGAAGGTTGCCGTCCTTATAAAGATCTCCCACCTTCTGTACACCTTTGTCTGCCCAGATTTTGAAACCCCCATCCGCTCTTCCTGCTTTAAAACATGTGTTGCCCCAAATAGGTGAAAAACGAGAGATAGAAGACTTATCTCCCATATACTGATGGACCCTATACCAAACATCTATTGTGTTTTTTAAGAAAGGGTTATTTGTCATTTTTTTAAAATTGTTCAGGCTTGCAGAATATAAATACAGATTTAACTGAAGATTTGTTACTGATGTTTGTTCAATTTGTAACCAGGCCGGGGGTGTCTCAGTGGAAAAGTAGAACATGGCTGAGCGCAGTTGTGCAGACCAGTAATACAGTCTAAGATTAGGGAGTTGTAACCCCCCTCTTTCATATGGTAGGTACAACAAGTGAAGTCTTAGTCTAGGTTTTTTATTATTTCAAATAAATCTATTAAAGATACCATTTAGTTTATCAAAGAATTCTTTAGGAAGAGGCAGAGGAAGTGACTGGAAGAGATATAAAAATTTGGGCAATATATTCATTTTAATCATGTTTATACGGCCAATCACTGATATGGGCATTGTCATCCATTTATTTAGAGATTCCTCCACTTCACTAATCAGAGGATCATAGTTTGTTGCTACAATGGTATCAATGTCTAGGGTGATTTTAACTCCAAGATACACAAATCCTTCTTTTGCATTAATAAACGGGGTTTGTATAATAGGATTTAGCCATTCATCCTTGTTCAGAAATAGGATTGAGGATTTTGAATCATTTATATTATAGCCAGAGAATTGTCCAAATAACTCCATTTGTTGCATTAATTTTGGTATACTAATGGACAGCCTAGTCAGAAAAAGGTCAGGTCATCAGCATACAGAGCCAATCTATGCTCCTGATCTCCTAACTGGACACCAAATATGTCAGTTCTCATTCTAACTGTCATTGCCAGGGGTTCTATAGCTAAGATAAATAGCATTGGAGATAATGGACACCCCTGGCGAGTGGAACGCTCCAATGTAATAGGGTTAGAAACTATGTTATTTGTTAAAACACAAGCTTCGGGATTTGTATACAAAAATTTGACCCATTTGAGAAAATTGTTTCCAAATCCATATCTTGGGAGAACAGTAAATAAATATGACCACTCTATCCTGTCAAAAGCTTGACGAGCGTCAAGTGATAATAATGCTGTATCTTTAGCATCAAATTTCTCGTGAATTATATTTAGAATCGTTCTTATATTGTGAAACCCTTGACGTTTTGGCACAAAGCCATTTTGATCATTATGAACTAAATGTGATATATAGGGGTCTAATCTCCTTGCTAAAACTTTACAAAGTATTTTAGTGTCAACCCCCATCAGACTTATTGGTCTAAATGATGAACGCTCTGCAGGGGGTTTGCCAGGTTTCAGTATCAAAGTAATCATTGCCTGTCTCAGAGTGGGTGGGAGAGCTTCATTTTGATACGCTTCTTCATATTCAATTCAATTCAATTTTATTTATATAGCGCCAAATCACAACATAAGTCGCCTCAAGGCGCTTCATAGCATTCTACATTCATACGCTTCATACATGTTAAAAAGTGGAATTAACAATTTGTCTTGGAAAGTTTTATAAAATTCAATCGGAAAGCCATCCGGCCCAGGTGCTTTACCACTGTTAATGCTTTTGATAGCCTGTGATATCTCTTCAGTAGTTAGACGTCTGTCTAATTCCTGCTTTGTGTTTTCTGTTAGCGTCTGAAACTGAAGTTGATCTAAGAATATGTCCTGTTCTTCTGAGGTTTGAGCACATTCTGATTTATACAATTTTTCATAAAATTATCTAAAGCTGTCATTAATTTCCAATGGATCTACTGTTACATTCCCTGAGGAGGTCTTTATACTATTAATTGCTCTTTCACTCTGCATTTTCTTAATTCTCCATGCCAAAAGTCTACCTGCTTTCTCTCCTTGGTCGTAATAAGATTGCTTCAGCCACATTAGACTTTTTGCTGCTGCATCAGATGATAATTTATTATATTCAATTCTTAGACGTAGCAACTCACTTTGTTTTGTTGAGTCATCGCTAACGTTTAAGTCTAATTCCAAAGATTTAATCTGTTTATCCAGGGTTTCCATTCACTTTCTTTGCTGTTTATTCTTTGTACTCGTAAAGCTAAGAATTTCACTGATGATGCCATAGCCCTGACACTACACACTGCCCTGTCACACCTGGAGAAGAGAGACACGTATGTGAGAATGCTGTTTGTAGATTACAGCTCAGCATTCAATACCATCGTTCCCTCGAAGCTGGACAGGAAACTGCAGGATCTAGGACTGAGCAGCTCCCTCTGCAGCTGGATCCTTAGCTTCCTGTCTGACAGACACCAAGTGGTCAGACCGGGCAGCATCACCTCATCCCCCATCACACTGAACACTGGTGCTCCACAGGGGTGTGTACTGAGCCCTCTCCTGTACTCACTCTACACCTACGACTGCACAGCCACTAACAACTCCAACATCATTGTGAAGTTTGCGGACGACACTACAGTGGTGGGTCTTATCACCAACGGTGATGAGACGGCTTACAGGGAGGAGGTCAGTGCCCTGACCCACTGGTGTCAAGACAACCATCTCACCCTCAACGTCGCAAAGACAAAGGAGTTGATAGTGGACTTCCGGAGGTGCAGAGAAGTACACACCCCCATCACCATCAACGGCGCTGCTGTGGAGAGAGTGAGCAGCAGAGGTGGAACCAAGTCATTGTTTTGCAAGTCTCAAGTAAGTCTCAAGTCTTTATCCTCAAGTCTCAAGTCAAGTCTCAAGTAATGTCAGGCAAGTCAGAGTCGAGTCTCAAGTCACTGGTGTAAAAGTCCGAGTCAAGTCACAAGTCTGAAACTTTGAATTTCAAGTCCTTTCCAGTCTTTAAAAAAAAAAAAAACGAAAAAATAATGTTGCAGTTATATGCTAAATGTAAATATTAGACCATGTAATTTTAAAATCTGTGTTTTTCTCAACACATGACAAAATAGTGAACTTAGAAAATATACACAAATTGTGAAATTGCACCTCTTTAAAATGCAGCTCAATTAAACCTAGCTCCAAGAATAATTTTCACCGACAGTTCTGAGATAAGCTGCATGTTATTCTTGGATGCGCTTGTAGGACCGGCTTTAAAATCGCATGACAAAAATATCATACACATTAAAAAAAACTGTATCACCAACGTAGCCTGGACAACATTTGCTAGTTGGATGAAGTCAGCTATCTCATCTTAGCATATTTATATGCATATTTATAATCATACGGTTCTTGGAGTGAGCGCATACGATCATGAAGTTTAGTAACTTCAGGTCACTGCAACAAGCCCAGGTACAGTTTACCGACGGATGGGTAGTAGTAGTGATGGGTAGTAGTGGAAATAATTTCTGGTACCCATCACAGAAATGTAGCAGTGACAATAATACTGTATGCTGTAATCGTACTGGGCAATTAGTGATACAAAAAACCTGTTTTATCCTGTGAATAAAAGTATATGTTTTTGTCAATGTACCATAATAACAGAAGCGAAACGCAATATTGTGTCAGGACAATTCACTATTTATGCACAATAAATAAAGGAGCATAGCGCGACAATTTCTGTTCAGCGCCAGACTTGCTTGTAACCTATATCACCAATTATGTTAAGAAAAATGACGCATTAACTACAACAGCAGACTGACCTTTGTGTAAATGCTTGGAGCAGACTAACCTGTGAGCTGGAGTGTTCTGGGACGTTATATTTGATCTTTGAATGGCTGCAATCCAGTCGCCTCTTTGTTACTTCGGAAACATGGCTCGAACAATTTCTCTTCAACGACGCAATCCGATAACAACCGATCTCTTTACCCGTCGGCTTCCCGTGGCTGTCATGCGACCGGCTATTGCAGTTAATAATACAACAGCTTCTTGACATTTTTGTGTTTCTTTTTATCGCTGTATAACTGATTTTAATTGAAAGCCTGCGTGCGCTAGTACCGCTTGCCACGAGTTCCCAGAATCCTTTGCGGTTCTACCCGTGAATGACGTCACATTTTCAATCTCTATATAATATGCATGTTAAATTTTATATTTGGGGTAAAATATCAAGTCTTTTCAAGTAAACCGGTTCAAGTCCAATTCAAGTCCCAAGTCATTGGTGTAAAAGTCCAAGTCAAGTCACAAGTCTTAGAACATTTTTTCAAGTCAAGTCTAAAGTCATAAAATTAATGACTCGAGTCTGACTCGAGTCCAAGTCATGTGACTCGAGTCCACACCTCTGGTGAGCAGCTTCCGGTTCCTTGGTGTACATCTGGCTGAGGCTCTTACGTGGTCAGTACACACAAACAAAACAGTGAAGAAGGCGCAGCAGCGCCTCTTCTTTCTCAGGAGACTGAAAAGATTCGGCATGAGCCCCCGCATCCTCAGGACCTTCTATCGCTGTGCCATTGAGAGCATCCTCACTGGATGCATCACCACCTGGTATGGCAACAGCACCGCCTACAACTGCAAAGCTCTCCAGCAAGTAGTGCAGTGCTCTGAACGGATAATTGGAGGTGAGCTTCCCTCCCTCCAAGACATCTACAGGAAGCGCTGCCTGAGGAAAGTGGGGAGGATCATCAAGGACTCCAGTCACCCCAGCCATAAACTGTTCAGACTGCTTCCATCAGGAAGGAGGTTCTGCAGCATCCGGTCCCGTACCAGCAGACTGAGAGACAGCTTCTTCCACCAGGCCATCAGACTGCTGAACACGTCATAGACACCTCAGCTTCACTATTGGAACTTCAACATTATGCACTACACACTGTACAGTAATGCCACTGTTTTGCACATGTCTCACTCTGTATATTTTTATATATTTTATTTTATTTTTTACTATTTAATTTGTAAAAATGTGTATACACACACACACACACACACACACACACACACACACACACACACGTAGAAAAACATTTAGTATACACATCCAGAAATGCATACACTATTATATATTGTACATATATTTATTAGTTTCAGGTTGGCCATTCTTGTATTTTGCTCGTTTGTGTTGTTGTGTTTGCACATCTCTGTTGCTTGTGGGGCTCGCACACAAGAATTTCACTTGCATGTGCTGTGCCAGTGTGCCTGCACATGTGATGTGACAATAAAAGTGATTTGATTTGATTTGATAATATATGCCTTGAATCCTTCCCATCTCACTGAGGCACAAGTTTGATCTGTATTTAACTCAAAGTAATTTTCGATTTTCTCCTCTACAAATTTAACAAATTCAGGATTCTGCAGCCATTTTGTTTGAAACCGCCAGTGAGGGGGTTATGGATAAACTTTCCTAGATGGATATTCAGTGAGATAGCTGCATGATCACTGATCACTATGCTATCATACTGACACTGTTTGATCCTTGATAAAAGTTCTCTTGAGACAAGAAAGTAATCTATACGTGAGCGGGATTTATGTATACTTGAATGACAGGAGAATTCTATTTTATCAGGATTTTGTTCTCTCCACACGTCTACCAAGTTGATATCTGATATAAATCGATTTATCAGTTGTCTAGTTTGTGCTTTATATGTATCTGAACCTGTTGAGCGATCCATACTCGGATTGAGAGTACAGTTAAAGTCTCCTCCAATTATATACAGTCCTTGCAAAGCAGATACAGTAAGAAACAGATCTTCAAAAAATTTGGGCTTATTTTCATTTGGGCCATAGAGACTCACCAAGTTTAAAGTAATAGAAAGGATGGTACCCTGAGTGATTACGTACCTACCAGCAGGGTCTTTTATTATGTTCGTCATTTGGAATGGTATGCTTCTATGAATCAAAATAATTACACCTCTTGCATAGTTATTGTATGATGCGTGGATCACCTGGCCAGGCCATCTGTTCCTCACAGACTTTAGTTCACAGTCTGTCAGATGTGTTTCTTGAAGAAAAACTATTTTTGATTTCAATTGCTTGATCCTGCTTATAACCTGTTTCTGTCTGATTAGTTTCCAGAGACCCCGGACATTCCCACTAGTGACTTTTATGTCAGAGATATTGCGGGTGTTTAGTTGGTCCATACTTTTCATTCTGTAATATTAAGATAACAACACGTGATGCTGATGTTGAGTAAACAAAAGTGACAAGTAAACTATGAATAAAATAAAATAGAGAAATAAATAGTGAAAAAAAAACCCTGGCATTGACCCATAACACTTAAAGTCCCTCCCCCCCCCTTTCCCTTACTCAGAGTAGTAAACAAGGGGCTGTGCTATTCCACTACAAAGGGGAATAGCTGAACTATAAGAACCCAACCCAACTAAAGCAACAGTGGCGTCCGTCAACCATACATACACCATATTCAAACATAACATAAACATAACAAACCCATATGTGTTAACATATCAGACTAGCCACTAAATTAAAATAATTCCATGACTGTGTCCTTTTTGTAACTTACAGAATCCCACTTGAAAGGATAAAAGTTTAACCAAAGTAGGTAACATTGTTGTGTTCAAGAGGGAGAAAGAGAGAAAAAGGAAAAACAAACAAACAAAAAATTACGTTTGTAGTGCCGTTATTAAAACGTAATGGAAAATTTTCAAGCTCTAAAAAAGAAGAAAAAAAAACTTCCTGTGTCCAATAACATGGCAAGTTAATGAGTAGCAAAAAGCCAAATATTATAACTGAGCGAAAATACAGATTTTTACAGCTCGTCTATTAGTTATGAGCAGCTGATTCTGCAGTTCAGGGAGTGAAACGCTCACCGCTACAGTTAGTCCTGTCCAGTGTGTCTACGGTGGAAATCCTTGGCCTCCTTTGGAGATGAAAACAGCCGTATCTTCCCATCGTGGAGGATCCTCATCTTGCATGGATTATATTGAAAACCGCGGAACACTCCTTCGTCAGCAAACACTTTTCTGATCGCGTTGAACTCGGTTCGCTGCCGGATGGTCTCAGCTGAGAAATCTTGGGCAAAAAAGAGTTTGTTTCCATCGTGCTCGATGTTACTGTGTTTTGTGGAGCGGAAAACAAACTCCCGATCTTGGAAGTTCAGGAATCGGATAAGGACAGCTCTGTGTTGGTTTGGCTTTGGAGGTGCTAGGGTGCGGTGGGCCCTCTCAATAACGAACGATCTGTCGGTCTCAAGCCAGCGCAGTAACACCTCCCTTATAAACTCCAGCAGTGGCGGCTGACCCTCGGTGCCCTCCCGGAGGCCAAATAGCTGCAGGTTCTTCCTTCGGCCCCGGTTCTCCAGGTCGTCGGTTTTTGCCTCCAGGTAGGATATCCGCTTCATGGCATTGCTGGGATAGGCCACGCTCTTTCCCAGGAGCTCCTCTGCCGACATTATTCTATTTTCAGCTTCCTCCAGTCGTGTAGCATTTGCAGCAACATTTTGCTTTACCTCCGTCATTTTTGTCTCCAAAGCAGCAACTGACTTCGTCATTTCGCCCATACGGTTATCCATCTACGGTTATCTATAAACTCGCCGCGCAACGACCGAAGTTCAGCTAACACCGTGCTAAGGTCACCCATGCTACTAGCGCTAGCAGCTCCCTCGCTGCTTTCAGGCGTTGCGAAAATATCGGTTTTAACTGGTTTTTGGGAACCGCGTTTTCGGGTGAAAATATCACAGTCCTTGAGATTAGTCGTTTTTGACATTTTCCAATAGCAGTTAAGTTTGTAGTTTTGGGTTGTTCTGGGTTTTTAATGCAGGTTACATGGAGCAACCACTTTATGCAGCCATCTTGGTCCGCGGCTCCATAGCGCCATAAATGAAAGTTAAACACAGCGGAAAATAAATAAATCAAAGACTCAGCGGTCCTGTTTCTCTATTTTCACCTGTATGGAAGGCGGTACAGGTGTGCCGCAGCGGTCAGTGGAAGAATCCGCGAGTTTGTCTGTTGATTTCCCATTCTGTGGTAGCATACTCGGTGCTTGCTCGGAAGTTTAGGGGTTTTTTTCGCTGTAAGAAAGAAGTTTTCTTCCCACACAATGAACAGCGGATGCTAATGTTTTTGTCAATTTTACGGAATCAAACTCAAAGTAAGGCCAGTACTTCCACGCTTTAAACGCTGCACGCTCATACTCTCTCCCGCACTTGATATATTATCCATTGTTGATCTGCACACAGCTGTTGCCACGAACGTCGCATTCGCTTACGTCATTGTCATGAGACGTTCTCGCAAAAAACCACGGTTTTAGTAACGCAGTAATGCAGCGTGCTTACGGGAAAGTAACAGCAATCTAATGACCTTTTTGCAATAGTAATCCCTTACTTTGCTCGTTACTTAAAGTAATCGGATTACAGTAACACGTTACTTGTAACGCTGTCCATCTCTGGTGGACAGAGGTCACCAACTTTATGGAGTCAGTCACTACAACACTCTAAACTTCATGTGGTCTTCAGATTAGCTCATGAACAGTGTTTAGAGAGCTTCATGGAATGGGTTTCCATGGCTACGCAGTGTCACTAAGGCCTTACATAACCAGGCACAATGCAATGCATAAGATGCAGAAAAGCACACTGACACTGTTGCAGTATTCATGCTTTCTGGATGAGAGATGAATTGTGCCGGTGTGAAGTTATTTTTCACAAGATGGCCTTGGCCCCTTAGTTCCGGTGAAATGTTTCAACACACCAAGACATTTTGGACAGTTTCATGCTCCTAGCTTTGTGGGAACAGTTTAGGGACAGCCCCTTCCTGGTCTAACATGATGGAGTGCCAGTGCACAAATTGGATGGGGGAATTTGGTGTGCAAGAACTTGACTGGCCTGCCAGAGTCCTGACCAAAACCTGATTAAACACCTTTGGAGTGAATTAGACTGTGAACCAGGCCTTCTCATCCAACAACATTGTCTGACCTTACAAATATATTTCTGGAAGAATGGTTGAAAATTCCCATAGATACATTCCTAAAACTTGTGTAAAGCCAGAACAGCTGAAGCTGTTATAGCTGCAAAGAGTGAGCTGACATCAGGCGTTACGAAAAATGTATATTAAAAGTATCTTGGTTTGTGTGAAATATGTTTTCTTTTAAAGGTTAACTTAACTCTGCCATCACTAATGCTGAACACAAGAAGGGAGAACACAAAGGGAAAAGTGCTGTCCTCATTTCACAGGACGATGTCCTGTAGGTATGAATCACGATTATTCTGAAGAAACTATCGTGTTAAAAATTGTATATGTGAATGTGACTTTTTTTAGAATAAAGAATAAATTAAACTCTTTACATTTCATGAAATCATAATGAAAGTGTTTATTGAATTAATACATCATACGTGGACAATTTAACAGTTAGTTCATATTTTATGAACACTGCCAAAAAGTTCCAAAAGAATGTGTCTTATTCAGCACTTTCACCCTGAAAAAAATAATGAAAGGTAAAATTATTCAACACATATTATCAACATTGAAACAATTCATTCTACATTGTAAATATAGTATCTACACTCTCTTCTCTCTTCAATTCACAGAAAATTATTAACATAAAGCTCTTATATCAAACAACTCCATTAAACAACGGTACATTTTTTCGTAAAACAAATTACATGAATTACCTTTCCAGCATCACGGCTCTTGGCTCTCAGTTTGTTGACCTGAGATTCAGCAATGTCAGCACGTTCCTGAGCTTCCTCCATCTCATGTTGGACCTTTCTCAGTCTGGACATGTGGGTGTTGGCCTGTTCCTCCTGTTCAGTGCAACAATATGTTTTATTTAAAAACATATCTGATCATATATGAGAGATATCTCAGTTATTAAGCTGTGAATTCCATATGTAAAAATCACAAAACATTTTACTCACAGCCTCCTCAGCCTGTCTCTTGTAAGCCTTGACTTTGAGCTGCAGCTTGTCCACCAGATCCTGAAGTCTGACCAAATTCTTCTTGTCCTCCTCAGTCTGCATAAACAACAAACTGTTACTGACGGCTGAAGAAGAAAGAATTTAGGAACTTAAATGTAATAGATGTTTAGGTAAATGTGTAATCACCTGGTAGGTGAGCTCCTTCACTCTCCTCTCATATTTGCGGACTCCTTTAACAGCATCAGCTCCACGTCTCTGCTCAGCTTCAACTTCAGCTTCCAGTTCACGGACCTTTAATGCCATTATAAATAATCAGCTTTTAATAAATATTAAGAGTACAGAGAAGAAAATGGGTGGAGATCATGTGATGGAATCAAAGTGTTTTTTCTTTTTAAATATTTGAATAATAGTTCGAGAACAACATACCCTGGACTCCAGTTTCTGGAGCTGCTTCTTGCCACCCTTCATGGCGAGGTTCTCTGCCTCATCCAGACGGTGCTGCAGGTCCTTGACTGTGACCTCCAGGTTCTTCTTCATCCTCTCCAGGTGAGCACTGGTGTCCTGCTCCTTCTTCAGCTCCTCAGCCATCATGGCAGCCTGAAAGTATGGGTGGTGTTGGCATTATTGATCAAGCATGAACAAAATTTTTGAAAAGAAAAGAAGGCTTGTAAAGTACTAACTTACATCAGTGATAGCCTTTTTGGCCTTCTCCTCAGCATTTCTTGCTTCCTGAACTGCATCATCCACCTCACCCTGAACCTGGACAAGGTCAGCCTCCAGCTTCTTCTTGGTGTTCAAAAGACTGGTGTTCTGAATGAAAAAGAAACCGTTTTAATGCTGTGATTCTCACTCTCTGATGTCTCAAAGTTCTTGTAAAGTAATGAATACCAACCTGAGAGTGAAGCAGTCCAACACGCTCGCTAGCATCAACCAACTCCTGCTCAGCTACTTTGCGTCCTCTCTCTGTCTGCTCCAGAGCGGCTCTCAGCTCCTCAATCTCAGCCACCATCAGACCATTTCTGCGCTCCACCATGGCGACCTGCTCCTTCATGTCTTCCTGTCCTCTGACTGCGTCATCCAGGTGCAGCTGAGCATCCTGATGACAAACAAACAAAAGATATTATCATTGTTTGCTTGGAGGTTAATTAAAAATTCACACAAACACAGATGATCTACCAACTCACCTTGAGCTGTCCTTGGACATTCCTCAGTTGTTTCTGGGCCTCAGCAGCCTGTCTGTTGGCATGGCTCAACTGAATCTCCATCTCATTCAGGTCTCCCTCCATCTTCTTCTTGACTCTCAGGGCATCATTCCTGCTCCTGACCTCAGCATCAAGGGTGCTCTGCATGGAGTCAATCACCCTCTGGCTGTTCCTCTTGATCTGCTCCATCTCCTCGTCCTTCTCTGACAGCTTCCTGTCAATCTCACCTTTTACCTGGTTTAGCTCAAGCTGAACACGAAGGATCTTGGCCTCCTCGTGTTCCAGAGTTCCCTTTAAATAAAGGTTTATTTCAACATAAACTGGAGAAGGGATAGTTTTAGAAATGTAATTACAAACAAAGTACATTTTTATAAAATACATTACCTCAGCTTCCTCCAGAGCTGTCTGAATTTCAGACTTCTCAGTCTCAACAGTCTTCTTGGCCTTTTCCAGCTCATGGATGCTCTTTCCAGTCTCACCAATCTGCTCAGTCAGATCTGAGATCTCCTCTACAGAGCAAACACAGCCAAGAGTTTTAGTACTTGGAGCTGATATATGCAAATGTTTTGGCCACAACAAAAGCTGTATATGAATATAAACATTAGAATCATATCCATATGATCTATAGCAAGATAAGCATACGCTGCAGGTTCTTGTTCTCTCTCTTCATGGTCTCAAGATGATCCAGAGCCTCTTCATATGAGTTCTTCATCTTGAACAACTCAGTGCTGAGAGAACGAGCCTCCTTTTGGGCTCCTTCCAGCTCTGCCTGGCTCTCCTCATACTTCTGCTTCCATTCTGCCAGGACCTAGATTAATTAAAAATTAATTAATTAAATAATTAGTTGTTGTAATGGGTGTAATTTCTCCTTTGATGACAGAGGTTATGTTTAAAACTTTACCTTATCAAAGTTCCTCTGCTTCTTGTCAAGGTTGGCAGCCAGAGCATTAGCTCTCTCCACATCAATCATGAGGTCCTCCACCTCACCCTGCAGCCTCTGCTTGGTCTTCTCCAGTGAGGCACACTTGGAGTTCACAGCCTCAATGGATTCCTCAGCCTCCTGCAGGCGCTGGGCAAGCTTTTTCCTGTTGTTAAAAGAATTCTGTTTTTATTAAGGCTGAATTGGTTGGTTTTAAGTCTGAAAACCAATTTAAACAATGAAAGTATGGTGACTTACTTGGACTCCTCCAGCTCCTCGGTGCGCTGGATAGCATCAGTCTCATATTTGGATCGCCACTGAGCCACCTCACTGTTGGCCTTGGACATTCCTCGCTGCAGCTCAGCCTTGGCCTCCTGCTCCTCCTCAAACTGCTCTCTGAGCAGATCACAGTCATGACGTGCTGACTGAACAGCATGAGCCAGGGCATTCTTGGCCTGTTGAAGTGACAGTTGATTTCAGATTTCGATATTTTATTGTTGAAATCAATTTTAAAGTCTAATGCTGAGAGGATAACAAATTTAAGAGGTAAAACCTTAGAAAGAAATTAGAGGATTATCTGTCTCAGAGTTACTGAGTGTCTCTGTAACTGATTAAAACTTGTCTCTGTTTTTATTAGTAAGTGCTGAAATTTAACAGAAGAGAGAAAATATTTCAGACCTTCACTTCCTCCTCAACGTGTCTCTTCAGTTCCTCAATCTGCTGAGTGAAGGCCTGCTTGCCCCTTGTGAGCTGAGAAACAAGAGCTTCTTTCTCCTCAAGCTGGCGACTGAACTCACCTGTAGTTAACACACATGTATTAAGCCCAGTTTGTTTCATTTCACCCACTGATTGGTTGTAGTTTTAGGTACCTGTAAATGACAAATTTCCAGACACAGACTGTTTCTTTGTTATACATCACTTACCATTCTCTGTTTGAAGTCTCGCCTTCTGGGCATTAATGTCATTCAGCTGACGAACATTCTCATCATTTTTGGCTTTGAGTTCACTTAGTTGATCCTCAAGAGTCCTGCACATTTTCTCCAAGTTGCCCTGTCACCAAGTAATGCCATATCCATGTTAACAGTTAATGAGCTGCTTTGGCGGTCCTGAAATGTAAAAAAGAAAAAATCTGTTCTCTATAAATACTGTCCGCACCTTTGCTTTAGCAACAGCCTCCATGTTGCTGGAGAGGTCATCAATCTCCATCTTGTACTCGCTCTTCTCTTTCTCCAGCTTCTGTTTGACACGCTGGAGGTTGTCGATCTGCTCTCCGAGCTCTGCGACAGTGTCAGCCTGCTTCTTACGGAGAGCTGCTGCAGTAGCTTCATGCTGCAGAGTTGATTCCTCAAGATCACGACGCAGTTTCTGGAACTCAGCCTCTCGCTTCTTGTTCATCTCAATCTGAGCAGCTGTTGCTCCACCAGCTTCCTCGAGCCTCTCGCTGATCTCTTCAAGCTCCCTGGAGAGGTCGGCTCTCTGCTTCTCTACCTTAGCCCGAGCTGCCCTCTCAGCCTCAATCTCCTCTTCCAGCTCCTCAATACGAGCCTAGTTTGAAATTATTTGGATTTATCGATTAGAACCTAAACTAAACTAGGTTTTTGAATTATAATGAGCAATATTCTTTATGAAGACTGGTCGTTAGTGTTACCTGAAGTTCTTTAATCTTCTTCTGAAGTTGAGCACCAAGGGATTGTTCATCTTCAATTTTGCTGAGAAGTTGGCTGATTTCAAAGTCCTTCCTTGGTGTGGAAGAAGTATGGTTTTACGATCATAGTCCATATGATTATTGCAATGCAGTGTGTGTAAAGAAAATTATTTACAAAAAAAGCCCTACTTCTTGATTTTCTCATCAGACTGCTGCTTGTCATTCTCCAGATCCATTATGGATTCCTGGGCCAGTTTCAGATCTCCCTCCAGCTTCCTCTTGGCTCTCTCAAGGTCCATGCGGAGCTTCTTCTCTTGCTCCAGTGAACCCTCAAGCTATAAAGTCATGTCAGTTGATTCAAGTGGTTGGTATGACAATGATTTAGTACTAAAATTCTTTCCATAGAAAACAAAAAACAACAACGTAATTTTTATAGTTTTCTTACATCATCAACTTGCTGTTCCAGCTTTGTTTTGGACTTGGTCAGAGTGTTGACTTTGTCCTCCTCTGCCTGGAGATCATCCAGTGTTTGTTGATGGGCCTCTTGTAAGGCTTTCTTCTCCTTAGTCAACTTGGCAATTGACTCATCTTGAGATGCCATCTCCTCTGTCAGGTTTTTCACCTGAAACAATGTGAATACATTAAGTTTAATTTTGTTCGAGATTTTGCTGATTATTTGATCGTTTAACATGTATATTCAAAGAACAACATTACATGTTTTAATTGAACTAAGAATATAATCAAAATGAACTGAACCTTGTTTTCTGTGGCATGTTTCTCCTTCTCCACTTTGGCCAAGGTGAGCTCCAAGTCATCAATGTCCTTCTTCAGCTCAGAGCATTCATCCTCCAGCTTCCTCTTCTTAGCAGTCAGCTCAGCATTGATTTCCTCTTCATCCTCCAGTCTCTCACTTGTCTCTTTGAGTTTGGCCTCGAGCTGGATCTTGCTCTTAATGAGCCCCTCACACCTTTCTTCAGCATCGGAGAGATTGTCAACTTCCTATAATACATGTTGAACACACAAGTTAGATTATTTGTGAGTCACATTGTCCTAGTGTTTTCTTGATCGTACTTTTAGCTACACTTTTGTTTTAGCACATAAATAATCAGAGGATAAAATAAGCACGTGGCCTTTTCATATCTAAATTTAATATACATGAACTATAAGTGTAATATAAAATTTTCTCTACTACTTACTGCAGCCACTTGAAGTTGCAGGTCATTCTTCTCCTGCAGCAGGCCGACCATCTTCTCTTCCAGTTCCTTCTTCTTGGCCAGAGCAGTAGCCAGGTCTGTCTTCATCTTATCATAGTTCTCCTTCATGTTCTGCAACTCCTTCTCAGTCTCAGCACTCTTCAGAAGAGGCTTGATCTTGAAGTATACTTTCAGCCATGGCCAGTTCTTGACATTCATGAAAGAACGGATGTTGTACTGGATGGTGTAGATAGATTCTCTAAAAACCAAACATGAGAGTGTTACTTTTAGTGTCGTTGGGTCTTAATATGAGAAAGGAAATACAAAAGAGAATACAATAGAGTTTAGTATGACAATGTTACCTCCTCTCCATCATCTTCACAAACTCTTTCCTCATGACGTATCCTCTGCAGAGAGCCTGAGTCATGGTCACCAGCTCAGCCAGTTTCTCATCTCTCATCTCCTCAAGAGTGCCCAGCAGACCAGCTTTGAAGAACACCTATTTAATCATTGAAAACATAAGTACAAGTGCAAATGGACAGTGTTTTTTATACCCATTAATATAACAAAGTGTACCTTTGTGTGCCCAAACATGTACTGTGTGTGATCCACATCAATGGAGCCAAGCAGCTTCTCTGAAGCTTTCTTGTTGTCAATGAACTGTCCCTCAGGGATGACACTGGCATTCAACACTTTGTATCTTCAAGAGAGAATCATGTTGTTACTTAGATTTTTCTTTCACCATATTCAAGTTTCCCCTTTACAAAAACAATGAAACAAATTTTCCTTTCCAATATTGTAATGTGCTTTCACCTCTGCTTGAAGTCACCATAGAGGATTCTGCTGGGGAAACCCTTTCTGCAGATTCTGATGCCCTCCAGTACACCGTTACACCTCAGCTGGTGGATGACCAGGAAGTTCTCCATAAGACCTGAGAGTCAGAAATGCATAATGTTTCAAATCTTTTCTATATTCTTACTGTCATTTTTACAGTTAATATTACTGTGGGGTACCTGGGGTCTTTGTCTCATTGGGAATCAGGCAACGGACAAAGTGAGGATGAGTGCTTCTTAAGTTGGTCATCAGCTTGGCCAGATTCTCCTGTAGATCAGCATCATTAAATAATAGGTTAATACTATTTAAAAATTTGCATTTAATTTATATATATATATATATATATATATATATATATATATAAATCTATACATACTCTGAAAAGAGCAGACACAGTCTGGAAGGAACCACCCTTCTTCTTGCCACCCTTCTTGCCACCACCACCAGCAGCCTCTGTTTTCGTAAGCAGTAAATTTCATTATTGGAATTGAAAAAATATTTTTCACTGTATAATTTTAGCCTGCAGTATGCACATTGTAGCTATCTGTACTGGACATGGGAGTTTGTGAGCACTTTTTTTTCTTACCTTCAGCTCCAGCATGGGCTGCGTACAGGAAGCCCAGCAGTTTGTTTGAAGACTTCTGGTAGAGCTGAACAACTGAGTCATTCAGTGGGTCCTTGTTCTTGTCCAGCCAGCCAGTGATATTGTAGTCCACTGTACCAGCATAGTGAACCAGGGCGAAGTGTGCCTCAGCCTTGCCCTTTCCAGGCTTTGGTTTCTCAAATGCTTTGGTCTTGCCAAGATGCTGATCGTGCAGCTTGTTCTTGAACGTTGTGTCAGAGGCCTTGGGGAACATGCACTCCTCTTCAAGGATGGAGAAGATGCCCATTGGCTGAGAAAATATCATAAATTATATTAAAATTTCAAGGGAGGTAACATATGCAACCACATGTACATTTCTTCCTGAGCAGCTGTTTACCTTCTCAATAAGCTCAATGCAGGCAGCCAAGTCCATACCAAAGTCAATGAACTCCCATATAATGCCTTCTTTCTTGTACTCCTCTTGCTCCAGGACAAACATGTGATGGTTGAAAAACTGTTGCAGTTTCTCATTGGTGAAGTTGATGCAGAGTTGCTCCAAGCTGTTGAACTGTAATAGTACAAACATGTCTAACTTCATGGCAATAAAGTCTTTAAAGTTTAAGAAATGTGGTGAAATGTTTCAAGTGCTCACATCAAAGATCTCAAACCCAGCGATATCCAGCACTCCAATGAAGAACTGTCTGGGCTGCTTTGTGTCCAGCATCTCATTGATACGGATAACCATCCACAAGAACATTTTCTCATAGATAGATTTGCACAGAGCCGAGACAGCATTGTTGACCTGGCAAACAAGAATTTAGAATTATACAAAACCATATGAATACAGCTATAATGTTTATAATTATAATATGATTATACAAGTCTCCCTTTTATGAATTACCTGTGGGACGGTCTGACCTTTGGTCACCATCTCATTGCCAACCTTGACTCTTGGGTAGCACAAAGCTTTCAGCATATCAGCCGAGTTCAGGCCCAGTAGGTACGCAATCTTGTCAGCCACTGTTGGATTAAAACAAATCATTATAATACCTAATAAATACAAATACTTCAAACATTTCTCCATTATAGAAATTTTTCACAATACCCTCGGTGCCATCAGGTTCAGCCTGCTCTTCACGCTGCTTCTGCTTGAATTTCATGTTGCCATGATGCATCACAGCACCAGTCAGCTTGTAGATGCTTAACTTCTCTTCAGCAGTAAAGCCCAAGATGTCAATAGCAGTCTGTAAGAAAAAAATGAAATCAGCTATCAATAAATAAAACAAAAGAAGATATTTATGGTTAAGTATAAGATTCTGTGTCAAATGTGATTTTACATCTGTTGCAATGAACTCCTCCACATCATCGATGCTCTTGACAGTGATTTCACCCTGACTGATCATTGGATAGTCATAAGGGTTAGTTGTGATCAGAAGAGCCTCTGAAAGGAGAAATGAAGTTAACTTGTTTTTTTTGCTTAGAATGTGATTTTAATGGTTTTAAAATTTACTTAGGTGTCCTGTCAGCATACCCAGAAGCTCAGGCTTGTGGCCTGTCATCAGCTGATAGAAGATATGGTAGCTCCTCTCAGCAGACAACTGGAAGGTGACACGGGACTTCTCCAGCAGATCTAAGGACAACAGATTAATTTTGACACTGTAGACATGAGACATCACAGTCAAAACTGCAAAATGGATCATACATGCATTTATTTCCTTGGCTGTCATTGGGCGTGTTTGAAACTTTTTTCAGTTCTGTTGCTTTACTTATAACGTGCTTCACAGTATACCTTATTATACTTTAAATGTTCCGTGAAGTTGCAATATGTTCCTACTTATACTTACACACGATAACTGCTGGGTTACAGTATATAACTTATATATATAGCGTAACCACACTGTTCATGCATCCGTGTGTTCCACCACAACAGACAATATTACTTCTTCTGAAATTAAGTGACTCATCTCTTTATGTGCTGCAAAATAACTAAACAGATCTGTTACATAATATTTAGGGTTTTTTTTGGTTGGTTTGGGGGGGGGGGGGGGGGGGGGGGGGCATTCTGGACCTATCAGTTTGATTCTCATTCCCCAGAGCTTGAATACATTTAAGTGACTAATTAAATATAATTTCTATCACAGATAATGGTAATTTACACTGTGGTTCAAACTTACATGTTTCAATATCAGCTGAGGCCAGCTTGCCAGATGTGCCAAAGTGAATCCTGATGAATTTACCCTACAGGGGTAGATCTTTATTAATATTGCCTTTCATGAGAGCAAGTAGTAAAAAGCTCATTTACATTAACTCATTTTAATCACTTACAAAACGAGAGGAGTTGTCATTCCTCACAGTCTTGGCATTACCGTAGGCCTCCAACAGAGGGTTGGCAGCAACAATCTGATCCTCAAGAGAGCCCTGCAAGAATATATTGTTTTTATGTGAGCTGATCTTCCAAAATTGATTTTCTTTTTCTGTCACAAAGACTTTGACGCAGAATAAAGAATCTACCTGTATTTTGCCAGCTGCTGGCTCAGCCTTCTTAGCTCCAAGAGCTGCAATTGTTGCAAAGTACTGGATGACACGTTTGGTGTTGACAGTCTTTCCTGCACCGGATTCTCCACTGGGGTTTATGGGACACATTGTTAAAATGCCTTTATATAGTTTTTATATATTTTGCATACAGTTTTTATTATACTCACGTAATCAGGACAGACTGGTTCTCACGATCTAAAAGAAAAACATATAAGCATGTCTTGAATAATCTTAGTATTCATTTATTTCCTATCACTTATAAGTAGCTATGTGGTAAGAAGCAATTTTTTTCACGCAATGATTAATGGTCATCTCTTTAAGTAGAAGTCCTAAATGCATTTAAAGGCTTTAATAGGGAATTGAGCTTACCAGTGAGCATAAACTGATAGGCATTGTCAGAGATGGAGAAGATGTGGGGTGGAGCCTCAATCCTCTTCTTTCCTCTGTATGCTCCTACACATGTAGCATCATATACAGGAAGCCACTTGTAGGGATTGACGACAACGCAGAACAACCCAGAGTAGGTCTGTATCATAGACAATAAATATCATTTAAACATTTACAGATCAGCATGATACTTTCCTCTCACACACAGCAATGTGAAAACTTACGTAGATCATCCATGATGCATAACGCTCTTTGAGGTTAAACAACACAGATGGCTCATTAAGGTGGGTCATCATGGCCATGTCCTCCATCTTATCAAACTTTGGAGGGTTTCTAGGGTGGATTTCATCCTCCTTTACAGTGACCGTCTGAATAGAAAATTAAGATCACTTAGAAAAAATCAGCTTTCAAAGTTTGGCACTATATATTTGACAAATAGATAAAGTACATTGATAATTCATCTACCTTTCCGTCGTCTGTCTCAACAGTGGCTTTACCACCCTCCTTCTTGGTAAGTTTCCCCTTGACATACATCTCATCAGGAACAGTCACAAAGAAGGCCGTCTTGGCATCAAATGGAGCAGTCTGGGCCTCAATCCTCTCCTTTTCTGGCTTGCGTAGGTAAATGGCCGCCGCGCCATACTGCGCCATCTCCGCGTCTGTGCTCATGGTGGCACTTTACTAAAGACTGAAAATATGATGGATTGACACATAAATCATTTACTGTACTTATTATACAAACCATAATTAACATCCATTCTTTTTGATTCGTGGATTTTACCTCAGCTGATGCAAACAGAAATTCCTTGGTATCCTGTGTATGTCAAGGTGCTATAAAATAAGTAAACGTATATCAATGGACATTTTACTCTTTAATTTAAGAATCCATTCAAAAAGTAAAATTTTCAGTGTCAAAAAAAAATGTAATAACTGAACACTTAAAAATGTAAAATATAAACTTAATGAGAGCATATAATACACAGTAGATAAAACATGGTAGCTGAATCTTTTACTGTACTCACCCGTCTTAGATGCCTGTCAGTTAGAGCAAATCTCCAGAGCTGTTGCTTTTATAGACAACGGCTCTGCTTCCTCAGCATTCACACTCTCCTTAGTTTGGTCATGAATGTCTGACACCTTGCTTCTTGATACTGATATGGTCAAAAATAAATGAATTGTTTTGATCCATTTTCCACATATGTAATCCCTCTTTTCTAATACAACATACTTTCAAATATAAACAATTCAGCTGTATTCCTTAGTGAAAAAAATATTGCCAATGTATTGTGGTTTATTTGGTATATTTCTTTAAGTGATTATGCTCCTAAATATGGAAAATGTAAGAAATGTTAACAATATAGTTAGTGTTAAATTAAAATAGTGCTCTGCATGGTTTTGGGATTATTCATTCTAATAACTTTTGAAGATAAATGGATATTAATTTGATACAGTTTATACTAAGCTTGTGTGTGTGTCCAACTATCCTATATATTTTGATAGCCAGTTTTAAACTTCTAGTGCCACTGGTGTATAGTTACAGGACATAAAAATCATCAGACTTTCTGTGTGTTATATATAGCTACCGGGAACATAATATTAAAAAATGTATTACTATAAAATAATTTGTTATAAATACATTTAATTTCTGTGTGGATAGAAGTGAACGTACAGCTTTTAGCTTACAATTTTGATAAACTAATTAAATGATATATTCTTACAGGAAGGGAAAATCTGGGATCATAGAAAGGATTAGCTTTTATTTCTAAAGCTTGCTCAAACTTGACTTAATGTTTGCTATCTTTCTAGCAGAACATGAGATACTATCATGGTCAAAAATAAATCCAGCAAAGGACAGGAGGAGTGGTTTGTGGTTGGCACAAAAGACAGATATATTTATTTTTCAACAACACAGAAGTACCCACAAGTACCTATACCTATTGGTAAGGTAAGTCCATGGTCAAATATCAAATGCAGTATGTTGTGTGTTTTCACTGTAATTCCAAGGGCCAGTAGAATTGCAACAAAACTGCAGAGCAGACACACAGCATTACAACCAAAAATGGAAACACTTTTTGATCTGCTTTTTATTTAGCCCAGTGCTTTGCTAGGTGTACAGTATTAAGTGTCTTACTTCTTACTTACTAATATCTTAATACTTTAGTGAAAATACTATCGTAGTCCATATCGAGTCATAGATGAGTTTCTTTTGCTTGGACTTCTATCTGGACGAGTGCACTGAAATTTCTTAATTACAATGGAGCTACTAACTCTCTCTCATTAGAGAGAGCTAGTGATGAGTACTGTCTGATCACTTAGACATCTATGGATGCCACTAACATGCACAAAATCCCCCAATTTAATTGACAGTTCTACACATGAAGTCTCTGTGATCCCTTCACCATTCACAAAGCCTTAAACTCTAATGAGACAAGGATAAGATCCCTTTACTATGATGAATGACAAATCAAGTACTCTGCCCAAACGAAAGGTCTGACAACATTATCCGTGGCTTCTCCAGAACCTTTCACACATGTCTCAAGTGCTCAGGATGAAGTCATTTGCAAAAAGCACAGAGTGTCAAATGGTGGGCATCATCCTCAGCCTCTCTGGTAGGGTCTATGCCAGCATGCTGCAGAGTGTGTCTTTTAGTTGAACCTTTAATTAAGGAGGAACAATGCAGTTTTTATCCTAGTCATGGAACACTGGACCTGGTACTTCTTGCTATTCTTTTTATCCACATCACTTCATTATTATTTTCTTTTGTCACACCTTGCTATCCTGTTGTAGAGGTGAATAAAGTGTCAGGCAGGAACATGAGTTTGAACCTGGAAATCAAAAGGATGATTCTGAATGTTGTCAGTACATATGCCCCACAAGTTGGATGTCAGTTAGAAAAGAAAAAGAATTCTGGAGTAAGTTGGGTAAAGTGGTAGAGAGTGTTCCTGGGGAGAGAGTGGTGATTGTATCAGACTCTGACAAATAAAAATGGAAAGGGCTGTTGTGAACAGATATTTCAAGGAGAGGGATGACCATAGGGTGACATTAAAGAGCAGAGGAAATGTCCAGCTCAAAATTTCAAATCCTCTTCTACTCTTCATTTTACTTTGGGGATTGATGGTCCCCACAAGTATAGTAGTATGCCAATTTTCTGTCCTCACAAAAATGTCTAAACATGTACACACACACACACAGAGAGACACACGCACACACACGTGTATAGATAGATGTGCTGTGGGGGAGATATCAGATTTTGTTAGAGGTCTGTCCACATTTTCAGTTGAGGTAAGCTGTACTGCATGATCCGAAATAGAAAGTAGAAAGGCACCACCAATTGTGGCCTTATATGTGAGTGAGCATTACAGTATTATATCAGTGACACTGTTTTATGGTGACTTGCACTGCCTTAAACTCAATTTGTATTTTTACAAGCGAACTGGATTTTGGTCCGTCTTTTTTACTGCTTTGCCTTTCTCAAAAGTAAATGTATACCAGAGTTGTATATATAGAGCAGTGCAGCTACAAATACTATCCTGAAAAAATATGTGATGTTATTATGGCAGTTGTTGAATATACCTATTAAAGTTTGGTAATAAGATTAATTTGGACATTTTAATATAAACACATATATACAGCTCTGTCTGAAGGAATATTTTTATAACTGTAAATAGATTGGATGTAAAAAGTCAATCTCAGGCATTATCAGTTTTTGACTGTGAATTTATGGTAATATTTAGCCTAAAATGTTTAACCTGCTAAAGATGCAAAATGGCATATTGTTCTACAGAGAATTTTTTAATTACCCACCCAAAGCACTGAATTCAATTGTTTCAAAAACTTCCATGGCAACACATGCTTAAAATCAAGCACCTAGGCATGCAGTCTTCTTCTCCAATCATTTATTGCAGAACGGGTCTCTCTCAGGAGCTCAGTGAATTCCGACATGGCAGCATTATAGAATACCACCTGTGCAACAAGTCCAGTAGTGAAAATTCCTTGTTACTAAATATTCTACATTCAACTGTTAGTGGTGTTATAATGAAGTGGAAGTGAATAGGAACCACAGCAACCAGCCGTGTATTGGTAAGCCACATAAATTGATAAAGCAGGGTCTCACATAGTGCACAGAGGTCACCAACTTTCTGGAGTCAGTCACTACAACACTCTAAACTTCATGTGGTCTTCAGATTAGCTCATGAACAGTGTTTATAGAGCTTCATGGAATGGGTTTCCATGGCTACGCAGTTGCACTAAAGCCTTACATAACCAGGCACAATGCAATACATAAGATGCAGAAAAGCACACTGACACTGTGGCAGTATTCATGTTTTCTGGATAAGAGATGAATCGCGCCGATGTGAAGTTATTTTTCACGAAATGGCCTTGGCCCCTTAGTTCCGGTGAAATGTTTCAACACACCAAGACATTTTGGACAGTTTCATGCTCCTAGCTTTGTGGGAACAGTTTAGGGACAGCCCCTTCCTAGTCTAACATGATGGCGTGCCAGTGCACAAATTGGATGGGGGAATTTGGTGTGCAAGAACTTGACTGGCCTGCCAGAGTCCTGACCAAAACCTGATTAAACACCTTTGGAGTGAGTTAGACTGTGAACCAGGCCTTCTCATCCAACAACATTGTCTGACCTTACAAATATATTTCTGGAAGAATGGTTTTCTTTTAAAGGTTAACTTAACTCTGCCATCACTAATGCTGAACACAAGAAGGGAGAACACAAAGGGAAAAGTGCTGTCCTCATTTCACAGGACGATGTCCTGTAGGTATGAATCACGATTATTCTGAAGAAACTATCGTGTTAAAAATTGTATATGTGAATGTGACTTTTTTTAGAATAAAGAATAAATTAAACTCTTTACATTTCATGAAATCATAATGAAAGTGTTTATTGAATTAATACATCATACGTGGACAATTTAACAGTTAGTTCATATTTTATGAACACTGCCAAAAAGTTCCAAAAGAATGTGTCTTATTCAGCACTTTCACCCTGAAAAAAATAATGAAAGGTAAAATTATTCAACACATATTATCAACATTGAAACAATTCATTCTACATTGTAAATATAGTATCTACACTCTCTTCTCTCTTCAATTCACAGAAAATTATTAACATAAAGCTCTTATATCAAACAACTCCATTAAACAACGGTACATTTTTTCGTAAAACAAATTACATGAATTACCTTTCCAGCATCACGGCTCTTGGCTCTCAGTTTGTTGACCTGAGATTCAGCAATGTCAGCACGTTCCTGAGCTTCCTCCATCTCATGTTGGACCTTTCTCAGTCTGGACATGTGGGTGTTGGCCTGTTCCTCCTGTTCAGTGCAACAATATGTTTTATTTAAAAACATATCTGATCATATATGAGAGATATCTCAGTTATGAAGCTGTGAATTCCATATGTAAAAATCACAAAACATTTCACTCACAGCCTCCTCAGCCTGTCTCTTGTAAGCCTTGACTTTGAGCTGTAGCTTGTCCACCAGATCCTGAAGTCTGACCAAATTCTTCTTGTCCTCCTCAGTCTGCATAAACAACAAACTGTTACTGACGGCTGAAGAAGAAAGAATTTAGGAACTTAAATGTAATAGATGTTTAGGTAAATGTGTAATCACCTGGTAGGTGAGCTCCTTCACTCTCCTCTCATATTTGCGGACTCCTTTAACAGCATCAGCTCCACGCCTCTGCTCAGCTTCAACTTCAGTTTCTAGTTCACGGACCTTTAATGCCATGATAAGTAATCAGCTTTTAATAAATATTAAGAGTAGAAAGAAAATGGGTGGAGATCATGTGATGGCATCAAAGTGTTTATTTAATACTTGAATAATAACTATATATGCATATATATATGCAGTACATACCCTGGACTCCAGTTTCTGGAGCTGCTTCTTGCCACCCTTCATGGCGAGGTTCTCTGCCTCATCCAGACGGTGCTGCAGGTCCTTGACTGTGACCTCCAGGTTCTTCTTCATCCTCTCCAGGTGAGCACTGGTGTCCTGCTCCTTCTTCAGCTCCTCAGCCATCATGGCAGCCTGAAAGTATGGGTGGTGTTGGCATTATTGATCAAGCATGAACAAAATTTTTGAAAAGATAAGATGCTTGTAAAGTACTAACTTACATCAGTGATAGCCTTTTTGGCCTTCTCCTCAGCATTTCTTGCTTCCTGAACTGCATCATCCACCTCACCCTGAACCTGGACAAGGTCAGCCTCCAGCTTCTTCTTGGTGTTCAAAAGACTGGTGTTCTGAATGAAAAAGAAACCGTTTTAATGATGTGATTCTCACTCTCTGATGTCTCAAAGTTCTTGTAAAGTAATGAATACCAACCTGAGAGTGAAGCAGTCCAACACGCTCGCTAGCATCAACCAACTCCTGCTCAGCTACTTTGCGTCCTCTCTCTGTCTGCTCCAGAGCGGCTCTCAGCTCCTCAATCTCAGCCACCATCAGACCATTTCTGCGCTCCACCATGGCGACCTGCTCCTTCATGTCTTCCTGTCCTCTGACTGCGTCATCCAGGTGCAGCTGAGCATCCTGATGACAAACAAACAAAAGATATTATCATTGTTTGCTTGGAGGTTAATTAAAAATTCACACAAACACAAATGAACTACCAACTCACCTTGAGCTGTCCTTGGACATTCCTCAGTTGTTTCTGGGCCTCAGCAGCCTGTCTGTTGGCATGGCTCAACTGAATCTCCATCTCATTCAGGTCTCCCTCCATCTTCTTCTTGACTCTCAGGGCATCATTCCTGCTCCTGACCTCAGCATCAAGGGTGCTCTGCATGGAGTCAATCACCCTCTGGCTGTTCCTCTTGATCTGCTCCATCTCCTCATCCTTCTCTGACAGCTTCCTGTCAATCTCACCTTTTACCTGGTTTAGCTCAAGCTGAACACGAAGGATCTTGGCCTCCTCGTGTTCCAGAGTTCCCTTTAAATAAAGGTTTATTTCAACATAAACTGGAGAAGGGATAGTTTTAGAAATGTAATTACAAACAAAGTACATTTTTATAAAATACATTACCTCAGCTTCCTCCAGAGCTGTCTGAATTTCAGACTTCTCAGTCTCAACAGTCTTCTTGGCCTTTTCCAGCTCATGGATGCTCTTTCCAGTCTCACCAATCTGCTCAGTCAGATCTGAGATCTCCTCTACAGAGCAAACACAGCCAAGAGTTTTAGTACTTGGAGCTGATATATGCAAATGTTTTGGCCACAACAAAAGCTGTAACATTAGAATCATATCCATATGATCTATAGCAAGATAAGCATACGCTGCAGGTTCTTGTTCTCTCTCTTCATGGTCTCAAGATGATCCAGAGCCTCTTCATATGAGTTCTTCATCTTGAACAACTCAGTGCTGAGAGAACGAGCCTCCTTTTGGGCTCCTTCCAGCTCTGCCTGGCTCTCCTCATACTTCTGCTTCCATTCTGCCAGGACCTAGATTAATTAAAAATTAATTAATTAAATAATTAGTTGTTGAAATGGGTGTAATTCTCCTTTGATGACAGAGGTTATGTTTAAAACTTTACTTTATCAAAGTTCCTCTGCTTCTTGTCAAGGTTGGCAGCCAGAGAATTAGCTCTCTCCACGTCAATCATGAGGTCCTCCACCTCACCCTGCAGCCTCTGCTTGGTCTTCTCCAGTGAGGCACACTTGGAGTTCACAGCCTCAATGGATTCCTCAGCCTCCTGCAGGCGCTGGGCAAGCTTTTTCCTGTTGTTAAAATAATTTTGTTTTGATTAAGTCTGAATTGGTTGGTTTTAAGTCTGAAAACCAATTTAAACAATGAAAGTATGGTGACTTACTTGGCCTCCTCCAGCTCCTCAGTTCGCTGGATGGCATCAGTCTCATATTTGGATCGCCACTGAGCCACCTCACTGTTGGCCTTGGACATTCCTCGCTGCAGCTCAGCCTTGGCCTCCTGCTCCTCCTCAAACTGCTCTCTGAGCAGATCACAGTCATGACGTGCTGACTGAACAGCATGAGCCAGGGCATTCTTGGCCTGTTGAAGTGACAGTTGATTTCAGATTTCGATATTTTATTGTTGAAATCAATTTTAAAGTCTAATGCTGAGAGGATAACAAATTTAAGAGGTAAAACCTAAGAAAGAAATTAGAGGATTATCTGTCTCAGAGTTACTGAGTGTCTCTGTAACTGATTAAAACTTGTCTCTGTTTTTATTAGTAAGTGCTGAAATTTAAAAGAAGAGAGAAAATATTTCAGACCTTCACTTCCTCCTCAACGTGTCTCTTCAGTTCCTCAATCTGCTGAGTGAAGGCCTGCTTGCCCCTTGTGAGCTGAGAAACAAGAGCTTCTTTCTCCTCAAGCTGGCGACTGAACTCACCTGTAGTTAACACACATGTATTAAGCCCAGTTTGTTTCATTTCACCCACTGATTGGTTGTAGTTTTAGGTACCTGTAAATGACAAATTTCCAGACACAGACTGTTTCTTTGTTATACATCACTTACCATTCTCTGTTTGAAGTCTCGCCTTCTGGGCATTAATGTCATTCAGCTGACGAACATTCTCATCATTTTTGGCTTTGAGTTCACTTAGTTGATCCTCAAGAGTCCTGCACATTTTCTCCAAGTTGCCCTGTCACCAAGTAATGCCATATCCATGTTAACAGTTAATGAGCTGCTTTGGCGGTCCTGAAATGTAAAAAAGAAAAAATCTGTTCTCTATAAATACTGTCCGCACCTTTGCTTTAGCAACAGCCTCCATGTTGCTGGAGAGGTCATCAATCTCCATCTTGTACTCGCTCTTCTCTTTCTCCAGCTTCTGTTTGACACGCTGGAGGTTGTCGATCTGCTCTCCGAGCTCTGCTACAGTGTCAGCCTGCTTCTTACGGAGAGCTGCTGCAGTAGCTTCATGCTGCAGAGTTGATTCCTCAAGATCACGACGCAGTTTCTGGAACTCAGCCTCTCGCTTCTTGTTCATCTCAATCTGAGCAGCTGTTGCTCCACCAGCTTCCTCGAGCCTCTCGCTGATCTCTTCAAGCTCCCTGGAGAGGTCGGCTCTCTGCTTCTCTACCTTAGCCCGAGCTGCCCTCTCAGCCTCAATCTCCTCTTCCAGCTCCTCAATACGAGCCTAGTTTGAAATTATTTGGATTTATCGATTAGAACCTGAACTAAAGTAGGTTTTTGACTTATAATGAACAATATTCTTTATGAACACTGGTCATTAGTGTTACCTGAAGTTCTTTAATCTTCTTCTGAAGTTGAGCACCAAGGGATTGTTCATCTTCAATTTTGCTGAGAAGTTGGCTGATTTCAAAGTCCTTCCTTGGTGTGGAAGAAGTATGGTTTTACGATCATAGTCCATATGATTATTGCAATGCAGTGTGTGTAAAGAAAATTATTTACAAAAAAAGCCCTACTTCTTGATTTTCTCATCAGACTGCTGCTTGTCATTCTCCAGATCCATTATGGATTCCTGGGCCAGTTTCAGATCTCCCTCCAGCTTCCTCTTGGCTCTCTCAAGGTCCATGCGGAGCTTCTTCTCTTGCTCCAGTGAACCCTCAAGCTATAAAGTCATGTCAGTTGATTCAAGTGGTTGGTATGACAATGATTCAGCACTAAAATTCTTTCCATAAAAAACAAAAACAAACACATCATTATTATAGTTTTCTTACATCATCAACTTGCTGTTCCAGCTTTGTTTTGGACTTGGTCAGAGTGTTGACTTTGTCCTCCTCTGCCTGGAGATCATCCAGTGTTTGCTGATGGGCCTCTTGTAAGGCTTTCTTCTCCTTAGTCAACTTGGCAATTGACTCATCTTGAGATGCCATCTCCTCTGTCAGGTTTTTCACCTGAAACAATGTGAATACATTAAGTTTAATTTTGTTTGAGATTTTACTGATTATTTGAACGTTTAACATATATATTCAAAGAACAACATTATATGTTTTAATTGAACTAAGAATATAATCAAAATGAACTGAACCTTGTTTTCTGTGGCATGTTTCTCCTTCTCCACTTTGGCCAAGGTGAGCTCCAAGTCATCAATGTCCTTCTTCAGCTCAGAGCATTCATCCTCCAGCTTCCTCTTCTTAGCAGTCAGCTCAGCATTGATTTCCTCTTCATCCTCCAGTCTCTCACTTGTCTCTTTGAGTTTGGCCTCGAGCTGGATCTTGCTCTTAATGAGCCCCTCACACCTTTCTTCAGCATCAGAGAGATTGTCAACTTCCTATAATACATGTTGAACACACAAGTTAGATTATTTGTGAGTCACATTGTCCTAGTGTTTTCTTGATCGTGCTTTTAGCTACACTTTTGTTTTAGCACATAAATAATCAGAGGATAAAATAAGCATGTGGCCTTTTCATATCTAAATTTAATATACATGAACTATAAGTGTAATATAAAATTTTCTCTACTACTTACTGCAGCCACTTGAAGTTGCAGGTCATTCTTCTCCTGCAGCAGGCCGACCATCTTCTCTTCCAGTTCCTTCTTCTTGGCCAGAGCAGTAGCCAGGTCTGTCTTCATCTTCTCATAGTTCTCCTTCATGTTCTGCAACTCCTTCTCAGTCTCAGCACTCTTCAGAAGAGGCTTGATCTTGAAGTATACTTTCAGCCATGGCCAGTTCTTGACATTCATGAAAGAACGGATGTTGTACTGGATGGTGTAGATAGATTCTCTAAAAACCAAACATGAGAGTGTTACTTTTAGTGTCGTTGGGTCTTAATATGAGAAAGGAAATACAAAAGAGAATACAATAGAGTTTAGTATGACAATGTTACCTCCTCTCCATCATCTTCACAAACTCTTTCCTCATGACGTATCCTCTGCAGAGAGCCTGAGTCATGGTCACCAGCTCAGCCAGTTTCTCATCTCTCATCTCCTCAAGAGTGCCCAGCAGACCAGCTTTGAAGAACACCTATTTAATCATTGAAAACACAAGTACAAGTACAAATGGACAGTGTTTTGTTAATGTCTATTAATATAATGAAGTGTACCTTTGTGTGCCCAAACATGTACTGTGTGTGATCCACATCAATGGAGCCAAGCAGCTTCTCTGAAGCTTTCTTGTTGTCAATGAACTGTCCCTCAGGGATGACACTGGCATTCAACACTTTGTATCTTCAAGAGAAAATCATGTTGTTACTTAGATTTTTCTTTCACCATATTCAAGTTTGTCCTTTACAACAACCATGAATTCATTTTTCCTTTCCAATATTGTAATGTGCTGTCACCTCTGCTTGAAGTCACCATAGAGGATTCTGCTGGGGAAACCCTTTCTGCAGATTCTGATGCCCTCCAGTACACCATTACACCTCAGCTGGTGGATGACCAGGAAGTTCTCCATAAGGCCTGAGAGTCAGAAATGCATAATGTTTCAAATCTTTTCTATATTCTTACTGTCATTTTTGCAGTTAATATTACTGTGGGGTACCTGGGGTCTTTGTCTCATTGGGAATCAGGCAACGGACAAAGTGAGGATGAGTGCTTCTTAAGTTGGTCATCAGCTTGGCCAGATTCTCCTGTAGATCAGCATCATTAGATAATAGGTTAATACTATTTAAAAATTAGCATTTAATTTATATATATATATATATATATATATATATATATATATATATAAATCTATACATACTCTGAAAAGAGCAGACACAGTCTGGAAGGAACCACCCTTCTTCTTACCACCCTTCTTGCCACCACCAGCAGCCTCTGTTTTCATAAACAGTAAATTTCATTATTGGAATTGGAAAAAATATTTTTCACAGTATAAATTTATCCTGCAGTATGCACATTGTAGCTATCTGTACTGGACATGGCAGTTTGTGAGCAGTTTTTTTTCTTACCTTCAGCTCCAGCATGGGCTGCGTAAAGGAAGCACATTAGTTTGTTTGATGACTTCTGGTAGAGCTGAACAACTGAGTCATTCAGTGGGTCCTTGTTCTTGTCCAGCCAGCCAGTGATATTGTAGTCCACTGTACCAGCATAGTGAACCAGGGAGAAGTGTGCCTCAGCCTTGCCCTTTCCAGGCTTTGGTTTCTCAAATGCTTTGGTCTTGCCAAGATGCTGATCGTGCAGCTTGTTCTTGAACGTTGTGTCAGAGGCCTTGGGGAACATGCACTCCTCTTCAAGGATGGAGAAGATGCCCAATGGCTGAGAAAATATCATAAATTATATTAAAATTTCAAGGGAGGTAACATATGCAACCACATGTACATTTCTTCCTGAGCAGCTGTTTACCTTCTCAATAAGCTCAATGCAAGCAGCCAAGTCCATACCAAAGTCAATGAACTCCCATTGAATGCCTTCTTTCTTGTACTCCTCTTGCTCCAGGACAAACATGTGATGGTTGAAAAACTGTTGCAGTTTCTCATTGGTGAAGTTGATGCAGAGTTGCTCCAAGCTGTTGAACTGTAATAGTACAAACATGTCTAACTTCATGGCAATAAAGTCTTTAAAGTTTAAGAAATGTGGTGAAATGTTTCAAGTGCTCACATCAAAGATCTCAAACCCAGCGATATCCAGCACTCCAATGAAGAACTGTCTGGGCTGCTTTGTGTCCAGCATCTCATTGATACGGATAACCATCCACAAGAACATTTTCTCATATACGGATTTGCACAGAGCCGAGACAGCATTGTTGACCTGGCAAACAAGAATTTATAATTATACAAAACCATATGAATACAGCTATAATGTTTATAATTATAATATGATTATACAAGTCTCCCTTTTATGAATTACCTGTGGGACGGTCTGACCTTTGGTCACCATCTCATTGCCAACCTTGACTCTTGGGTAGCACAAAGCTTTCAGCATATCAGCCGAGTTCAGGCCCAGTAGGTACGCAATCTTGTCAGCCACTGTTGGATTAAAACAAATCATTATAATACCTAATAAATACAAATACTTCAAACATTTCTCCATTATAGAAATATTTCACAATACCCTCGGTGCCATCAGGTTCAGCCTGCTCTTCACGCTGCTTCTGCTTGAATTTCATGTTGCCATGATGCATCACAGCACCAGTCAGCTTGTAGATGCTTAACTTCTCTTCAGCAGTAAAGCCCAAGATGTCAATAGCAGTCTGTAAGAAAAAAATGAAATCAGCTATCAATAAATAAAACAAAAGAAGATATTTATGGTTAAGTATAAGATTCTGTGTCAAATGTGATTTTACATCTGTTGCAATGAACTCCTCCACATCATTGATGCTCTTGACAGTGATTTCTCCCTGACTGATCATTGGATAGTCATAAGGGTTAGTTGTGATCAGAAGAGCCTCTGAAAGGAGAAATGAAGTTAACTTGTTTTTTGCTTAGAATGTGATTTTAATGGTTTTAAATTTTAAATTTAGGTGTCCTGTCAACATACCCAGAAGCTCAGGCTTGTGGCCTGTCATCAGCTGATAGAAGATATGGTAGCTCCTCTCAGCAGACAACTGGAAGGTGACACGGGACTTCTCCAGCAGATCTAAGGACAACAGATTAATTTTGACACTGTAGACATGAGACATCACAGTCAAAACTGCAAAATGGATCATGCATGCATTTATTTCCTTGGCTGTCATTGGGCGTGTTTGAAACTTTTTTCAGTTCTGTTGCTTTACTTATAACGTGCTTCACAGTATACCTTATTATACTTTAAATGTTTTTGCAATATGTTCCTACTTACACACATGATAACTACTGGGTTACAGTATATAACTTATATATATAGCGTAACCACACTGTTCATGCATCCGTGTGTTCCACCACAACAGACAATATTACTTCTTCTGAAATTAAGTGACTCATCTTCTTATGTGCTGTAAAATAACTAAACAGATCTGTTACATAATATTTAGGGGTTTTTTTGGTTGGTTTGGGGGGGGGGGGGGGGGGGGGCATTCTGGACCTATCAGTTTGATTCTCATTCCCCAGAGCTTGAATACATTTAAGTGACTAATTAAATATAATTTCTATCACAGATAATGGTAATTTACACTGTGGTTCAAACTTACATGTTTCAATATCAGCTGAGGCCAGCTTGCCAGATGTGCCAAAGTGAATCCTGATGAATTTACCCTACAGGGGTAGATCTTTATTAATATTGCCTTTCATGAGAGCAAGTAGTAAAAAGCTCATTTACATTAACTCATTTTAATCACTTACAAAACGAGAGGAGTTGTCATTCCTCACAGTCTTGGCATTACCGTAGGCCTCCAACAGAGGGTTGGCAGCAACAATCTGATCCTCAAGAGAGCCCTGCAAGAATATATTGTGTTTATGTGAGCTGATCTTCCAAAATTGATTTTCTTTTTCTGTCACAAAGACGTTGATGCAGAATAAAAAATCTACCTGCATTTTGCCAGGTGTTGGCTCAGCCTTCTTAGCTCCAAGAGCTGCAATTGTTGCAAAGTACTGGATGACACGTTTGGTGTTGACAGTCTTTCCTGCACCGGATTCTCCACTGGGGTTTATGGGACACATTGTTAAAATGCCTTTATATAGTTTTTATATATTTTGCATACAGTTTTTATTATACTCACGTAATCAGGACAGACTGGTTCTCACGATCTAAAAGAAAAACATATAAGCATGTCTTGAATAATCTTAGGATTCATTTATTTCCAATCACTTATAAGTAGCTATGTGGTAAGAAGCAATTTTTTTCACGCAATGATTAATGGTCATCTCTTTAAGTAGAAGTCCTAAATGCATTTAAAGTCTTTAATAGAGAATTGAGCTTACCAGTGAGCATGAACTGATAGGCATTGTCAGAGATGGAGAAGATGTGGGGTGGAGCCTCAATCCTCTTCTTTCCTCTGTATCCTGCTACACATGTAGCATCATATACAGGAAGCCACTTGTAGGGATTGACGACAACGCAGAACAACCCAGAGTAGGTCTGTATCATAGACAATAAATATCATTTAAACATTTACAGATCAGCATGATACTTTCCTCTCACACACAGCAATGTGAAAACTTACGTAGATCATCCATGATGCATAACGCTCTTTGAGGTTAAACAACACAGATGGCTCATTAAGGTGGGTCATCATGGCCATGTCCTCCATCTTATCAAACTTTGGAGGGTTTCTAGGGTGGATTTCATCCTCCTTTACAGTGACCGTCTGAATAGAAAATTAAGATCACTTAGAAAAAATCAGCTTTCAAAGTTCGGCACTATATATTTGACAAATAGATAAAGTACATTGATAATTCATCTACCTTTCCGTCGTCTGTCTCAACAGTGGCTTTACCACCCTCCTTCTTGGTAAGTTTCCCCTTGACATACATCTCATCAGGAACAGTCACAAAGAAGGCCGTCTTGGCATCAAATGGAGCAGTCTGGGCCTCAATCCTCTCCTTTTCTGGCTTGCGTAGGTAAATGGCCGCCGCGCCATACTGCGCCATCTCCGCGTCTGTGCTCATGGTGGCACTTTACTAAAGACTGAAAATATGATGGATTGACACATAAATCATTTACTGTACTTATTATACAAACCATAATTAACATCCATTCTTTTTGATTCGTGGATTTTACCTCAGCTGATGCAAACAGAAATTCCTTGGTATCCTGTGTATGTCAAGGTGCTATAAAATAAGTAAACGTATATCAATGGACATTTTACTCTTCAGTTTAAGAATCCATTCAAAAAGTAAAATTTTCAGTGTCAAAAAAAAATGTAATAACTGAACACTTAAAAATGTAAAATATAAACTTAATGAGAGCATATAATACACAGTAGATAAAACATGGTAGCTGAATCCTTTACTGTACTCACCCGTCTTAGATGCCCGTCAGTTAGAGCAAATCTCCAGAGCTGCTGCTTTTATAAACAACGGCTCTGCTTCCTCAGCATTTACACTCTCCTTAGTTTGGTCATGAATGTCTGACACCTTGCTTCTTGATACTGATATGGTCAAAAATAAATTAATTGTTTTGATCCATTTTCCACATATGTAATCCCTCTTTTCTAATACAACATACTTTCAAATATAAACAATTCAGCTGTATTCCTTAGTGAAAAAAATATTGCCAATGTATTGTGGTTTATTTGGTATATTTCTTTAAGTGATTATGCTCCTAAATATGGAAAATGTAAGAAATGTTAACAATATAGTTAGTGGTAAATTAAAATAGTGCTCTGCATGGTTTTGGGATTATTCATTCTAATAACTTTTGAAGATAAATGGATATTAATTTGATACAGTTTATACTAAGCTTATCTGTGTGTCCAACTATCTTTGATATTTTGATAGCCAGTTTTAAACTTCTAGTGCCACTGGTGTATAATTACAGGACATAAAAATCATCAGACTTTCTGTGTGTTATATATAGCTACCGGGAACATAATATTAAAAAATGTATTACTATAAAATAATTTGTTATAAATACATTTAATTTCTGTGTGGATAGAAGTGAACGTACAGCTTTTAGCTTACAATTTTGATAAACTAATTAAATGATATATTCTTACAGGAAGGGAAAATCTGGGATCATAGAAAGGATTAGCTTTTATTTCTAAAGCTTGCTCAAACTTGACTTAATGTTTGCTATCTTTCTAGCAGAACATGAGATACTATCATGGTCAAAAATAAATCCAGCAAAGGACAGGAGGAGTGGTTTGTGGTTGGCACAAAAGACAGATATATTTATTTTTCAACAACACAGAAGTACCCACAAGTACCTATACCTATTGGTAAGGTAAGTCCATGGTCAAATATCAAATGCAGTATGTTGTGTGTTTTCACTGTAATTCCAAGGGCCAGTAGAATTGCAACAAAACTGCAGAGCAGACACACAGCATTACAACCAAAAATGGAAACACTTTTTGATCTGCTTTTTATTTAGCCCAGTGCTTTGCTAGGTGTACAGTATTAAGTGTCTTACTTCTTACTTACTAATATCTTAATACTTTAGTGAAAATACTATCGTAGTCCATATCGAGTCATAGATGAGTTTCTTTTGCTTGGACTTCTATCTGGACGAGTGCACTGAAATTTCTTAATTACAATGGAGCTACTAACTCTCTCTCATTAGAGAGAGCTAGTGATGAGTACTGTCTGATCACTTAGACATCTATGGATGCCACTAACATGCACAAAATCCCCCAATTTAATTGACAGTTCTACACATGAAGTCTCTGTGATCCCTTCACCATTCACAAAGCCTTAAACTCTAATGAGACAAGGATAAGATCCCTTTACTATGATGAATGACAAATCAAGTACTCTGCCCAAACGAAAGGTCTGACAACATTATCCGTGGCTTCTCCAGAACCTTTCACACATGTCTCAAGTGCTCAGGATGAAGTCATTTGCAAAAAGCACAGAGTGTCAAATGGTGGGCATCATCCTCAGCCTCTCTGGTAGGGTCTATGCCAGCATGCTGCAGAGTGTGTCTTTTAGTTGAACCTTTAATTAAGGAGGAACAATGCAGTTTTTATCCTAGTCATGGAACACTGGACCTGGTACTTCTTGCTATTCTTTTTATCCACATCACTTCATTATTATTTTCTTTTGTCACACCTTGCTATCCTGTTGTAGAGGTGAATAAAGTGTCAGGCAGGAACATGAGTTTGAACCTGGAAATCAAAAGGATGATTCTGAATGTTGTCAGTACATATGCCCCACAAGTTGGATGTCAGTTAGAAAAGAAAAAGAATTCTGGAGTAAGTTGGGTAAAGTGGTAGAGAGTGTTCCTGGGGAGAGAGTGGTGATTGTATCAGACTCTGACAAATAAAAATGGAAAGGGCTGTTGTGAACAGATATTTCAAGGAGAGGGATGACCATAGGGTGACATTAAAGAGCAGAGGAAATGTCCAGCTCAAAATTTCAAATCCTCTTCTACTCTTCATTTTACTTTGGGGATTGATGGTCCCCACAAGTATAGTAGTATGCCAATTTTCTGTCCTCACAAAAATGTCTAAACATGTACACACACACACACACACACACACACACACACAGACACACACACACAGACACACACACACACGCGCGTGTATAGATAGATGTGCTGTGGGGGAGATATCAGATTTTGTTAGAGGTCTGCCCACATTTTCAGTTGAGGTAAGCTGTACTGCATGATCCGAAATAGAAAGTAGAAAGGCACCACCAATTGTGGCCTTATATGTGAGTGAGCATTACAGTATTATATCAGTGACACTGTTTTATGGTGACTTGCACTGCCTTAAACTCAATTTGTATTTTTACAAGCGAACTGGATTTTGGTCCGTCTTTTTTACTGCTTTGCCTTTCTCAAAAGTAAATGTATACCAGAGTTGTATATATAGAGCAGTGCAGCTACAAATACTATCCTGAAAAAATATGTGATGTTATTATGGCAGTTGTTGAATATACCTATTAAAGTTTGGTAATAAGATTAATTTGGACATTTTAATATAAACACATATATACAGCTCTGTCTGAAGGAATATTTTTATAACTGTAAATAGATTGGATGTAAAAAGTCAATCTCAGGCATTATCAGTTTTTGACTGTGAATTTATGGTAATATTTAGCCTAAAATGTTTAACCTGCTAAAGATGCAAAATGGCATATTGTTCTACAGAGAATTTTTTAATTACCCACCCAAAGCACTGAATTCAATTGTTTCAAAAACTTCCATGGCAACACATGCTTAAAATCAAGCACCTAGGCATGCAGTCTTCTTCTCCAATCATTTATTGCAGAACGGGTCTCTCTCAGGAGCTCAGTGAATTCCGACATGGCAGCATTATAGAATACCACCTGTGCAACAAGTCCAGTAGTGAAAATTCCTTGTTACTAAATATTCTACATTCAACTGTTAGTGGTGTTATAATGAAGTGGAAGTGAATAGGAACCACAGCAACCAGCCGTGTATTGGTAAGCCACATAAATTGATAAAGCAGGGTCTCACATAGTGCACAGAGGTCACCAACTTTCTGGAGTCAGTCACTACAACACTCTAAACTTCATGTGGTCTTCAGATTAGCTCATGAACAGTGTTTATAGAGCTTCATGGAATGGGTTTCCATGGCTACGCAGTTGCACTAAAGCCTTACATAACCAGGCACAATGCAATACATAAGATGCAGAAAAGCACACTGACACTGTGGCAGTATTCATGTTTTCTGGATAAGAGATGAATCGCGCCGATGTGAAGTTATTTTTCACGAAATGGCCTTGGCCCCTTAGTTCCGGTGAAATGTTTCAACACACCAAGACATTTTGGACAGTTTCATGCTCCTAGCTTTGTGGGAACAGTTTAGGGACAGCCCCTTCCTGGTCTAACATGATGGAGTGCCAGTGCACAAATTGGATGGGGGAATTTGGTGTGCAAGAACTTGACTGGCCTGCCAGAGTCCTGACCAAAACCTGATTAAATACCTTTGGAGTGAGTTAGACTGTGAACCAGGCCTTCTCATCCAACAACATTGTCTGACCTTACAAATATATTTCTGGAAGAATGGTTTTCTTTTAAAGGTTAACTTAACTCTGCCATCACTAATGCTGAACACAAGAAGGGAGAACACAAAGGGAAAAGTGCTGTCCTCATTTCACAGGACGATGTCCTGTAGGTATGAATCACGATTATTCTGAAGAAACTATCGTGTTAAAAATTGTATATGTGAATGTGACTTTTTTTAGAATAAAGAATAAATTAAACTCTTTACATTTCATGAAATCATAATGAAAGTGTTTATTGAATTAATACATCATACGTGGACAATTTAACAGTTAGTTCATATTTTATGAACACTGCCAAAAAGTTCCAAAAGAATGTGTCTTATTCAGCACTTTCACCCTGAAAAAAATAATGAAAGGTAAAATTATTCAACACATATTATCAACATTGAAACAATTCATTCTACATTGTAAATATAGTATCTACACTCTCTTCAATTCACAGAAAATTATTAACATAAAGCTCTTATATCAAACAACTCCATTAAACAACGGTACATTTTTTCGTAAAACAAATTACATGAATTACCTTTCCAGCATCACGGCTCTTGGCTCTCAGTTTGTTGACCTGAGATTCAGCAATGTCAGCACGTTCCTGAGCTTCCTCCATCTCATGTTGGACCTTTCTCAGTCTGGACATGTGGGTGTTGGCCTGTTCCTCCTGTTCAGTGCAACAATATGTTTTATTTAAAAACATATCTGATCATATATGAGAGATATCTCAGTTATGAAGCTGTGAATTCCATATGTAAAAATCACAAAACATTTCACTCACAGCCTCCTCAGCCTGTCTCTTGTAAGCCTTGACTTTGAGCTGTAGCTTGTCCACCAGATCCTGAAGTCTGACCAAATTCTTCTTGTCCTCCTCAGTCTGCATAAACAACAAACTGTTACTGATGGCTGAAGAAGAAAGAATTTAGGAACTTAAATGTAATAGATATTTAGGTAAATGTGTAATCACCTGGTAGGTGAGCTCCTTCACTCTCCTCTCATATTTGCGGACTCCTTTAACAGCATCAGCTCCACGTCTCTGCTCAGCTTCAACTTCAGTTTCTAGTTCACGGACCTTTAATGCCATGATAAGTAATCAGCTTTTAATAAATATTAAGAGTAGAAAGAAAATGGGTGGAGATCATGTGATGGCATCAAAGTGTTTATTTAATACTTGAATAATAACTATATATGCATATATATATGCAGTACATACCCTGGACTCCAGTTTCTGGAGCTGCTTCTTGCCACCCTTCATGGCGAGGTTCTCTGCCTCATCCAGACGGTGCTGCAGGTCCTTGACTGTGACCTCCAGGTTCTTCTTCATCCTCTCCAGGTGAGCACTGGTGTCCTGCTCCTTCTTCAGCTCCTCAGCCATCATGGCAGCCTGAAAGTATGGGTGGTGTTGGCATTATTGATCAAGCATGAACAAAAATTTAAAAGAAAAGAAGGCTTGTAAAGTACTAACTTACATCAGTGATAGCCTTTTTGGCCTTCTCCTCAGCATTTCTTGCTTCCTGAACTGCATCATCCACCTCACCCTGAACCTGGACAAGGTCAGCCTCCAGCTTCTTCTTGGTGTTCAAAAGACTGGTGTTCTGAATGAAAAAGAAACCGTTTTAATGATGTGATTCTCACTCTCTGATGTCTCAAAGTTCTTGTAAAGTAATGAATACCAACCTGAGAGTGAAGCAGTCCAACACGCTCGCTAGCATCAACCAACTCCTGCTCAGCTACTTTGCGTCCTCTCTCTGTCTGCTCCAGAGCGGCTCGCAGCTCCTCAATCTCAGCCATCATCAGACCATTTCTGCGCTCCACCATGGCGACCTGCTCCTTCATGTCTTCCTGTCCTCTGATTGCGTCATCCAGGTGCAGTTGGGCATCCTGATGACAAACAAACAAAAGATATTATCATTGTTTGCTTGGAGGTTAATTAAAAAACACAAACACACACACAATCTACCAACTCACCTTGAGCTGTCCTTGGACATTCCTCAGTTGTTTCTGGGCCTCAGCAGCCTGTCTGTTGGCATGGCTCAGCTGAATCTCCATCTCATTCAGGTCTCCCTCCATCTTCTTCTTGACTCTCAGGGCATCATTCCTGCTCCTGACCTCAGCATCCAGAGTGCTCTGCATGGAGTCAATCACCCTCTGGCTGTTCCTCTTGATCTGCTCCATCTCCTCGTCCTTCTCTGCCAGCTTCCTGTCAATCTCACCTTTCACCTGGTTTAGCTCAAGCTGAATACGAAGGATCTTGGCCTCCTCGTGCTCCAGAGTTCCCTTTAAATAAATGTAACAACTGTTACTAATGAATCTCTTAATAATATGAATTGAACAGACTAGGACTAATTTTTTTTAAGGAAAATACATATTTTGTTTTGTAATATATAAATCATTACCTCAGCTTCCTCCAGAGCTGTCTGAATTTCAGACTTCTCAGTCTCAACAGTCTTCTTGGCCTTTTCCAGCTCATGGATGGTCTTTCCTGTTTCACCAATCTGTTCAGTCAGATCTGAGATCTCCTCTACAGAGCAAACACAGCCAAGAGTTTTAGTACTTGGAGCTGATATATGCAAATGTTTTGGCCACAACAAAAGCTGTATATGAATATAAACATTAGAATCATATCCATATGATCTATAGCAAGATAAGCATACGCTGCAGGTTCTTGTTCTCTCTCTTCATGGTCTCAAGATGATCCAGAGCCTCTTCATATGAGTTCTTCATCTTGAACAACTCAGTGCTGAGAGAACGAGCCTCCTTTTGGGCTCCTTCCAGCTCTGCCTGGCTCTCCTCATACTTCTGCTTCCATTCTGCCAGGACCTAGATTAATTAAAAATTAATTAATTAAATAATTAGTTGTTGTAATGGGTGTAATTTCTCCTTTGATGACAGAGGTTATGTTTAAAACTTTACCTTATCAAAGTTCCTCTGCTTCTTGTCAAGGTTGGCAGCCAGAGCATTAGCTCTCTCCACATCAATCATGAGGTCCTCCACCTCACCCTGCAGCCTCTGCTTGGTCTTCTCCAGTGAGGCACACTTGGAGTTCACAGCCTCAATGGATTCCTCAGCCTCCTGCAGGCGCTGGGCAAGCTTTTTCCTGTTGTTAAAAGAATTCTGTTTTTATTAAGGCTGAATTGGTTGGTTTTAAGTCTGAAAACCAATTTAAACAATGAAAGTATGGTGACTTACTTGGCCTCCTCCAGCTCCTCGGTGCGCTGGATAGCATCAGTCTCATATTTGGATCGCCACTGAGCCACCTCACTGTTGGCCTTGGACATTCCTCGCTGCAGCTCAGCCTTGGCCTCCTGCTCCTCCTCAAACTGCTCTCTCAGCAGATCACAGTCATGACGTGCTGACTGAACAGCATGAGCCAGGGCATTCTTGGCCTGTTGAAGTGACAGTTGATTTCAGATTTTGATATTTTATTGTTGAAATCAATTTTAAAGTCTAATGCTGAGAGGATAACAGATTTAAGAGGTAAAACCTTAGAAAGATATTAGAGGATTATCTGTCTCAGAGTTACTGAGTGTCTCTGTAACTGATTAAAACTTGTCTCTGTTTGAAGTGCTGAAATTTAACAGAAGAGAGAAAACATTTCAGACCTTCACTTCCTCCTCAACGTGTCTCTTCAGTTCCTCAATCTGCTGAGTGAAGGCCTGCTTGCCCCTTGTGAGCTGAGAAACAAGAGCTTCTTTCTCCTCAAGCTGGCGACTGAACTCACCTGTAGTTAACACACATGTATTAAGCCCAGTTTGTTTCATTTCACCCACTGATTGGTTGTAGTTTTAGGTACCTGTAAATGACAAATTTCCAGACACAGACTGTTTCTTTGTTATACATCACTTACCATTCTCTGTTTGAAGTCTCGCCTTCTGGGCATTAATGTCATTCAGCTGACGAACATTCTCATCATTTTTGGCTTTGAGTTCACTTAGTTGATCCTCAAGAGTCCTGCACATTTTCTCCAAGTTGCCCTGTCACCAAGTAATGCCATATCCATGTTAACAGTTAATGAGCTGCTTTGGCGGTCCTGAAATGTAAAAAAGAAAAAATCTGTTCTCTATAAATACTGTCCGCACCTTTGCTTTAGCAACAGCCTCCATGTTGCTGGAGAGGTCATCAATCTCCATCTTGTACTCGCTCTTCTCTTTCTCCAGCTTCTGTTTGACACGCTGGAGGTTGTCGATCTGCTCTCCGAGCTCTGCTACAGTGTCAGCCTGCTTCTTACGGAGAGCTGCTGCAGTAGCTTCATGCTGCAGAGTTGATTCCTCAAGATCACGACGCAGTTTCTGGAACTCAGCCTCTCGCTTCTTGTTCATCTCAATCTGAGCAGCTGTTGCTCCACCAGCTTCCTCGAGCCTCTCGCTGATCTCTTCAAGCTCCCTGGAGAGGTCGGCTCTCTGCTTCTCTACCTTAGCCCGAGCTGCCCTCTCAGCCTCAATCTCCTCTTCCAGCTCCTCAATACGAGCCTAGTTTGAAATTATTTGGATTTATCGATTAGAACCTGAACTAAAGTAGGTTTTTGACTTATAATGAACAATATTCTTTATGAACACTGGTCATTAGTGTTACCTGAAGTTCTTTAATCTTCTTCTGAAGTTGAGCACCAAGGGATTGTTCATCTTCAATTTTGCTGAGAAGTTGGCTGATTTCAAAGTCCTTCCTTGGTGTGGAAGAAGTATGGTTTTACGATCATAGTCCATATGATTATTGCAATGCAGTGTGTGTAAAGAAAATTATTTACAAAAAAAGCCCTACTTCTTGATTTTCTCATCAGACTGCTGCTTGTCATTCTCCAGATCCATTATGGATTCCTGGGCCAGTTTCAGATCTCCCTCCAGCTTCCTCTTGGCTCTCTCAAGGTCCATGCGGAGCTTCTTCTCTTGCTCCAGTGAACCCTCAAGCTATAAAGTCATGTCAGTTGATTCAAGTGGTTGGAAAGACAATGATTCAATACTCTTTCCATTAAAAAGCAATATGATTATAATTTTCTTACATCATCAACTTGCTGTTCCAGCTTTGTCTTGGCCTTGGTCAGAGTGTTGACTTTGTCCTCCTCTGCCTGGAGATCATCCAGTGTTTGCTGATGGGCTTCTTGTAAGGCTTTCTTCTCCTTTGTTAACTTGGCAATGGCCTCATCCTGAGATGCCATCTCCTCTGTCAGGTTTTTCACCTAAGAATTGTACAAAGGATGTATTTAAATATAACTTAACAACTATATCTCAGGAAAGAATTAATATATTTTCATTTAGAGGTGTCTTTTTTAAAAAAAAAAAAAAAAAAAACCTCAGATATAGATAAATTGAACCTTGTTTTCTGTGGCATGTTTCTCCTTCTCCACTTTGGCCAAGGTGAGCTCCAAGTCATCAATGTCCTTCTTCAGCTCAGAGCATTCATCCTCCAGCTTCCTCTTCTTAGCAGTCAGCTCAGCATTGATTTCCTCTTCATCCTCCAGTCTCTCACTTGTCTCTTTGAGTTTGGCCTCGAGCTGGATCTTGCTCTTAATGAGCCCCTCACACCTTTCTTCAGCATCAGAGAGATTGTCAACTTCCTATAATACATGTTGAACACACAAGTTAGATTATTTGTGAGTCACATTGTCCTAGTGTTTTCTTGATTGTAATTTTAACTACACTTTTAGCAAATAAATAATCAGAGGATGAGACAAACAGGTGGTCCTTTTATATCTACCTTATATACATGAACTACAGGTGCAATGTATACTTTTCTCTACTACTTACTGCAGCCACTTGAAGTTGCAGGTCATTCTTCTCCTGCAGCAGGCTGACCATCTTCTCTTCCAGTTCCTTCTTCTTAGCCAGAGCAGTAGCCAGGTCTGTCTTCATCTTCTCATAGTTCTCCTTCATGTTCTGCAACTCCTTCTCAGTCTCAGCACTCTTCAGAAGAGGCTTGATCTTGAAGTACAGTTTCAGCCATGGCCAGTTCTTGACATTCATGAAAGAACGGATGTTGTACTGGATGGAGAAGATAGATTCTCTAAAAACCAAACATGAGAGTGTTACTTTTAGTGTCGTTGGATCTTAATATGAGGAAGGAAATACAAAAGAGAATACAATAGAGTTTACTATGATAATGTTACCTCCTCTCCATCATCTTCACAAACTCTTTCCTCATGACGTATCCTCTGCAGAGAGCCTGAGTCATGGTCACCAGCTCAGCCAGTTTCTCATCTCTCATCTCCTCAAGAGTGCCCAGCAGACCAGCTTTGAAGAACACCTATTTAATCATTGAAAACATATGTATACGTGGATATTGAGAGTTTTTTTTCAAAATGTCTATTAATATAACAAAGTGTACCTTTGTGTGCCCAAACATGTACTGTGTGTGATCCACATCAATGGAGCCAAGCAGCTTCTCTGAAGCTTTCTTGTTGTCAATGAACTGTCCCTCAGGGATGACACTGGCATTCAACACTTTGTATCTTCAAGAGAGAATCAGGTTGTTACTTAGATTTTTCTTCCATCATATTCAAGTTTGTCCTTTACAACAACAATGAAACCATTTTTCCTTTCCAATATTGTAATGTGCTGTCACCTCTGCTTGAAGTCACCATAGAGGATTCTGCTGGGGAAACCCTTTCTGCAGATTCTGATGCCCTCTAGTACACCGTTACACCTCAGCTGGTGGATGACCAGGGCGTTCTCCATAAGACCTGAGAGTCAGAAATGCATAATGTTTCAAATCTTTTCTATATTCTTACTGTCATTTTTACAGTTAATATTACTGTGGGGTACCTGGGGTCTTTGTCTCATTGGGAATCAGGCAACGGACAAAGTGAGGATGAGTGCTTCTTAAGTTGGTCATCAGCTTGGCCAGATTCTCCTGTAGATCAGCATCATTAGATAATAGGTTATTACTATTTAAAAATTAGCATTTATTTATTTATTTATTTATTTATTTATTTTAATTATAAATCGATACATACTCTGAAAAGAGCAGACACAGTCTGGAAGGAACCACCCTTCTTCTTACCACCCTTCTTGCCACCACCAGCAGCCTCTGTTTTCATAAACAGTAAATTTCATTATTGGAATTTAATGAATATTTTTCACAGTATACGTATTAGCCTGCAGTATGCACATTATAGTTATTACACAGATACATACTATCTGTACTGGACACGCTAGCTTGTGAGCACTTTTGTTTCTTACCATCAGCTCCAGCATGGGCTGCATAAAGGAAGCACATTAGTTTGTTTGAAGACTTCTGGTAGAGCTGAACAACTGAGTCATTCAGTGGGTCCTTGTTCTTGTCCAGCCAGCCAGTGATATTGTAGTCCACTGTACCAGCATAGTGAACCAGGGAGAAGTGTGCCTCAGCCTTGCCCTTTGCAGGCTTTGGCTTCTCGAAGCATTTGGTCTTGCCAAGATGCTGATCGTGCAGCTTGTTCTTGAAAGTTGTGTCAGAGGCCTTGGGGAACATGCACTCCTCTTCAAGGATGGAGAAGATGCCCATTGGCTGAGAAAATGTCACATGTCATATTAAAATTTCAAGGGAGGTAACATATGCACCCATATGTAAATTTCTTCCATAGTAGCTGTTTACCTTCTCAATAAGCTCAATGCAGGCAGCCAAGTCCATACCAAAGTCAATGAACTCCCAATGAATGCCTTCTTTCTTGTACTCCTCTTGCTCCAGGACAAACATGTGATGGTTGAAAAACTGTTGCAGTTTCTCATTGGTGAAGTTGATGCAGAGTTGCTCCAAGCTGTTGAACTGTAACATTACAAACATGTTTAACTTCATGGCAATACAGTATTTAACATTTAGCAAATGTGGTGAAATGTTTCAAGTGCTCACATCAAAGATCTCAAACCCAGCGATATCCAGCACTCCAATGAAGAACTGTCTGGGCTGCTTTGTGTCCAGCATCTCATTGATACGGATAACCATCCACAAGAACATTTTCTCATAGATAGATTTGCACAGAGCCGAGACAGCATTGTTGACCTGGCAAACAAGAATTTATAATGATACAAAACCATATGAATACAGCTATAATGTTTATAAATATAATATGATTATACAAGTCTCCCTTTTTTAAATTACCTGTGGGACGGTCTGACCTTTGGTCACCATCTCATTGCCAACCTTGACTCTTGGGTAGCACAAAGCTTTCAGCATATCAGCCGAGTTCAGGCCCAGTAGGTACGCAATCTTGTCAGCCACTGTTGGATTAAAACAAATCATTATAATACCTAATAAATACAAATACTTCAAACATTTCTCCATTATAGAAATATTTCACAATACCCTCGGTGCCATCAGGTTCAGCCTGCTCTTCACGCTGCTTCTGCTTGAATTTCATGTTGCCATGATGCATCACAGCACCAGTCAGCTTGTAGATGCTTAACTTCTCTTCAGCAGTAAAGCCCAAGATGTCAATAGCAGTCTGTACGACACAAGAATGAAAGCAACAATTTATGTTATTTTTAAAAACACTTCATTTATAGTTAAGTATACAAATCCAAAGACAAATGCGATTTTACATCTGTTGCAATGAACTCCTCCACATCATTGATGCTCTTCACTGTGATTTCACCCTGACTGACCATTGGGTAGTCATATGGGTTGGTTGTGATCAGAAGAGCCTCTGTAAAATGCAATACCGAAAATCAGTGAGGTATTTTTAGTATATTGTTTGCAATCTTTTCAAACATGAAATGGGAAGCAAAGCCTTCATCCTTTATATTCAGGAGAAAGACATGTTTGTTACTTTGAAGATTCTGCTTAAAAATTCTTCTTTAAATTAGCTTATGGTTAAGAATGGATCAGGTCAGAGTAAAACATCCCCTAGTTGTGTACCCCTGTCTGAGCCTGGGTTTGGAGAGTTTTGGTTTTCTTGTTAAAATGCAATTCTTCTATTCCATTATTGCCAAGTGTCGGCTCATAGGCAATTCTCATCATCGGTTGGGGTTTTCTCTTTAATACTACAGGGTTTATACATTACCATATAATATCTGATATTGTGCAAAAATTAAATTGTATTTTAATACTATAATTAAATAATTAATTAGTTAATATTGATTAATTATAATTAATACACTATATTTTAATAGTACAATTAATAGTCGTTATATACTGGTATACAACATTTAAAAATATTGTTGTTGTTATATGAACTGTCCATATATAGTTGAATTCAATTCAATCAAAGTTAGTTAGTGTCATAAATAATTAAAGTTGTCATACCCAGGAGCTCAGGCTTGTGGCCTGTCATCAGCTGATAGAAGATATGGTAGCTTCTCTCAGCAGACAACTGGAAGGTGACACGGGACTTCTCCAGCAGATCTAAGAACAACAAATTCAGTTGGAGAGTGTAGACATGTCATGTAGACATAAGGCATGACAGACTAACATTTCATGTCAAGCCTACCATTTTCATAGATTATCAAAAGAGTCATGGGAGTGATTTCAATTCTGTTACTTTACTTATTACATAATTTACTAATTATGTACCCAAGTCTTTTTTTTTGATGTACTGCATTGAACTAAATATATAAATATAAAATAAATTGAATTGAGTAGTTAAGAAACATTTCTAGCACAGATAAGTACAATGTAGACTGGTTCAAACTTACATGTTTCAATATCAGCTGAAGACAGCTTGCCAGTAGTACCGAAGTGAATCCTGATGAATTTACCCTAGAGTGGAAAATCTTTATTAGCATTGTCTTTTCTGAAAGCAAATAGTAAATATCTGACTTACTTTAACTCACTCTTAATTACTTACAAAACGAGAGGAGTTGTCATTCCTCACAGTCTTGGCATTACCATAGGCCTCCAACAGAGGGTTGGCAGCAACAATCTGATCCTCAAGAGAGCCCTGCAAGAATATATTGTGTTTATGTGAGCTGAAGTTTCTATTTTATTTTTCTGTTGCAAGTAGCTTGATACTAAATAAAGAATCTACCTGCATTTTGCCAGGTGTTGGCTCAGCCTTCTTACCACCAAGAGCTGCAATTGTTGCAAAGTACTGGATGACACGTTTGGTGTTGACAGTCTTTCCTGCACCAGATTCTCCGCTGGGGTTTATGGGACACATTGTTAAATTTCAGCTTCAGTATCTTAAAGTTTTGTATAGATTTTACACACAGATTTGTAATATACTCACGTAATCAGGACAGACTGGTTCTCACGATCTAAAATAAAAGCATACAAGGTTCATGAATCCTGCTTTCATCATTTCTTTAATAACTATAAGGTTAATTAATAAAGTGCTAAGAAACTATTTATTTGCAAGGATTAATGACAACTTCAATAAACTGAAATTTAAGGTAATGTCTATAATTTGTATTAAAACATATTAACAGTAATTGACATTACCAGTAAGCATGAACTGATAGGCATTGTCAGAGATGGAGAAGATGTGGGGTGGAGCCTCAATCCTCTTCTTTCCTCTGTATGCTCCTACACATGTAGCATCATATACAGGAAGCCACTTGTAGGGATTGACGACAACGCAGAACAACCCAGAGTAGGTCTGTATCATAGACAATAAATATCATTTAAACATTTACAGATCAGCATGATACTTTCATTTTACACACAGCAAACATAGGAAAGTGAAAATTTACGTAGATCATCCATGATGCATAACGCTCTTTGAGGTTAAACAGCACAGATGGCTCATTAAGGTGGGTCATCATGGCCATGTCCTCCATCTTATCAAACTTTGGAGGGTTTCTAGGGTGGATTTCATCCTCCTTTACAGTGACCGTCTGAATAGAAAATGTAAATCAGCCTCAACTTTTACAATTACACAGTGCATATTAACCACATGAATTAAGTACATAGATTATTCATCTACCTTTCCTCCCTCTGTCTCAACAGTGGCTTTACCACCCTCCTTCTTGGTAAGTTTGCCCTTGACATACATCTCATCAGGAACAGTCACAAAGAAGGCCGTCTTGGCATCAAATGGAGCAGTCTGGGCTTCAATCCTCTCCCTCTCTGGCTTGCGGAGGTAAATGGCCGCCGCGCCATACTGCTCCATCTCCGCGTCAGTGCTCATGGTGGCACTTTAATCAAGACTGAAAATATGATCGATTGAAAAATAAATCATATGTTTGTTATGCAACCCACAATTAATCTCCATTGTTTTGGTTTTATGGAATTTACCTCAGCTGATGCAAACAGAAATTCCTTGGTATCCTGTGATCCTGTGTATGTCAAGGCACTATAAAATAAGGTTAAAGGTAGATTCATGCACTTTTTATATTGACTTGTAGATTTTGTAAAAGACTTTAAGAATATATTTAAAAACAAAATGTTCACAAAAATGTATCAGTGTGTAAAATAATTTAAGTAACTGATTACTAAAACAAATAATCTATTAACTCACAGCAGAGACATGGCAGAGGAAAATGTTGACTCTACTCACCTGCCTTAGAAGCCTTTCAGTTAGAGCAAACACTCAGAGCTCCTGCTTTTATACACATCGGATCTGCTTCCTCAGCATTTGCAGCTCACTAAGTTTGGTCAGGATTCTCTGACACCTTGCTGATAGATATGGTCAAAAATAAGCTAATGCGTCATTTTCTACACATCAAATTACCATTTTACAGAGGATTTTAATAATAATACGTACAATAATAAATGTATATACATTTAATTTCTTTATTTTATTAAAGAACAAATTATATGCAATAATAATGGCAGATTAATTACATTATACTTAAATGGCATCAACTCAAATCTTTCTTTTATTAAAACTATTTTTACAATCAATATAATTATGGTTCTTATTTTTAAAAAAACAGTATTAAATGTCATTTGGTTCATATTTCACTGAAAGTATATAAACTGCATTTTTAGGAGATCAGTAATGCCCACAAAATGTCTAAAGCAAATTATAATACTGTATTGCATGGTTTGTAGATTATTTATTCAAATAAATGTTGAAGGGAAACAGATATTAAGTTCACATAGCTTATACTAAGCACATGCGTGTCCTGTTAATGTAATATCACAGCCAGTAATGGATTTAAATTTGGAGAAGTCTTGAAATGTCACTGGTGTTCTGTTACAGAGCATAGAAATCTCAGACATCGGAAATAAAATTCATGGTAAGACTTTCTGTTTATGCCAGACAGGTGTTGTATATCTCCTGGGAAATACATAGGTTTTAATTTTTGATGTATTGAGTGAGTGCTAAATGATTTACAGAAGAGAAACCCTGTGGTTAACTTTCATTTCCAAGTTTTGCATGGAGTTGGCTTAATATTTGCCATCTTACCAGCAGCTTGCCAGCTTATTTGAAAATAAATCCAGCAAAGGGAAGCGATTTGTGTTTGGCACAAGAGAAAGATGTATTTATAGGACACATTTAGAAATGATATTAACACCATAACCCAACATAAGCTTAATCTTAATTTATGTACTTTCTTTCTCTCTTTTTATTGTTTAATATTCATATTTAATTTGCTAAAAAGTATGGATTTATAGATAAGGGATAAAGTACAAGATGTTGTGCATTTTAACTATAACTCTTGGAATCAGGCAGCAGAGCAAAAAAAAGAAAAAAAGAAATTGCAGAGTAGACACATGTGATTAAGGAGGAGCTATAACCAAAACAGGAAAACAACTGACTTCATCTGTTTCCTTTTAGCCCTGGCATTACAGAAGAGCATGACTCCCTTCCGAACCATTGTATAAATGACCACTTTGCTATCACTTGCTACCCATACAGGCACTAATATTTATGTAATATATATTTGATTGAACCCCGACCACCCCAAATAAAAAAAAATTGTAGGCAGACTTTGTCAGATACTGACCATAAAAAATCATCATGGTTAGATTTATAAATGAATTTAAATACAGTAAATACAATACAGAGATAGAGTTAAAATAATTATTGTGAGTTTGAGAAGGGAGAGGAATAGCAAGGAGTGAAGTCAAGGTTTTGCTGAACCATCTTAACTCCTTCCCTACTCTTTCTTCTTTGCTTCCATGATAATTCTTAAATTTGCTGGTCATAATGTAATGCTATATGGTTCTTTTACAACAAAAGACAAAAGATTGTAGGTTTTCTTTTCTTATCAAAGAACAGTAAGTACAGATGATGTAGTTCCTGTATGTTATGCAACCCTTCATAGAATCATAATCAGCAGGATTAAACAACAAACATCCATGAGTGCATCAGGAAGATGGCCACAACTAATAGTGTACTTAGTGAATACGTCAGGCAGTTGAAACCCAAAAAAGAAGAGGAACAAGAACAGGAACCACCATGGAAGGATGGCGCCTGCCTTCTACCTTTGTTAGAAGAATTGGCTGATATCAAGAAATCCTACCAATGGCTGTACATAACTGGACTGAAATATAGCACAGAGGCACTAATCATAGCAGCACAGGAACAAGCTCCTGGCACAAGAGTCATAGAGACCACACTAAAGGGTGGATCAGAACCCCAGTCAAACTGAATCGCTGGTCGCCTGTCATCCCAGATAGCTGCAGTAAATGTTTAGACGAGAAGGGCACTCTTTTTCACTGTGTATGGAGCTGTCCAAAATTACAGCAGTACTGGAAATCAATCACGCAAACTTTATCTAAGATTGTTGGAGTAAATATACCTGTTGAAGCAAAAATGTGTGTGTTGGGTATATACCCAAAGAATTGTGACTTTAGAAAATGATACTTGGTGCTGAGTTTTTTGTTTTGTAATTTTGTTTTGTTTTTTGTTTTTGTTTTTGTTTTTGGGGGGGGGGGGGGTGTGTAGGGGGGGGGGGGTTGTTTTGTTGTTTTTTTTGTTTGTTTGTTTTGTTTTTTGTCTGTTTCTTTGTTTTTGTTGTTTTTATTTTTCGTTCGCATCTTGCTTTGTTTGTACCCAATGGATTCACTTTGCCAAATGGATCATCATGGCCTTGCCGTATTGGTCCATTTGATCGACCTTTGTTGTTATTATTTATTTTATTTTATTTTCAGTTGTTACAGACGGGACAGACATGACTGAGGGATAGGAAAGGGAGAAAGAAAGATGAAGGAAAAGAAAAACAGAAGGGAAGAGGGACAGTGAGAGAGGGCACTTAAAAAGAGAAAGAAGAGAAAAAAAAGAAAAAGAAAATCTCCTGGATCACCTGTTGAGAGAAAAAGAAGAGAAAACAAGCAAAACAACAACAACAACAGAGCAACATACTAAAAACAAAACCATCACATTAATCTAGCTAAGTGTAAACAGCAGTAAATACGAAATGTTGAATGTTGTCGTGTAGCAAGCAGGACCGACAGCGCACATTGTGCATGGAAATAGCAGCCAATAAAGGTGTAGTTTATGTCTGTGAACAGTGGACACCCGTGTGCACCTATTACAAGGTTTCCCCATGTAATAGCCCTGTCCCACAAGGCATGAAGCAGGCATGGAGGAGATCCAGGCCCCAGACATCCAGAGGCCCCAGAGTGCGAGAGCCCAAGGAGGACCACCGGAGGGGCAGCTAAACATTTTCTAACCCCATATCGTCTACCACTGATAGTGGTCTACAGTCCAGAGTAATCCATTTTGTGAGAGAATTTGTAAGATGGTCCGATGTTGACTTACTAATTTTGGTCCTGAAGTCAGTCATTTCATCAAGTTTGGTCTGCCAATATGGAACGCCAGGACTGCCATAATGAATTAATTAAATACACCATTAAATAATTAATTAAATGTGGCAATAATTAATTAAAATTGGAACTAATTAATTAAATAAATAGTTATGACACATGTAATTAATTAATTATTGACACATTTAATTAATTATTTATGTATTTCACATTTTAATTAATTATTGCCACATTTAATTAATTAATTATTGCCACATTTAATTAATTATTTATGTATTTCACATTTTAATTAATTATTGCCACATTTAATTAATTAATTATTGCCACATTTAATTAATTATTTAATGGTGCATTTAATTAATTCATTATGGCAGTCCTGGCGTTCCATATGCCAACACCTTTTGTTGGAACTCGAATTGCTAGTGCTAACGGCTCCAACAGTTTCTATGCTTGCTGCAACATGTTTTGCATTTAGATGGTACCGTAAGGTGCTACAGTGCTCAAAACTATGCACATTCGAATGCAAAGTGTGATTAAATGTGTTAATATTTTTTTACGCATTTTCAAATAAATTAAGTGCAATTAACGCATTATATGTCCACCCCTACACACCAAAAAAATTCCAATTGGTGGTTTGACTCCTCACCAGAGTGGGTAAGAGAACAGGGCACTGTTGAAATGTTACTATGCAAGTAACCCCAGAGGAAGGGGTTGCTAGAGATCGACAAGGTAATACCACACAACTGCTACGGCAAGGGGCAGCCAGGTCATGAGGGAGATATCATCACCCCCTAAGTATGGTGGAAGAAGGAATGTTGAGTGCAAGAGCAGCCTCTGTTGCCGGTTACCAAGACTACGTGAGGTACCCTCTGAAGGTTTAAGATGTGAATGCAGCACTACGTACAATCCCTACTGTGACCATCATTGAAACCAACCCTCTGATCTACACCACAGCAGCAGCAATCAGATGCTTGACTACAAGATGAGTATGAACAGTATTAACAGTACTAACCCTAACCCATCCACAGGGGTGAGAGGAGAATTATACAATGTTACAGCCCCTGGCTTTAAAGAAGAAGTGAGGCAGACCAATTAGCAACTGATTGGTCACACCTGCACCTTTAAAAGGCTGAGGAACAGTGTGCAGTTGCCCCGTATTGCTTTTGTCTTTGAGTTTTCTTTGTGGAAGCCTGACTCAATTGTGAGATTTACTTATATAATGTTAGTTTTACTGAAGCCTGAAAGGTTAATTTTGATTTCTACTGTTTGAAACCTGAAGTGAAAGCCGTTTGGGTTTTGCTCCTCCCCTGTGTTTTGTTTTATTTGTTTTTCTGTTAGTCAGTTTAGTTAGAAAGTCTTTCTAACTATTATTATTATTCTATTATTTTCTTTTAAGTAGTTAGACACACACGCTTTACTAGAAAAGTGGTTTGGTATTGGTTGTTTGTTGGTTTGGTAATATAACAGCCTTTTAATCTTACCATCATGACACTATCTTTTATGTTACCTTCTCTGACCTCTAGGACTCCTAACATAAGTGGGGGCTCGTCCAGGAGACACAAACAGGGTCCCTGTGTCTGGAGCTGAAAATGTTTTTGGCTTAGGGTAGTCTTTTCATTAGTGTTCAAGTGCTATGTTGGCTATATTTTGTTTGGCATGCTTTTTAGCGGCTCCGTCTTTTGAACATCTTAATAATTGCCACGAGTGGGATTTGCTGCACATTGTGGACCACTTTAAGTTGCAGGTCCCAACACCAGTCCTTAAAAGTGATTTAAAAGCTCTAGTAGTAGCCAAGTTGATGGAAGCTGGTTTGATTCAAGCACCTGATCTGCCTGAGGATTCTATTGTGCCAAGCCAAGCTGCCTTGTTTCAAGAGGACCATAAAGATGGTCACAGTGTGGATGGTGAGGTGGATGAGTGGGGGAAGACAGCTTGTACACTCCCTAGCTATGATCCACTGTCTTCTAGGACTTCAAAAGGCCAAGATGGAGCTTGGCTAAAAGTGTTGTTATGTCTCCATTTGGAGGCTGAAGAAAATGGCCAGGCCAGGCGAGCTCAGCTGGAGCTTGAAATTAGGTGGCTGGAGATAGAGGCAGACAAAGCAGTAAAGCTGCGCAAGCTTGAGATGGAGTCCCAGCCTCTGCTGACTCTGTGGGTTCTACCCCCATGTCTGCTACAGCATTTGATGTCAGCAACCTAGTGCCAGCTTTTAGAGAAGCTGAAGTTGACTCATATTTTGCAGCATTTGAATGCATTGCTGGTGCTTTGCAGTGGCCTAGTGATATTTGGCTCCTTTTGTTCAGTGCAAACTTTCTGGTAAAGCTCAAATGGTGGTGGCCATTCTTCCTTTAAAAGACAGTCTAAATTATCAGTGTTAAAGCAGATGTCTTGCAGGCTTATGAGTTGGTCCCTGAAGCTTATAGACAGAAGTTTTGACAACAGAGGAAACCTTGTGATCAAACTTATTTGGGATTTGCCAGAGAGAAGGGAATCATCTTTGATAAGTGGTGTCTTGCATCAAAAGCCAATGATTATGACTCCCTATGTGAATTAATGCTTCTGGAAGACTTTGAAAACTGCATCCCTGAGCATGTTGTTTTGTATTTGAATAAACAGAAGGTGGCCAAGCTTGAAAAACAGTCAAATTTCCAACAGAGTCCCGCAATGAGGTCCTTGGTTGTGGTGATAAGATTCCTGACCCTTGTTTTGAACCTTTCATTTTTGATGGATTGGTGTCACTGACAGCTGATCCCCCTGATCAGAAACCAGTAAGTATTTTGAGGGACACTGGAGGATCCCAGATTGTCATTCTCTCTAGCGTCATACCTTTTTCAGCAGAGAGTACCTGTGGTTTCAACTCTGTTCTGCATGGGATAGAGCTGGGCTACGTTCCCAGGCCAGTTCACAAAGTCTATATAAAATCAGACATAGTTACAGGATTTTTCCCTGTTGCCATTTTCCCTGCCTTACCAATAGATGGTGTGGCCATGTTAATGGGGAATGACATTGCTGGAAGTTTAGTACTTCCATGTCTGGAGGTTTTAGACAATCTCCTAAATCAGAAGACCACAGACTTCTTCAGACTTCCTTCCAGATTTCCTAATTTTCAGAGGAGGGTAAACTTTAAACTGAGGAATACAATGTTTTGTTACTTCTAGATAAGGTAGAGCCAGAGGAGCCTCAGGGGCCTTGAAGAACACATTGCTCCCCCTGACCAGAAAACACTTGTTCTCAGCCCTACAAGCTGACGAAACATTACAAAGCTGTTTCAATCGTGTGGTAAGTGCTGATTAACCCAATAAAGACCAACAAGCCTATATTATAAAACAAGATGTTTTAATGCATGAGTGGTCTCCATCAGTTGCAGAAAGTGCAGTTAAACAGATTGTTATGCCAACCATATATAGACATAAAGTCTTGTCCCTGGCTCATGCCAGTGGTCTGGAAGTGTGTCACAAAAACGTACTGGGTTTGATTAAAGCATTTTTTTTTAGCCTGGTATGAAGTATGATGTTTCAAAGTTTTGTCAATTTGGTTTACCATACTGCTGGTAAACCAAATCAGGGGATACACTTAGCTCCATTATGTCCTATTCCTGTAGTGGATCAGCCATTTGAACATGACCATGTCATAGTACACTGTGTTGGACCACTACTGAGAGCAAAGTCTGGAAATCAATATCTGCTTACCATCATGTGTGCTGCTCTACGTTTCCCTGAGGCACTCTGTAGTCTATTTAGACTTACAGGCCAGTGGACACTCTTTCAAATGCAGCAGTTAACTCAGATGACAAATCAGTGAAGGTAAAAAGATATCTAGGAAAGAGGGTATTGGATTTTTTTAGCCAGATTGTTTAAGAGTGTTGATGGAGAAGTATAGAGAATGTCAGAAAGGGCTGGACTGTGTCTGGAGTAAGCATATTATAGAATGCCAAGAGAGTGGGATCCTTGTTTGCAAAGGTGATGGACAGGCTGACAGATTAAGTCAGGCAGAAGTCTCCATAGACCAGGGGTCGGCAACCTGCGGCTCCTTATAGTGCGGCTCCGTGTGGTTTGGGAAAATAAATTAGAAGTATTTAGCTGAAGTGTATTTTATTTATGTTAGTTCTTTTTTTAACTTGTAGTTCTAAATTGGAAGATTATTGTGATATTGAAATATTAAAAATACAATTATATTCTTTTATTTTTTCATCGCTCAAAATAATCGTCACACTCGTGGAAGCCGGTGTACCCACCAAAACGCCATGCATTTATCAAGACTTTCAACCCCAGGTAGGCCAATTATGGCCCTTCGGATCCATGTTATGTCAGCAGCTGTTCTCTACCGTGAACTATGTTAAAAACAAACCCTGCTCACGCCTCACAGATGAAAGCTTACAGTCTTGCGTAAAGATGAAAGTGATTTCGTAAAGCCCCGATTTGCAGACGCTGTGCGCAGAGGTTCAGGAGCAGAAGTTCCATTGTAAAGATACCACGGCAGACCCGACGATGTTTGCATGAAGATGCTTTTCAGCATCTCTTTATTGACCACTTTTCACACACGGTTGCTGTATGCATACAGCCGGCTGTGGCTTTTCAGCTCACAGCCCGACACACACCAACACAACAGCATAGATAGCACAGACGTTAAGGCGGCGAGGCGTGATTGCGGGTGCTGCTCAGGTGCGTCCCCTCCCCTGCAGCGGCGCTGCAGACCGCACCCGACCACACACATTAACCTGGTAAAATACATATTTAGGCAGAATTTTGCAAATATCTATTTTTCATCTTTTAGCAGCATAGTGCTTTTTTTCCCAATTATTTTTTAAAAGTCAGGTCAAGGCTCCAAAAGCCCAAAGGCGATATAAGGGTGGCGGCTCACAACAGTTTTTGTTTGCTACATGGATCATTTTAGTTCAGCGTCTTTCCTTTTGTTATATTTCTTTAAGAGTTCAAAATGTGTTAATTACATAAATAAAATGTAATTTTCTCTGTAGCACTTCTTTGATTTCATAAGCAACACACGTTAGTTGTTCACACAAAGCATAAAGGTAAAAAACAAAATATTCAGTGTTATCTTCATTTTAGATGTCAAAATGTATTTGCGGCTCCCAGTGTTTTCTTTTGCGTAGAAACCGGGTCCAAATGGCTCTTTGGATGTGAAAGGTTGCTGACCCCTGCCATAGACTATGATGTTGGCAGATGACTGTTTGATCTGTAGTGAAAAAATAGGAAGTGGATGGAAGAGAACCTAGAGAGTTGGAAGTACACTAAAAAGAAATATAAAATTCAGTAGAACCAAACAAACAAACAAACAAACAAAAACGTGTGAATGAGAAGAAGACAGATGTAACAGTCTCTGGGTCTTTGAATGTTAATTTATCTGTAGTCCAGTCTCTATGTCAAGTATTTCAGTCTAGGTTCAGTATGTGTTGTTTTATCCTATTTCTGTTGTATCCTATGAATATATTGTCTGTGTGTCCCTCTGTTTTTTGTCATGTTTTATCTATCTAGGGTAGTTAGGATCCTGTCTTGTGAGTCATGCTCAGATAGATAGATAGATAGATAGATAGATAGATAGATAGATAGATAGATAGATAGATATTTCTTCTGAGCATGAGATGTGCCGTGGGGGAGATATCAGATTTTATTAGGGGCCTGTATAATTCATTTGATGACTGCCCATTTTCAGTTTAGGTAAGCTCTACTGCATGATTAAAAATAGAAAGCCACCAGCATGTCACGGCTGAGCAGCCAGTGTGTTTGTGGAGCAGACCCAAATACAGACACCGGGGAGAAGCACAGCAAGTGTGGCCTTATGTGTCAGTAAGCATAAACAGATGTCAGAGACCTCTGGAATATAAATAAAGTTGACCATGTGCCTGTGCAGTTGGCTGATTTAATCAGTAATGTGTGGCTTGTGTTTTAATCACATTCTCATGCTTTGGTTTTATGTGAAGGACATAGTGCATTGTGAATTTGCCAATTTAGAATGTATTGCTCATACTGTAAGTGTTTGAAGAAACCCTTGGGAAATATGCAATATGTAGCTTTGTTTTTGTGTTGCAGTAATAAGAGAAATTTGTGTTTACTTTCTGTAATGCTTATTCTTCGTGAAAGCTCAACAACACTTCTTTTGAAAGGCAATGTAGTATGGCATGACAATCTTACTGACAGTTGTCAAAACAAATTAGTGAATTAGAGAGAATTAACTGTATAAATGGAGGCTATATTAGGTTTATAACAGTATTATATCAGTGGCATAGCTTTGTGTCCACACTTGAACTGCCTCAAAATTAAACTATAAAATGCTAACTACAGATTTCAGTCTGTCTTTTTTTTTATGTACGTTTCTCAAAAGTTATTGCAACTGTGGGGTCTTATTTTGACACTTCTACCTAATGTCCCTATCAAAGTTTGGTAATAACATACATTTGGACCTTTTATTATCAGCCTTTATATACTGGTGTATCTCAAGGAATATTTTTATAACTGTAAATAGATAGAATTAAGAAGTCAAAATCAGGCATCTTCAGTTTAATTTGAAGATGCCTGATTGAATTTGTGCTAATATGAACCTCGTTTTTTAAAAATATTAATCTAACCATGCCATGACTAATGCTGAAAGCTAGGGAGAACACTAAGAAGAAGCACTGTCCCCATATGAAAGGACAATGTCCTGTAGCTATAAATCATAAATCATAAATTCTGAAGAAACTACTGTGTTGAACATTGTATTTTCCAATTGAACCTTTGCAGAATGCAGAGTAAATGATACTGAATAAATATCATTAAATCATAGTCAAAGAGTTTATTAAATCAGTACATCATAAGAAGTCAATTCAACAGGTAGTTCATATTTTATGAATGCCGTCAAAAAGTTTCAGAGGATGTCCATTATTCAGCACTTTCGCCCTGGAAGAAAGAAGAAATAAAAAAGACTTATTCAACATATATTAAAAACGTTTGTAGAATTTGTCTCATCTTCAATTTATATAGCTGGATTGAAATTTACACAGGGCATAAAAATATCTACACTGTCTTCTACTTTCAATCCACATTAAATTATTAATGTATAGAACTTCTATCAAAAAACTCTATTAAACAAAGCGAAATTATCTGTAAAAAAAAAAATAACATGAATTACCTTTCCAGCATCACAGCTCTTGGCTCTCAGTTTGTTGACCTGAGATTCAGCAATGTCAGCACGCTCCTGAGCTTCCTCCATCTCATGCTGGACCTTTCTCAGTCTGGACATGTGGGTGTTGGCCTGTTCTTCCTGTACAGTGTGACAATATGTTGTTGTTGTTTTTTAAAATATCTGGTCATATATGCTAAATATATGTCATTTATAAAGTTATGCATTCCATATGTAAAATCACAAAACATTTTACTCACAGCCTCCTCAGCCTGTCTCTTGTAATCCTTGACTTTGAACTGCAGCTTGTCCACCAGATCCTGAAGTCTCACCACATTCTTCTTGTCCTCCTCAGTCTGCATAGATAACAAACTGTTATTGACAGCTGAGGAAGAAAGAATTTAGGAACTTAAATTCTGCCAGGACCTATGTTAATGTAGGTTAATTACTTGGTTGTTATTATACCTGTATGATTATTCTGATGATATTGGTTATGTTTAAAACTTTACTTTATCAAAGTTCCTCTGCTTCTTGTCAAGGTTGGCAGCCAGAGCATTAGCTCTCTCCACATCAATCATGAGGTCCTCCACCTCACCCTGCAGCCTCTGCTTGGTCTTCTCCAGTGAGGCACACTTGGAGTTCACAGCCTCAATGGATTCCTCAGCCTCCTGCAGGCGCTGGGCAAGCTTTTTCCTGTTGTTAAAAGAATTCTGTTTTTATTAAGGCTGAATTGGTTGGTTTTAAGTCTGAAAACTAATTTAAACAATGAAAGTATGGTGACTTACTTGGCCTCCTCCAGCTCCTCAGTGTGCTGGATGGCATCAGTCTCATATTTGGATCGCCACTGAGCCACCTCACTGTTGGCCTTGGACATTCCTCACTGCAGCTCAGCCTTGGCCTCCTGCTCCTCCTCAAACTGCTCTCTGAGCAGATCACAGTCATGACGTGCTGACTGAACAGCATGAGCCAGGGCGTTCTTGGCCTGTTGAAAAGACAATCAATGTCAGGTCCATCCATCTTCATCCGCTTTATCCGAGGCCGGGTCGCAGGGGCAGCAGCCTAAGCAAAGAGGCCCAGACCTCCCTCTCCCCAGCCACCTCCTCCAGCTTATCCGGGGGAACACCAAGGCGTTCCCAGGCCAGCTGAGAGATATAATCTCTCCAGCGTGTCCTGGGTCTGCCACGGGGCCTCCTCCCGGTGGGACATGCCTGGAACACCTCACCCAGGAGGCGCCCAGGGGGCATCCTTGTCAGATGCCCGAACCACCTCAGCTGGCTCCTTTCGATGTGGAGCAGCAGCGGCTCTTCTCTGAGCCCCTCCCGGATGGCCAAACTTCTCACCCTATCTCTAAGGGAGAGGCCAGCCACCCTTCGGAGGAAGCTCATTTCTGCCGCTTGTATCCGCGATCTCGTTCTTTCGGTCACTACCCACAGCTCGTGGCCATAGGTGAGGGTAGGGACGTAGATCGACCGGTAAATTGAGAGTTTCGCTTTTACACTCAGCTCCCTCTTCACCACGACGGACCGGTGCAGCGTCTGCATTACTGCAGCTGCAGCCCCAATCTGTCTGTCGATCTCCGGCTCCCTTCTCCCATCACTCGCGAACAAGACCCCGAGATACTTGAACTCCTCCACTTGGGGCAGGAGCTCATCCCCGACCTGGAGTGGGCACTCCACCCTTTTCCGGCTGAGAACCATGGCCTCAGATTTGGAGGTGCTGATCCTCATTCCCGCTGCTTCACACTCGACTGCGAACCGTTCCAGTGCGAGCTGGATGCCCTCACCCGATGAAGCCAACAGTCAGTGTCAATGTCAGGTGGACAACTTTAATGTTTAAATCAATTTTAAAGTCTAATGCTGAGAGGATGAGAAATTTAAATGGTAACAACTTGTACTCGCTCTTCTCTTTCTCCAGCTTCTGTTTGACACACTGGAGGTTGTCAATCTGCTCTCCAAGCTCTAAATTAATTAAGTTTATTAATGAGAACTAAAATAGTAATTTTTTTAATTAAAATGCACAATATTCTTTATGAACACTGGTCATTAGTGTTACCTGGAGTTCCTTGATCTTTTTCTGAAGTTGAGCACCAAGGGATTGTTCATCCTCAATTTTGCTGAGAAGTTGGCTGATTTCAAAGTCTTTCCTTGATGGAGAAACCAACAGAGATTGTATTGTCACAGTCTGTATGATTGTTAGAATGCAATGAGTCAAAATGACATTCTTAACAAAAACAAAAAAAGCCCTACTTCTTGATTTTCTCATCAGACTGCTGCTTGTCATTCTCCAGATCCATTATGGATTCCTGGGCCAGTTTCAGATCTCCCTCTAGCTTCCTCTTGGCTCTCTCAAGGTCCATGCGGAGCTTCTTCTCTTGCTCCAGTGAACCCTCAAGCTATAAAATCATGTCAGTTGATTTAAGTGGTTGGAAAGACAATGATTCAATACTCTTTCCATTAAAAAAGCAATATGATTATAATTTTCTTACATCATCAACTTGCTATTCCAGCTTTGTCTTGACTTTGTCCTCCTCTGCCTGGAGATCATCCAGTGTTTGTTGATGGGCTTCTTGTAAGGCTTTCTTCTCCTTAGTTAACTTGGCAATTGACTCATCTTGAGATGCCATCTCCTCTGTCAGGTTTTTCACCTAAGAATTGTACAAAGGATGTATTTAAATATAACTTAACAACTATATCTCAGGAAAGAATTAATATATTTTAATTTAGAGGTGTCTATTTAAAAAAAAAAAAAAAAAGACCTCAGATATAGATAAATTGAACCTTGTTTTCTGTGGCATGTTTCTCCTTCTCCACTTTGGCCAAGGTGAGCTCCAAGTCATCAATGTTCTTCTTCAGCTCAGAGCATTCATCCTCCAGCTTCCTCTTCTTGGCAGTCAGCTCAGCATTGATTTCCTCTTCATCCTCCAGTCTCTCACTTGTCTCTTTGAGTTTGGCCTCGAGCTGATTTTGCTCTTAATGAGCCCCTCACACCTTTCTTCAGCATCAGAGAGATTGTCAACTTGAGGTTGCAGGTCATTCTTCTCCTGCAGCAGGCCGACCATCTTCTCTTCCAGTTCTTTCTTCTTAGCCAGAGCAGCAGCCAGGTCTGTCTGCATCTTCTCATAGTTCTCCTTCATGTTCTGCAACTCCTTCTCAGTCTCAGCACTCTTCAGAAGAGGCTTGATCTTGAAGTACAGTTTCAGCCATGGCCAGTTCTTGACATTCATGAAAGAACGGATGTTGTAGTGGATGGAGAAGATAGATTCTCTAAAAACCAAACATGAGAGTTTTACTTTTAGTATATAAGGATCTTATTATGAGGAAGGAAATACAAAAGAGAATACAATAGAGTTTAGTATAATAATGTTACCTCCTCTCCATCATCTTCACAAACTCTTTCCTCATGACGTATCCTCTGCAGAGAGCCTGAGTCATGGTCACCAGCTCAGCCAGTTTCTCATCTCTCATCTCCTCAAGAGTGCCCAGCAGACCAGCTTTGAAGAACACCTATTTAATCATTGAAAACATATGTATAGGTGCATATTGAGAGTTTTTTTTAAAATGTCTATTAATATAACAAAGTGTACCTTTGTGTGCCCAAACATGTACTGTGTGTGATCCACATCAATGGAGCCAAGCAGCTTCTCTGAAGCTTTCTTGTTGTCAATGAACTGTCCCTCAGGGATGACACTGGCATTCAACACTTTGTATCTTCAAGAGAGAATCAGGTTGTTACTTAGATTTTTCTTCCATCATATTCAAGTTTGTCCTTTACAACAACAATGAATTCATTTTTCCTTTCCAATATTGTAATGTGCTGTCACCTCTGCTTGAAGTCACCATAGAGGATTCTGCTGGGGAAACCCTTTCTGCAGATTCTGATGCCCTCCAGTACACCGTTACACCTCAGCTGGTGGATGACCAGGAAGTTCTCCATAAGACCTGAGAGTCAGAAATGCATAATGTTTCAAATCTTTTCTACTGTCATTTTTACAGTTAATATTACTGTGGGGTACCTGGGGTCTTTGTCTCATTGGGAATCAGGCAACGGACAAAGTGAGGATGAGTGCTTCTTAAGTTGGTCATCAGCTTGGCCAGATTCTCCTGTAGATCAGCATCATTAGATAATAGGTCAAAAATATTTTAAAAAGAGCATTTAATTTTGTTTTTCTAAAATGTAAATCTATACATACAGAGCAGACAAAGTCTGGAAGGAACCACCCTTCTTCTTCCCACCTTTCTTGCCACCCCCAGCAGCCTCTGTTTTCATAAACAGTAATTGTCATTATTGTCACTATTTTTCACTGCATAGTCTTAGCCTGCAGTATGCACATTATAGTTATAAGACAGATACATACTATCTGTACTGGACACGCGAGCTTGTGAGCACTTTTGTTTCTAACCTTCAGCTCCAGCATGGGCTGCGTACAGGAAGCCCAGCAGTTTGTTTGAAGACTTCTGGTAGAGCTGAACAACTGAGTCATTCAGTTGGTCCTTGTTCTTGTCCAGCCAGCCAGTGATATTGTAGTCCACTGTACCAGCATAGTGAACCAGGGAGAAGTGTGCCTCAGCCTTGCCCTTTCCAGGCTTTGGCTTCTCAAATGCTTTGGTCTTGCCAAGATGCTGATCGTGCAGCTTGTTCTTGAACGTTGTGTCAGAGGCCTTGGGGAACATGCACTCCTCTTCAAGGATGGAGAAGATGCCCATTGGCTGAGAAAATGTCACATGTCATATTAAAATTTCAAGGGAGGTAACATATGCAACATATGTAAATTTCTTCCATAGTAGCTGTTTACCTTCTAAATAAGCTCAATGCAGGCAGCCAAGTCCATACCAAAGTCAATGAACTCCCATTGAATGCCTTCTTTCTTGTACTCCTCTTGCTCCAGGACAAACATGTGATGGTTGAAAAACTGTTGCAGTTTCTCATTGGTGAAGTTGATGCAGAGTTGCTCCAAGCTGTTGAACTGTAATAGTACAAACATGTCTAACTTCATGGCAATAGAGTCTTTAAAGTTTGAGATATGTGGTGAAATGTCTCAAGTGCTCACATCGAAGATCTCAAATCCAGCGATATCCAGCACTCCAATGAAGAACTGTCTGGGCTGCTTTGTGTCCAGCATCTCATTGATACGGATAACCATCCACAAGAACATTTTCTCATAGATAGATTTGCACAGAGCCGAGACAGCATTGTTGACTTGGCAAACAAGAATTTATAATGATACAAAACCCAGAATACAGCTATAATGTCCAATTCTTTAATATAACATTATTAAAAATTTATTTAAATTACCTGTGGGACGGTCTGACCTTTGGTCACCATCTCATTGCCGACTTTGACTCTTGGGTAGCACAAAGCTTTCAGCATATCAGCCGAGTTCAGGCCCAGGAGATATGCAATCTTGTCCGCCTCTGAGGAAAAATAGCACAATATCTAATTAATGTACATTTCTTCAAATGTTACTTCCCTCTAATGTCCCAATCCTCCCAATTATAAACAAAAAAACTTCATAAGGACAATTTTACTATTTTGCCAGTTACCCTCAGTGCCATCTGGTTCAGCCTGCTCTTCACGCTGCTTCTGCTTGAATTTCATGTTGCCATGATGCATCACAGCACCAGTCAGCTTGTAGATGTTTATTTTCTCATCAGCAGTAAAGCCCAAGATGTCAATTGCAGTCTGAAATTCACACAAATGAAAGAAACAAATATTCTGAAAAAGAAAAGAGATTTGTGCCCAAATGCAAGAATGCAGATAAACATGAAATGTGATTTTACATCTGTTGCAATGAACTCCTCCACATCATTGATGCTCTTGACAGTGACTTCACCCTGACTGATCATTGGATAGTCATAAATGTTAGTTGTGATCAGAAGAGCCTCTGTAATAAATAAATAAATTAATAAATTAATTAAAAAATTGTCTCATTATATTTTCTTTCATTCTTGGAACCACTGAATGAAAGGCAGAGTCTTCAGCTATCATGCTACTTTCCTGTGGAACCAGTTTCCAGTATAGATTCAGTAGACGGACCACCTCCAATTGAATATTAAGCTGAAAACTTTTAACACTTTTATTTAAAACAAAGTTAGGGTTGGATCAGGTGACCCATGAACATTCTTTTAGTCACACTATGCTCAGAGTGCTGGGAGACTTGCATTAATGTACTGAGTATATATTTTCCACTCAGATTTTCAGGTTCATATAGCATTACATTGACACAGTTTATCACTAAGCACGAAGTGTACCCTATGGTAACCAGTAATGAGATTTAAATTTGGAGAAGTCCTGAAATGTCACTGGTATACAGTTGCAGGACATAAACATCTCAGGCATCTGTCATCAAATTCAGCATCAGACTGTCTCTTAATGCCAGACAAGTATTGTATATCTCTACTGGGAACAGACTTTAAGGACGATTGGTCAGCTCAGATAACCAAATACCAGAACAATGTCACAAATAATACTGATGCATTTCTGCAAAATATAAAGATACAGCTTTTTTTTATTTGTTTTTTTGTTTTTTTGCCTAGTAAATGATAAATGATTAAAGTAAAGGACCCACGCATGGCTTAATATTTTCCATCTTATCAGCAGATGAAAAGGTATTAAGGTCAAAAGTAAATCCAGGAAAAGTTATCTTATGTTTCCTGAATTTTATAAGTCTTCATAATTTTACAATGAGGAACAGCATTGTATCACAGACTATAGAAAATGTGTTGTTTTGTTTTTTTTCTTGTTATTGGTGAGCCTCTGCCAGACTTTACTTCTGACAAACACCCCCTCTCTGACATGCTGTTTTTAGACTTAATCATGTTACTGACCTGTTGCTAATTAATCTTTTAAGATTTTTAAGATTTTAGCCTGTGGAATGTTCCTCCAACTATGTTTTGGAAACACGTTGCTGTTATCAGATTTAAATGTTTTTAAATTAATAGTAAAATGTCAGACTTAACATATCAAATCTCTTAAATGTTCCCATCCCTGGTGGATAAAACTGTACAGTTATCCCCACTTTAAAATACTTTAAAATATTGTAAGACATATAGATTTTTATCCATTTTCTCTAATCTTTATAACTAAACTGTTAGAAGTTGAAACAGTACACAGAAAATAAAATAATAAAATCAGAAATGTTCACTTTCAGTGCACATGATCACTGGTCAGTAGAGATCCAGTTGATCCAGATCCTGTTCTTGTCCAACTTTTCATTAAGCCAGGCAGCACTGCTGTTAAAAAATGAAAACTGCCACTCAATACATTAAAGAGCAATGAAAAGGATTAAGAATCTGTAGTGGGGGGGGGGGGGGGGGAGAGTCCCACATACACAAAGTTATGATCACAAGCTTCTTATTTTAACCTGTTGAATTACAGTTATGTACCCAGGCTGCTGTCTCACATCTCATAGTTAGAAAGCCTTGCAGAAAGGGCTCTCTAGGGAGAAATGTTAAGCACATGACTTGTTTAGCTTGCAACTGATGGTGCAGCTGCTGTAATGAGATGATAGAGAGGAGCCACCACACTCTTATGCAAAAAGATTGTTCCTAACCTCATTCAAAAATTAAAACCTATGGTCCATTATGAAATAAAACACATTACAGAGGAGATTCATTTTCACATACGTATTAAATGTCAGTACATAGTCACAGTTGCTTTGTTTTCCCTGATGGATATTTGCACACCATAATCCTCTTGGAATACGCTTATTGATTGGAACACCCGATTTGGATGTCTAAGTTAATACTTTTGGCAATATAGTCTGCATATATATAAAAAATTCCCCACTCGCCCTGCAAGTGTTTTTATCCTTTCAGCTTGGGTCCTCTACCTGAGGTCTGGAAGCTATCAGTATCTTTGCTGCAATATTGTCTTCTGGTAGTGCAATCCCCTCAGCTCTGACTGCTTTTGCTTTCTTTGCCATCGAACCACACTTCTCTAGTGTGAACATTCCAATATTGTTGCTGTAGATCTTAGTGGTGTGGATCAGCGAGACTATGTCTTGTTCACCCCTGGCATACAGCTTGATGTCATCCATGTAGAGGTGGTGGCTAAAATTTGCTCCATTCTGTACTTGTTCTAGTACAGAAGTCTTTTCAATGATAAGGCTGAGGAGGTTTAGGACTGCAGAACAGTAGTGGGGACTGAGTATCTTCTTGGTAAATCCTGCACTTGATGGTGACTTGCACAATTGGCTTGAAGTTGGCTTCTATTGTTAATATCCACATATTCCTGATGAAGGCTCTTAGGGTTCTGTTGATCTCATATAGTTCTAAGCATTCCAGGATCCAAGTGTGAGGCATTCAGCCATAGGCTTTCTTTTAGTCAATCCTGGCAGTCCACAGGTTGCTCAGTCTGGTCTTACAGTCTCGAATTACTTCTCTATCTACCAGTAGCTAGTGTTTCTGTCCTGGTCTGGGTGAGTGCTGTATTTTTCAACAGTGGCGGTGATTCCACCTCTGGGAAGAGTTGTCGCATCATGACAGGCTGCACCTGGGAGTAATTTGGCGGTCAGCTTTTTAAGACCAGCGCTCACAATCACTCTCCGTCAGATGGTCTGCTAACCACCGTTATTGTAGTCGCAGTTCATGTCTGAGTTTCATAGTGTTGCTCATACTTACTAGTTTTTTCCTTTCTACTCACAGAAGTTCGCCGGACGCCATTTTCTAACCTGCAATAATCAAATCTCTGTTCAGTCGCTGTTCTGCTCGGCAGCTTCACTGCTTATACCCCTGCCTGCCTCCCTGCTGGAACTGGAACTGGAACAGTTCGTATCTCCATTCTGGACTCACTCACAGCTCACCCGGACCACTTACCCTTCTAGGCTTTGCTGCCACCTGCAAAAAGTGAGACTGTTCACAATTTGTCTGTTTCACCCTGGATCAGCGTGTGGAACGCCCCTTGACACCTGTTTCTTCTGTAACAGTGACTCTGAGCACCCCAGCCCCTTTCCCCAGTCTAGCCTTCACCTTAATCTCATGCCATGAGGTTCCTGTACTAGCAGTTACTGAGTATCGGGTTCTCCGGCTCTTGTACATGCCAGCCTGTGCGCATGATTTCTGGACTCTTTCATAGTTCCTCTAGTGTGTAAGATAAGATAAGATAAGATAACCTTTATTAGTCCCACACGTGGGAAATTTGTTTTGTCACAGCAGGAAGTGGACAGTGCAAAAGTTATGACGCAAAAATTTGAATACAATAAGAATAAATACAGTACACAGCTGTACAGAATAGAATAAAATAATATACTATATACAGTAGAATAAAATAGAATAAAAATATACAATAAGATAAAAATAGAATACGAATGCTATATACAACTGAGTAAAAATACAACGATGCCAGAAAAGATTATTGCACTTAATATTCATCATTCATGGTTTTGTGTGTGTATTCATGGTAACTATCATAGCCTTATTCTAGTTAATCATAGTATTGTTCTAGTTCATGGTTCATCATAGTGTGGTTCTAGTTCACAGTTTATCATAGTAACTCACAAGCTGTTAGTCACAGTAAACTTTACTGTTATTAGTTTATGCATCCCCAAAAGTTGATTCTGTTCATCTGAACATAGCATTTTCAGTGGAAGAAATGTTTTGTCACTAATCCAAGTGACTTCTTCAGTGGATGACTCTCATCATCCACTGGAGCATAAACTGGGTGTCATCAGGACACTACATCATAGAGCAAACACCATCCCCACTGACCCAGCGACCAGGGAAGCAGAAAACATCACATCACGAAGGCCCTGAGTAAATGTGATTATCCCAGCTGGACATTTGTCAAAGCTGAGAAAGAGCCTAAAGAAAGCTCTAGCCATTCCAGGAGAGAAGGACAGCCCGCTGCCTATGCAAAAACCCTTAGTAATCCTGTATGTGTAAGGAGTATCAAAACAGTGACGCATTTTTTGTAAATACTGGTGGATTTTAAACCCCAAAACAAGTTGTGCCAAAAATTGGTCCACCCCAAAGATCGGGCCCCTGACGCAAACAGAGAAATATAGTGTACGCTGTTAAGTGCCATGAGGATTGCCAGGATTTATACATTGGGGAAACCAAACAACCTCTGGTGAAGCGGATGGCACAACACAGAAGAACCACCTCGCCAGGCCACGACTCTGCAGTCTAGTCACACCTACAGGCCAGTGGACACTCTTTCAATGATGAGGATATACACATCCTGGACAGGGAGGAACGCTGCTTTGAGCGCAGTGTCAAGGAGGCCATTAACGTGAAAAGGGAAAGACCATCTCTGAATCGAGGAGGAGGCCTAAGGGTACGGGTACAGGGTTTGATCAAGGGCTGGGTATCGTCACTGAATATATATTCTGCAGTAGAAATATTCTGCAGTAGATCAAAAACGAAAGAAAACTATTAATCAACATATGAACATTAGCTGATGCTGCTGAAGTGAAGCAGAGCAAAGTTGCAGAGGTTTTATTAGAGACACAGCCAAGCGTTTTGCAATTTTGCATAATTTTAAAAAGTTTACATTTGTTCAGTAGCCTATTGAACGGTAGAAATGAGGCTTTCTTTTCGGAAGTAAGTAAAAGGAAAAAAACAGCGGCTGACAGCGCTGTAAACAACGGTAGACTTGTGCGTAATAAGCAAGCAAATAATGCAGAAAACAGATTTGAAGTATACTGCGAGAGAGAGAGAGAGAGAGAGAGAGAGAGAGAGAGAGAGTGAAGGATATAAAAAAAACAACAACAGCAATAGAATAATATTAAACACAAAGTGAACCCGTCTTCCTTCATTAAATAGGTTCTTTTAGATGTTAAAGGAGGAATTGACTTAACCAGGCTGGCGGAGAATGAAGACAACCGGACACCTGCTGCAGATGGGGAATCAGTGAACTTTTATTGAGACAGAGACAACCTCTCAACACAGCTCACATCAGGAGATTCCTAATATTTGCTGTGAGGATGGGTATATATTCTCTAAAACTTACAGGAGGGGGTTGTGAGGAAAGTGCTGCATTAGCAGAAAAACAACTCCATAAAAGGAAAGCGGCCTTGGGTGTTCTAGTCTCTTCGCTTGCAGATATCTTTCGCCTGCAGGATGAGGCGATCGCTTCTTATCGCTCTCAAGGCCAAAGTCGTGAGCACATTTTTATTACACAGTTGCACAGTAACTTTAAAGCTGAACAATATTTAAAGCTGAATAATGTTTGATCAGATTATATTTTCTTCAAATCCCCCTTTTGACCCATCTTCAATGGGTCAACACACAAAAATAAGTAACATTCAAAGGAACACAGAGACGTGTCGAAGCCTGGCTCGAAAAACTCCTCGGGTCTTATCATTTGTCTTTATCTGTCATTGCAGATGAGGAGAAAAGAGTCCAGGCACCACCCTGCCCAGGGGTCGGCTGCAAGCAGTCTCGGTTCCCGACGAAAGCAGTAACAGCTGCCCTGCACACACGGATACAACGAGTTAGTGCAACCAGGGTAGTGACACAAAATTAACAGTTCCTGTAACCCAGCAACCAAAAAACATAAGTAATGATAAAAATGTGGAGAGTACAGAGTATACTATAATAATGAGAGATATAAACGTGAAAATGTGAAAGAATAAATCAACCGTAAAATAAACTCAGAACGGTAACTGCTAAGGACATTCAAAAGTGAATATGGTAAAACGTGAGGAAGGGGTGTGGAAAAAAAACAATTTATATCCAGTGGTGGGAGTACACATTCGCTCAGGCTTAAGTCCGGAGACCCTGAGAACATCGCTTAACCCTCACAACCCGACCAGACACAGTTCAACCAGATATATCCTTCAAGAGGAAGTGGGTGAGGGAAACAATTAATAACAAGCCTAATACAAAACACCACAGAGAAACAACCATTCTAGAAGAATTTAAACAAGAGAAAGACGATAATGTTCGTCACCCTCACGATCAGGATTATGCCAATGGGAATGAGACCCAGGGCCAGGAAGCAAACAAAGACGCAACATCTTTGCCTGCCTGTCATTTCAGGGGGAAAGGGCCAAGACATGTTTACTTAGCTTGGATGTCGTCTAATAGAGGATGATGGGGCACAGAAAGGTGGTCCAGTTCCCCCCACCTCGCCAAGGGCGTGTTCTAGGAGTTAAAGAGCAACAACCTGCAATCTGTACCAAAAAATCTTCATAGTCCCACCGGAAAATCATAAGAGTAATAAACGATTCAGCTCAACAGACAAGTATCATGTTCAGGTTTCTCCAATCATTAAATCACTATTATTGCCACAATTTGCTTTATTCACCCTTTGGGCAATGTTATTCCAAGAGAGAGAGAGAGAGAGAGAGAGAGAGAGAGAGAGAGAGAGAGAGAGAGAGAGAGAGAGAGAGAGAGAGAGAGAGAGCCCCTAATGGCCAGTTAGTGGGCTCTAGGTCAAACTGTCCCCAAATTTGTTATTTGTTATTATTACTTGTTTTCATGTCACTTGTCTGTTTTCTACTGCACCCCTCTCACCAAAGCAAAGCAAACATTAGCAGCACATTGACCGTAGTCAGGCATCCTCATTCCATAGGTGCTATAAAACATTTCCTGTAAAAGAATCACAGTTTTCAAGACAGGGTGTGTCTCCCCCAACACTCTCACCAGAATACAGTGTAATAGCATCCCCAACTCCTAACCCATAAACACCGTTTCTTCACACATCCGCCCAGAAATCCTGTAATAGAAAAACATTAAAACTGTAACCCTGTAGGGAAGAAAATGTAAATGGTAACGCTGCGCAGTTACCTCTGTAAGCCACACAAGACACAAAAATGGCATTTACAGGTTCACTCATCCTCGAATATTTTGTCATCCTTCTACTCCTGTAAAAGAAACCCACATAAATTCATCCACCCTTTTATCCTATCTAGGTGGAGGTGGTTAACCTTGAGTCATGGTCAAGTCTTGTCATCTTTTACCAGTCAGTCCGTTTGTTTTTATTCCCAGTCTTTCATCCATTCATCCGTTCTTTGCTGATAGTGAAACCTGTCGTCGCATCTAGTTTCCACACTCAGCAAAATGACGTCATCTCAAAAAGAAACAAGAACTTGAGTTTGGATTACCTCGCTGAATCCTTTTTTAAACAGGGACTCTCGTTTCTAATTGTCCCCACAAGTGTTTCCTCCAGAACCCATTTCAATGCGGAGAAACTCACTTACAACAATTTTCTCGCCGACGTGTAATGCTTGTAATTTCCGATGTGCAGATCTGCTTAAAGAAAAGATTCACAAACAAAAATCAGTAAATATAAAACAAAATAAAATGAAAAATAACAAAAACAAAATGCAGACGCCCGGGTCTTAGGACTTGTCACTGAATATTCTTCCCATCAATAAAAATACCAACCTAAACCTACACAGAGTCAAATCAACACCATCTCAACCTTTTCATATTCATAAACCTATATGTTTTGCGTTCGTGAAACAAAATTGAACCATTAAGTAAGTTGAGCTCTTGAAATGTTTTAATTCTCTTAATTCTGCCAGTTTATTTCAACACTTATTCAATGACTTTTATTCAACTGCTACTTGGTCACTCGACTTTTACCTGTTCAAATTGCCTAGGGTTCAACAAAGTCTAGATCCCCGTTATCATGAAACTTGAACGGTGTACGATGATTTACTTACAGTAATTTAGAATCATCACTCAACCTAGCTCTACTACTGGCACTGCGTGACTTTTCTCACACTGGAAACCAGAATTTAGTACAGAACTTTAATGCCTCAGGCAATCGCGTTCAAGGGCTGCCCCCCCTTCTCTTCTTCTTTGTCCGTGTGTTCCTCCTTTATTAAATCTCCATCACAATGACGTGGCGCTCTGAAATAAAACTCACACTGTTAATTCCTCGTTTTCACTCTGCACCACTGCTCAGAGTGTTTTCTTTTCTTTTTAGTGTAGAGTAAACAATTAAGTCGAGGCCTTAAGCCCCAGATATCTCGCACGGGCATCATTTTCATAACCAAACCGCTCCGGACTCTGCTCCCCAGACCACACAAATGCCCTCTGGGCTTATTATTATAGCAAATTCTGTATTTGACTTTGTTGTGTGCAGCATTGAGCCTTTGTCAGTAAAGCATTCTTCATTGCAGCAGCTGGAGCATTGTGTGTCACTTCTTAGTAAATTAAATCAACATTTTGATTTTAGTGCATGGGTATGTATCAGTTTTTACTCCCTCAACAAGTGCATAAGTGTTCATGTGTGTGTTTCCCTTCATTCTAAGTAGGCGCATGCAGAAGTGTGTGTTCGTGTGTTGGTATATGTTTGTGTTCATCACCTTCCTGTTCTGTAGTTTAGGTAAACCAGCGGCCTGACGCATGGCCTAGGGTCCTCCCCTCCTCTTTGGGTCTGTTTTCATCCGTTGTTGCAGCTGCCTGCATCTTCTCCTTGTACCTTGACCCTTTTGCTTCTGTATGGTCCACGGCCTTCTGCAGCTCTGCTGTTCGGCTCTTCTCAGAGGTCAGCATCCTTCTGCTCACCGTCCCTTTTCCTCCGGGCTTAATGCGCGTCTCGTCACAGCTCTGTCAGCTGACGCAGCCTGGGAATTTCCCCCGTGTAGTGAAACGGGCTTTAGGTTTAGTGCTCTCCGTCTCTGCTGCATGAGATCACTCTTTTGCAGCACTGTTGACATCCTCAAGTTGTTGTTGTGAGTCCAGCTGCTGTGGCCTTCAGGGGTCAAAGGGTCAAAGATGGTCGCGGAGAGGGCAACGATGGTAGAGGGGAGGGTAGGAGTCCAGGTCAGCTTCGGCTCTCAGAAAAAACAAAAACAAAACAAAACAGGCGAACAGGAAAATGATGTTGTGTTGGCTGTGCTGTGTTGGCTGTGTTATCCCGAGAGGGGAGAAACAACGAGATCTCGTCTCCCCCCTTTTTTGTTTTTGTTTTTTTTTTTTTTTTTTCACCATATAATCAACTCATAACCCCTCAAGTTGACAGGACAACACAGGTACGTGTTAAAATTCTTAAGATCCTGTTTAGAAACCTAAAAAGGAATTTCCTATCATTCAGTAGTCATTTGTCTTAAACGATCAACAAAAACATGTCCCAAGTCGACCCTTTTAACCACTAAATTTGTCGTGTCCTCACTTAATCCTCAGACCAGTGTCTTTGTCTTTTGACGTTACGTTGTTGTCTTGCAACCCAAAGCGTTTAATTGTCAGTAATGTATAAACTATATCATTTAAAAACAGGTGTATGTTAAGTGTCGCTACTTTAACCTTGCATGTACGTGCACATGTATGTAAGCTGTTTCTTCATTGCATGTATGGGTGCGTCTGTATATGGGTTACTTTAACTTTTTCTCAAACGAGGCATTTCTCTAACACGCACATGTGTCTGTTCCTCACCCTTCTCATATCTTTCTCTGGTTGTGTGTGGTTTTATTTGTTTCAGTGATTTACCAGGAACATCTTTTCCTTTTCTCCATGTCTTCCGCCAGAGGTTAACACTGGTGAGATTCAGGGACACAGCACCCAGAGCAGTTCAGCGAGAAAAACCCGCCTCAAACTACATTCTCTCTTTTTTGTTTTACCGGGAGGGGTGAGGACAACTCTGGTGTCCAGCCGTGAATTTTAGCCAAAGCTTGGCCTGTCTTCTGCTGCCGTACTCAGGCTTCCAGGTTAAGAAAAAACACCTGTATGAAGACACTAAACATACATTTAGTATTTGTATAAACATAACTGCCTAAATCATTGAACTCTTGAGGAGGGTGTATTTCAGAATCAGAATCAAAATCAAAAACTTTATTGTCATTGTCATGAGACCGACGACATTAAGAATGGTCCCCGATCATTGCATCATCCCTAGTAATATCAAATATAAAAAAACAATAAAATTCAATCAATAAAATAGATAGAATACTTAAAATACTAAGTATTCCCACCGTCATGCTTCAGACCGTGCATAGATTAACACAAGAGTGGCATGGTGGACATTTTTGTAGTATTCAGATGTGTTATTGCAGTTGGATAACAGCTGTGTTTTGAGTCTATTAGTCCTTGCTCTGATTGCCCTGTACCGTCTGCCTTAGGGCAACAGTTCGAACAGGCAGTGGCCAGAATGTGAGGTGTCTTTTATGATGTTTTGGGCCTTTTTAAAACAGTGGGCGTTGTTTGACTCTTTACTAACTTTAAAACCCCACCATAACAATTTCTCACTGACAAACTTCTATGCATCCATTTAAACATGCGAAGCCAGCACAAAATCACACACATACCCCTACAGCAAAGCTTTAACATAACCACAATGCAACTCCTCCCTTAAACGGGAGAAATCACCCTGAATCAACCAACTCTATATAAAACGTCAAACAAAGATAAACCACAAACATTTCTACACTTCTGTGTCTTCCACGCAGCACAATAGGCAGAAAAACACCGATTACTCACAGTCTACAACAAAAGAAAAACCTGCTCTTTTCACAACACTCACAGCTAAAGTCAAAACTCTTACCCAGTGCCTCTGAAATAATAAAAAATCACCAAATACTCGATTACTCTTTTCACTCGCTCCCTCTCACTCCCTTCTTCCTCATACAGCATACACGCTCGCTCCCGCGGACCCGCTCGGCCCCGCGGGCTCACTCGGCCCCCACCTTTTTCCTCTCACAGAGACAGAGAGAGAGACCCTTTTCCTTTTTTTTTATTTCTCCAGCACACATACACACACAGAATCCCAACTGAGAGAAAGAGGGAGAGAAGAGAAAAGAGTTGTAGAGAGGAAGTTTTTTAGCAGGAGTTTCAGATCTAACAGATTTATACAACTTATTTACACACACCGGTAATTTATGTTCTATTTATTGATTTTAAAGGAGAATTTGGGCCAGCTGGGTTTCTGCCTCTGTTAGGCACTAACAGCTGGGGCGCTGCTTTAAAGGTGAGTCAGCACTGAAATATCCCTTCAGGTGTTACCAGGCTTCTACCAAACCGGAGTCTGGCGGGTAACCTTGCCTAGAGCTTCCTGATAGGGGTGCTAGTTGGTTGTCACCTTGTTCACACGTCTCATTCACACTTCATACATTACCTGCAGTCACTCATTACCCTCCTTATGTATGTAATAAATGTGTAAAAAAAAAAATTCTATGTGTGGTGTATTATTTTAACCAAAAGAGGAACCTAGTTCCTTTAATTGTGTAATCTGTGAACAACGGAGAACCAAACTGTCCTGCCCAGTGTTCCACAGCAAGCATTCAGCGTGTATTTATGTGTGTCCAATATCAAACAGAACATCAAAACATTTAAAACACTAAAATCATCGGGGTTTTAAGAAGAGATCCGTTTTCTCCTATTGATCAAAGGGACCCCTCCTTTGGACTCCAACCAGTACTTCTCCTTTTTAAGTTTTAGAGGATCTTTTCTAATAAAGTCCTCTGGGCCTTCCTAACCCTTCTGTAGTTTAGAGAATATTACTAAAAAATATTCTCAAGGCCTTTAACCTTTTAATTTGTTTAGAAAGGCGTTACTAATAAACCCTTTCAAGGTCCCAGACCTGCACTGAGGTATTTATCCGACACCGGAGAGCAACCCGTCGGCTGCAACCGTGGTCAGACCTCAGTTCACTCTTATCTTTATTCACTTATTCACTTATTTCTTATTCACTTATCTCTTATTCACTTGTCTGATTCTCAACAAGCCTTAAGTAAGCCAGACAATTTTGGTTATGAATTACTAGGAGTTTGGACACTAAGTATTTTTATAATGTTCAATATAGCAGAAATAAAAGGTCTGCTTACCTTGTTTTTGTGTGCACACAGCTTTTGTCCAAACTCCGTTCACTCAGACCACGGCCGATTTCCTCCCATCCGTTCCAGTTGACCTGGAGCGCATCCTGTTCGTGACGCCAATTGAAGGATATAAAAAAAACAACAACAGCAATAGAATAATATTAAACACAAAGTGAACCCGTCTTCCTTCATTAAATAGGTTCTTTTAGATGTTAAAGGAGGAATTGACTTAACCAGGCTGGCGGAGAATGAAGACAACCGGACACCTGCTGCAGATGGGGAATCAGTGAACTTTTATTGAGACAGAGACAACCTCTCAACACAGCTCACATCAGGAGATTCCTAATATTTGCTGTGAGGATGGGTATATATTCTCTAAAACTTACAGGAGGGGGTTGTGAGGAAAGTGCTGCATTAGCAGAAAAACAACTCCATAAAAGGAAAGCGGCCTTGGGTGTTCTAGTCTCTTCGCTTGCAGATATCTTTCGCCTGCAGGATGAGGCGATCGCTTCTTATCGCTCTCAAGGCCAAAGTCGTGAGCACATTTTTATTACACAGTTGCACAGTAACTTTAAAGCTGAACAATATTTAAAGCTGAATAATGTTTGATCAGATTATATTTTCTTCAAGAGAGAGCTCTGCATGAAGTGTGATTTTATCGTGGTAGAAGCAAAACAGCAAAGGTAAGAGGGAATTCATGACGATGTTTATGTGAAGCGTAGTTTGGATCTTCTTTTGCTGCTTGTTCAGTCAATATTGTTTGGAGAGAGATAAAACCTGCAGCTTCAGAATCAACAGAATCTGCATGTACTTGGTGGTTGCAACTTTTCTAGTGACCTCTTCATGATTCCTATTTGCCTGTGGGATCTCCAGGTACTTGGAACTGTGCTCTATGTCTGCAATGTTACCTTCTGGTAGTTCGATCCCCTCAGGTCTGACTACCTTCCCTCTCTTTGTTACCATCTGACTATACTTCTCCAGTCCGAATGACATTCCCTTGTTGATCCGGCCGACGTCCAAGGCATGCCTTCATATTTATCTGTCTCGCTCATGTCTGCGGTCCATCTATGCTGACCAACCTGTGCACTGCCTGGATTGATTACAAGAAGGCCTATGACTCTATGCCACACACCTGGATCCTGGAATACCTAGAACCATACAAGATCAACAGGCCCCTAAGAGCCTTCATCAGGAACTCGATGGGGATGTGGTGTACATGTGGCCAACTTCAAGCCCATGGCACAAGTCAGCATCAAGTGCTGGATCTACCAAGGAGATGCTCTGTCCCCACTGCTGTTCTGCTTAAGCCTGAACCCCCTCAGTGTGATCATTAACAAGACTGGCTACTGACTACAGAATGGAGCAGTTGTCAGCCACCTCCTCCACATGGATGACATCAAGCTGTATGCCAAGAATGAACAAGACATCGATTCACTTATGCACACCACCAGGATATACAGCAATGACATCGGAATGTCATTCAAACTGGAGAAGTGTAGTCGGATGATAAAGAAGGAAGGTAGAACTGAGGGGATTGAACTACCAGAAGGCAACATTGCAGAGATAGAGGACAGTTACAAGTACCTGGGGATCCCACAAGCAAATGGGAACCATGAATAGGAAAGCTGCAACCACCAAGTACCTGCAGAGGGTGAGGCAAATCCTGAGGAGTCAGCTGAACAGTAAGAACAAGATCTGGGCTATCAACACCTACGCCCTGCCTGTGATCAGATACCATGCCAGGATAATAAGTTGGTCAAATGAGGAGATAGAAGCCACTGACATCAAGACCAGGGAGCTCCAGTATCCTGAGGCTGTAGGCTAAGCGGAAGGAAGGAGGCCGGGGACTGGTGAGTGTCAGTACCACAGTACCACATAGCATACAGAAACATCTGTGCCGAGTATGGCATGGAAGTCCTGAGGTCAAAATGGGAGAGGCCCCCAAGGGTGGCAGAGAATGACCGAGCTAAGATCCTGTGGGACTATGTCCGTGGTGGTAGACAAACAGAAGAAGATGGCCGTACTGATAGATGTAGCAATTCCGAATGACAGCAACATAAGGAAGAAGGAACATGTGAAACTTGAGAAATACCAAGGGCATAGAGAAGAGCTTGAGGAGCTGTGGAGGGCAAATGTAACAATGCTCCCAGTGGTAATAGGAGCACTAGGTGCAGTGACTCATAAGCTAGACGAGTGCCTCCAGCAGATCCCAGGAACAGCATCCGAGATCTCTGTCTAGAGTAGCGGAGTCCTAGGAACTACGATACTGCACAGAACCCTCAAACTCCCAGGCCTCTGGTAGAGGACCCAAGCTTGAAGTATATATATATATATATATATATATATATATATATATATATATATATATATATATATATATATAATAGGGGTGCAACAATACTCGTATCGATATTGAACCATTCGATACAGTGCTTTCGGTTCGGTACGCATGTGTATCGAACAATACAAAATTTGAGATTTACTTTATCAACTTTTCTTCTGACAATGCTGTCTGTGTTGGGCGCTCAGTGGATCTGCGTTCGACTACTCCGCCTAGGCTGCACTGTCGAGTGCAGATCCACTGAGCGCAGCGCAAGCTAGCAAGACAGATTCTAAGCTCGTTGCAATATGGCAACTGCCTCAACGCTGCCCGAAATTGAACCTCCCCCACCCTCATTCAGAGCTGGTGTTTGGAAGTATCTTGGTTTTCATGTGAAGCATGACCCTTATGGTAAGCGTGTCATGGACAAAAGTAAAACAGTATGTTGGATGTGCCACGCAATGCTCAATTGGTGGGAACTAGTGCGTTAGCTTGTTGACGCCGTCCAGCCCCACGCATGGGGCGATCCGCGGTAACTCGTTAACGGAGATTTGCCTCATTATGGCGTTAATGTTATTTTAATGAGATTAACGCTGACAGCACTAGTGGGAACACAACGAATATGACTGCACGTTTACTCCGACATCATCCTAGTGCAAAGACAAGTGGAAGCAGACAAAAACAACAAGCACACATGCTACAAACTTTACCCGAGTCATTTAGACCAGCGGTCCCCAACCCCCGGGCCTCGGACCGGTACCGGTCCGTGAGTTGTTTGGTACCAGGCAGCGAGAGTTGAGGCTCAGGTGTGAAATGTATGGTTTTCAGGGTTTTTATTGGTTTTCAGCATTAGTTTGTTATCGTTTTTATCGTTAACTCGGTTTTCCTGGGTCTTTTCACGTGTGTTATGAATAAATCTTCTTTTTTTCGGTACCGGTACTAGTTTTATTTTGTTGTACTTATCCGCGACACCTTAAAGGCCGGTCCGTGAAAATATTGTCGGGCATAAACCGGTCCGTGGCACAAAAAAGGTTGGGGACCGCTGATTTAGACAGCCGTTAGCACATGTTTCTCCTTATGGGGACCTGATATGTTTATTATGCTGCTGAGAATATAGCCCAGAAAAAACGTATAGTATAGCTTTTATTTTGGAAAGAGCCATTTCTCTGTAATAAACTGTCAAAGTGTGATTCCTGGATCAGATAGATTTATTTTTTTTATTATTTTGTTGTTTCAGCAACATTAAATTTAAAAACTACTTTTGAGTTAAATATATATTTATAATTTTAATAAATGACAAATTAAAAAGGCATGAACATTTTTTTGTATCGAAAAAATATCGAACCATCTGGAACAAAGCATCTGGAACCTTGCTACATACTGCGAAACCAGTTGTGGTGCCAAGGTAGGTAAATTTGTTCTCTCTGCCTTGTGAGCATTCACTGGGCACAGAGTGCAGATCCAGTTTACTCCGCCTTCATTACAGAGAATTAGACATAAAAGTAGTGATGTTTTAGTTTTGTGAAAAACATGGCCAAACACTTTCATGGTTTAAAAAAATATGAAAACACTTTTTTCCCATACTTGTTGAATAGAAACATTATTTTGTGCTGATATTTCAGACCCAAAGAGTTTTTGAAATCTGCATAAAATTGCATTCTAAATTACTTTTTGATTACTTTAAATACTCAGTTTTAAAGTTCTGCTAAAAGTTTAAATAAAAAGATTAGTATTGCTGAACTGCAAAATATTTTGGGTGCAGTATAATAGAATAGCTTTAGTGTTTTTATTTTTCTTTTGTATGAAGTTATACAATATGCAGCAAGAGATTAAAAAAACAGTTTTACTGATTATAAAATAGACTATATAGGATTCATATTGGCAGATATCCAAATTTATGATATCTGTATCGGTATTGGACATAAATAAGTGGTATCGTATCATCTCTAATATATATATATATATATATATATATATATATATACATATATATATATATATATATGTGTGTGTGTGTGTGTGTGTGTGTGTGTGTGTGTGTGTATACACATGTATATACTAAATACACACTAAATTATACACTAAATGTATTTTCTTAGGCATCCACATTAAGGGGATTCCAAGAGGATTATGGTGGAGTTAGTTGGGTCGAGTGAAAGAACTCATGCATACATATTGGTTTACTGGCTTTAATTACCGGTTTGCTTTTATAGAAATACAACATCATCAACCTTAAATTACTGCATGTTTAATATGGTCATGAGATGTGCTGTGGGGGAGATATCAGATTTTATTTGGATCCAGTATGACTTATTTGATGACTTGTCAAATTTTTAGTCGAGGTAAGCTGCACAGCATGATTAAAAATAGAAAGGCCTGGGAGGCCTTATGTGTCAGTAAGCATAAACAGATGACGGAGGCTTCTGGAGTACATATAAGGTGGTCCATGGCCCTGTGTGATTGGCTTATTTAATCAGTAATGTGTGGCTTGTGTTATAACCACATTCACATGCCCAGGTTTACTTTGTGACAGACACAGTGATTCGTGTAACAAATTAATTTAGAATGCATTACTCATACTGTAAGTGTTTGAAGAAACCTTTGGGAAATGTTTTGGCATGCATGTTTTAGCTGTGTTTCCTTGCTACAGTAAAAAGACAATTTTATTTATGTACTGCTCATGTTTGCCAGCAGCTCCAAAATGCTTTGCTTCAATGGAGATAGTAGACAGTATGGCATGCTTAACTTTCCACAGTCAGAGCCTTAGTGATTAGTCTTAGCCTTAGTGATTTAGAGAGAATTAAATGTATAAGAAGTTAAATACTTTCGGTTATAACAGTATTACATCAAAGATACAGCTTTATGTTCACTTGCAGTTCCTTGAAATTGAACTTTTAGTAAGTGTACTGTAGATTTCCGTTTGTATTTTTTTTTATTGCCTTGCCTTTTTTAACTGAGCTGGATACCATCCCAGAGCAATGCAAGTGTGGGAAAAACTATCCAGACGAAAACATATGATGGCTTTTTGGCATTTGTTGTTAAATGTACCCATTAAAGTTTGGTTACAAGACGCATTTGGACATCTTATTATCAACACACACTAGTCTGTATGAAGAAATATTTTTATAACTGAAAATAGTGTGGAAGTAAGAAGCCAAAATAAGGCATCATCAGCTTAATTTGAGTGTGAATACTATAGAGTCTACAATAAGAACTAACTAAAGACTTGAGGGTCAGGCCTAGGAGCCATAATTGGCCCGACAATTACTCTAATACGGCCGATGGGACGGGTCTGGAAAAAACGAAGGACAGCATAAAGTTTGGACTTTTAACTCTATTTTATAAGTTTTACAATATTCCTAAGGAGGACCTCCTTTATTACCATTCATACTACACCATGGTCATTATATGATAATGTCTGTGTATATATTTACTATGAGCATTCATCACATACAAATAAAATATTTAATTCATACTATGTATTAACACCGAAAGCCTTTTTAATGGCTATGGAAGTAAATGTTGACAAATGTTAACCCAGCTATCTCTAATGCAAAAAGCTTTTGGAAACACTCAGCAAAAGGGCTGTCCTAATTAACCAGGACAATGTCCTAATTCATAATTATTCTGAGGAAGCTACTGTGTCAGACATTGCGTATCGAAATGTGACTTTCATAGAATAGACAGTAAATGATGCTGAATAAATATCATTAAATCATAATTTAAGATTTTATTGAATTAATACATTATCAGCTGTCAGTTCAACAGGTAGTTCATATTTTATGAACACTGTCAAAAGATTCCAAAAGATGTCTCTTATTCAGCTTTTTCACCCTGGAAAAAATGATGAAAAACATAATTATTCAACACATATTAAAAACTCTGGTCCCATGTGGTGTTGCACTATTGTCTACACCTTAAATTAATGGTCTATATACTAGTAAATTAATACTTTGGGATACTATAAAGAACAAAACCAGTAAACAAAGTTACATTTTGTGTAAAATCAAATTAAATGAATTACCTTTCCAGCATCACGGCTCTTGGCTCTCAGTTTGTTGACCTGAGATTCAGCAATGTCAGCACGCTCCTGAGCTTCCTCCATCTCATGCTGGACCTTTCGCAGTCTGGACATGTGGGTGTTGGCCTGTTCCTCCTGTTCAGTGTTACAGTATGTTGCATTGTTTAAAAAATATCTGATCATACAGCAGGTAAAATAAGCTTTGAACTTGTCACCCATTTTCAAAGTAAATATATTTCTAAAAGTGCTATTGACATGAAATTCTCATGAGATGTTGGTCCCTTTTGCATCTCTCTTTCTTTATGTGTTTGATAATTTCTGCCTGTGTCATTTCTCATGAAGTTGTGCTTCCCATATGTAAAATCAAAAACTATTTTACTCACAGCGTCCTCAGCCTGTCTCTTGTAAGCCTTGACTTTGAGCTGCAGTTTGTCCACCAGATCCTGAAGTCTCACCACATTCTTCTTGTCCTCCTCAGTCTGTATAGATAAAAAACTGTTACTGCTGGCAAGAGAAGAAAGAGTTTAGGGACTTGAATAAGGTGAATATTTATATAAATGTGTAATCACCTGGTAAGTGAGCTCCTTCACTCTCCTCTCATATTTGCGGACTCCTTTAACAGCATCAGCTCCACGTCTTTGCTCAGCTTCAACTACACCTTCCAATTCACGGACCTTAAATGCCATGTTAAAAATAAATGTTAGAGTAGAGAGAAAAATGAGTTCTTATGAGAGAATCAAAGTGTTACACTTAATAATAGCTGGACTTTATATAGAGTACATACCCTGGACTCCAGTTTCTGGAGCTGCTTCTTGCCACCCTTCAGGGCGAGGTTCTCTGCCTCATCCAGACGGTGCTGCAGGTCCTTGACTGTGACCTCCAGGTTCTTCTTCATCCTCTCCAGGTGAGCACTAGTGTCCTGCTCCTTCTTCAGCTCCTCAGCCATCATGGCAGCCTGAAAGTATGGGTGGTGTTGGCATTATTGATCAAGCATGAACAAGAATTTTGAAAAGAAAAGAAGGCTTGTAAAGTACTAACTTACATCAGTGATAGCCTTTTTGGCCTTCTCCTCAGCATTTCTTGCTTCCTGAACTGCATCATCCACCTCACCCTGAACCTGGACAAAGTCAGCCTCCAGCTTCTTCTTGGTGTTCAAAAGACTGGTGTTCTGAATGAAAGAGAACAGTTTTAATGCTGTGATTCTCACTCTCTGATGTCTCAAAGTTCTTGTAAAGTAATGAATACCAACCTGAGAGTGAAGCAGTCCAACACGCTCACTAGCATCAACCAACTCCTGCTCAGCTACTTTGCGTCCTCTCTCTGTCTGCTCCAGAGCGACTCTCAACTCTTCGATTTCAGCTACCATGAGACCATTTCTGCGCTCCACCATGGCGACCTGCTCCTTCATGTCTTCCTGTCCTCTGAGAGCATCATCCAGGTGCAGTTGGGCATCCTGATTAAATAAATAAATAAATAACCATTTTATTTTTTAACAAATCATCTACCAACTCACCTTGAGCTGTCCTTGGACATTCCTCAGTTGTTTCTGGGCCTCAGCAGCCTGTCTGTTGGCATGGCTCAGCTGAATCTCCATCTCATTCAGGTCTCCCTCCATCTTCTTCTTGACTCTCAGGGCATCATTCCTGCTCCTGACCTCAGCATCAAGAGTGCTCTGCATGGAGTCAATCACCCTCTGGCTGTTCCTCTTGATCTGCTCCATCTCCTCGTCCTTCTCTGCCAGCTTCCTGTCAATCTCACCTTTCACCTGGTTTAGCTCAAGCTGAATACGAAGGATCTTGGCCTCCTCGTGCTCCAGAGTTCCCTTTAAATGATTTAAACAGCTATGTTAAAAAATCATTTCAACATAAAGTTGATAAAACATGTTTTCCTTTGCTTTCTTTCAAAGTCAATTTCTATAAAATACCTCAGCTTCCTCCAGAGCTGTCTGAATTTCAGACTTCTCAGTCTCAACAGTCTTCTTGGCCTTTTCCAGCTCATGGATGGTCTTTCCTGTTTCACCAATCTGCTCAGTCAGATCTGAGATCTCCTCTACAGCATAAGAATAAAAAATGAATAAGAATAAAACAGCACTTTGAAAGTAATATTTGTTCTTAAATTTCAGACCACACAGCAATTAGAGTTAGATTCAAAATCTCACAGAATCTTCCGAAATACAGTTTTCAAACAGATAACATTTACATGGGTTCTATAAAGTACATTTATAAAGGTCAGAGGATAACCCTCATAAGATATAATTTTATTTATTGACATACGCTGCAGGTTCTTGTTCTCTCTCTTCATGGTCTCAAGATGATCCAGAGCCTCTTCATATGAGTTCTTCATCTTGAACAACTCAGTGCTGAGAGAACGAGCCTCCTTTTGGGCTCCTTCCAGCTCTGCCTGGTTCTCCTCATACTTCTGCTTCCATTCTGCCAGGACCTATGTTAATATAGGTTAATTAGTTGGTTGTTATTATACCTGTATGTTTATTTTGATGATATGTTATGTTTAAACTTTACTTTATCAAAGTTCCTCTGCTTCTTGTCAAGGTTGGCAGCCAGAGCATTAGCTCTCTCCACATCAATCATGAGGTCCTCCACCTCACCCTGCAGCCTCTGCTTGGTCTTCTCCAGTGAGGCACACTTGGAGTTCACAGCCTCAATGGATTCCTCAGCCTCCTGCAGGCGCTGGGCAAGCTTTTTCCTATCGTTTAAATAATTTTGTAGTTGTTTAATGAAAAAACTGTGAAACCCAATTAGGACAATGAAAGTATCATGACTTACTTGGCCTCCTCCAGCTCCTCGGTGCGCTGGATAGCATCAGTCTCATATTTGGATCGCCACTGAGCCACCTCACTGTTGGCCTTGGACATTCCTCGCTGCAGCTCAGCCTTGGCCTCCTGCTCCTCCTCAAACTGCTCTCTGAGCAGATCACAGTCATGACGTGCTGACTGAACAGCATGAGCAAGAGCATTCTTGGCCTGTTGAATACACAATCAATGTCAGATGGACAACTTTAATGTTTAAGTCAATCTTAAAGTCTAATGCTGAGAGGATGAGATATTTAAATGGTAACAACTAGGAACCAAATTAGAGGACAGCCCAGCTGATTTAAAACTTATGTGTTTAAATTAGTAAGTGCTATGACAAAAAATATGACAGGAAATAGTTCAGACCTTCACTTCCTCCTCAACGTGTCTCTTCAGTTCCTCAGTCTGCTGAGTGAAGGCCTGCTTGCCCCTTGTGAGCTGAGAAACAAGAGCTTCTTTCTCCTCAAGCTGCCTAGAATACTCACCTGTAATTAACACACATGTACTAAGCTCAGGTTATTTAATTTCCCCCACTGATTGTTTGTTGCTTTTGGTCACCTATGTGTGAATGTGCAAAACTGATAACGCCACCAAAAGACTGTTTCTTTGTTATACATCACTTACCATTCTCTGTTTGAAGTCTCGCCTTCTGGGCATTAATGTCATTCAGCTGACGAACATTCTCATCATTTTTGGCTTTGAGTTCACTTAGTTGATCCTCAAGAGTCCTGCACATTTTCTCCAAGTTGCCCTGTGAAGATTAGCATATGTTATTTATAAAAGAGATGTACTGCAATTAATTACATATATAAACACATAAATATATAACTGTTGACAATAATTTGAAAATTACTTTAAATTTAGAATAAGTAACTGTAACTAAAATAATTTTGGTTTATTCATGTTAACAGTTCATGAATACCTGCTTTTAAATGCTCAAACAAAATTTGTACTCTACAAAAACCCCACACCTTTGCTTTCGCAACAGCCTCCATGTTGCTGGAGAGGTCATCAATCTCCATCTTGTACTCGCTCTTCTCTTTCTCCAGCTTCTGTTTGACACGCTGGAGGTTGTCGATCTGCTCTCCGAGCTCTGCAACAGTGTCAGCCTGCTTCTTACGGAGAGCTGCTGCAGTAGCTTCATGCTGCAGAGTTGATTCCTCAAGATCACGACGCAGTTTCTGGAACTCAGCCTCTCGCTTCTTGTTCATCTCAATCTGAGCAGCTGTTGCTCCACCAGCTTCCTCGAGCCTCTCACTGATCTCTTCAAGCTCCCTGGAGAGGTCTGCTCTCTGCTTCTCTACCTTAGCCCGAGCTGCCCTCTCAGCCTCAATCTCCTCTTCCAGCTCCTCAATACGAGCCTAGTGCAATGACAATATGAAAAGGACATTACCCATTGAACATGCTTTAAATTCAGTGAATATATTATTGAGTTATAACAGTGTTACCTGCAGTTCTTTGATCTTCTTCTGGAGTTGAGCACCAAGGGTTTGTTCATCCTCAATTTTGCTGAGAAGCTGGCTGATTTCAAAGTCCTTCCTGTAACAGGACAAGAAGAACAAATTCAGTATTATAGATTTGAACATGTAAAGAAAGCTTTGAAGTAAAGAAAGCTTACAATTTCGCTGCTACTCACAGAAACATAGTTAAGAAATGAAGTCATTGAGTGATGACATTATTGTTCGGCATTAGAGATTTGTGGACAAAGTAGGGCATAAACATGTCAGATCTTACAGCACTACATTTAGCTGCAGGTGACTTTTTGTAGTCTACATTTATGGAGTGGACGATCTAACAAACAAACTTTGCTAGTAATAACGGAAAAATGCCCTACTTCTTGATTTTCTCATCAGACTGCTGCTTGTCATTCTCCAGATCCATTATGGATTCCTGGGCCAGTTTCAGATCTCCCTCCAGCTTCCTCTTGGCTCTCTCAAGGTCCATGCGGAGCTTCTTCTCTTGCTCCAGTGAACCCTCAAGCTATAAAGTCATGTCAGTTGATTCAAGTGGTTGGAAAGACAATGATTCAATACTCTTTCCATTAAAAAGCAATATGATTATAATTTTCTTACATCATCAACTTGCTGTTCCAGCTTTGTCTTGGCCTTGGTCAGAGTGTTGACTTTGTCCTCCTCTGCCTGGAGATCATCCAGTGTTTGCTGATGGGCTTCTTGTAAGGCTTTCTTCTCCTTTGTTAACTTGGCAATGGCCTCATCCTGAGATGCCATCTCCTCTGTCAGGTTTTTCACCTAAGAATTGTACAAAGGATGTATTTAAATATAACTTAACAACTATATCTCAGGAAAGAATTAATATATTTTCATTTAGAGTCATTTTTCCTCTCAGATATAGATAAATTGAACCTTGTTTTCTGTGGCATGTTTCTCCTTCTCCACTTTGGCCAAGGTGAGCTCCAAGTCATCAATGTCCTTCTTTAGCTCAGAGCATTCATCCTCCAGCTTCCTCTTCTTGGCAGTCAGCTCAGCATTGATTTCCTCTTCATCCTCCAGTCTCTCACTTGTCTCTTTGAGTTTGGCCTCAAGCTGGATCTTGCTCTTAATGAGCCCCTCACACCTTTCTTCAGCATCAGAGAGATTGTCAACTTCCTATAATACATGGAACAGAAAACAATGTATAATTTAGTGTTGTCATGTCGTGTGTCTTGGCAGTTGCTCATTATTCATTTAAAAAAATCTACACTCTGTTGTGCCACATACACGGTCAGAATCAGCTAACATGCATACAAGAGATTATAGGCATTATATATTTGTTCTTTTGTTTATTACTTACTGCAGACACTTGAAGTTGCAGATCATTCTTCTCCTGCAGCAGGCCGACCATCTTCTCTTCCAGTTCCTTCTTCTTAGCCAGAGCAGCAGCCAGGTCTGTCTTCATCTTATCATAGTTCTCCTTCATGTTCTGCAACTCCTTCTCAGTCTCAGCACTCTTCAGAAGAGGCTTGATCTTGAAGTACAGTTTCAGCCATGGCCAGTTCTTGACATTCATGAAAGAACGGATGTTGTACTGGATGGAGAAGATAGATTCTCTAAAAACCAAACATGAGAGTGTTACTGTTAGTATAGTAACTTTTAGTGTCGTAGGATCTTAATATGAGGAAAGCAATACAAAAGAGAATACAATAGAATTTAGTATGACAATGTTACCTCCTCTCCATCATCTTCACAAACTCTTTCCTCATGACGTATCCTCTGCAGAGAGCCTGAGTCATGGTCACCAGCTCAGCCAGTTTCTCATCTCTCATCTCCTCAAGAGTGCCCAGCAGACCAGCTTTGAAGAACACCTATTTTGTTATGGAAAAATAATAAAATAATAACAATAAGTGCTGTGCAAATGGACACTCTATTTACGCTTATTAAAATAATGAGGTGTACCTTTGTGTGCCCAAACTTGTACTGTGTGTGATCCACATTAATGGAGCCAAGCAGCTTCTCTGAAGCTTTCTTGTTGTCAATGAACTGTCCCTCAGGGATGACGCTGGCATTCAACACTTTGTATCTTCAAGAGAGAATCATCATTTTACTCATAGGCATTTCATCTTTTGGTATGATGTTCTTCACAAAAGTGTTTTCAATAAGATAAAATTAATTTGCCACTCTTAAACTCAAATTGACACCTCTGCTTGAAGTCACCATAGAGGATTCTGCTGGGGAAACCCTTTCTGCAGATTCTGATGCCCTCCAGTACACCGTTACACCTCAGCTGGTGGATGACCAGGGCGTTCTCCATAAGACCTGAGAGTCAGAAATGCACAATGTTTCAAAACTTTATTTATGTCACTGTGTAATGTGTTGAGCAGTCAGTAGGACTGTGGGGGTTTTACCTGGGGTCTTTGACTCATTGGGAATCAGGCAACGGACAAAGTGAGGATGAGTGCTTCTTAAGTTGGTCATCAGCTTGGCCAGATTCTCCTGTAGATCAACATCATTAGATAATAGGTTAATAATATTTAAATATGAGTAAAAAATTATTTTTCCTGCAATACAAATCTATACATACTCTGAAAAGAGCAGACACAGTCTGAAAGGAACCACCCTTCTTCTTACCACCTTTTTTGCCACCCCCAGCAGCCTCTGTTTTCATAAATAGTAAATTTCATTATTGGAATTTAATGAATATTTTTCACAGTATACATATTAGTCTACAGTATGCACATTATAGTTATTAGACAGATACATACTATCTGTACTGGACACAGGAGTTTGTGAGCACTTTTGTTTCTTACCATCAGCTCCAGCATGGGCTGCATATAGGAGGGCCAACAGTTTGTTTGAAGACTTCTGGTAGAGCTGCACAACTGAGTCATTCAGCGGGTCCTTGTTCTTGTCCAGCCAGCCAGTGATATTGTAGTCCACTGTACCAGCATAGTGAACCAGAGCGAAGTGTGCCTCAGCCTTGCCCTTTGCAGGCTTTGGCTTCTCAAAACATTTGGTCTTGCCAAGATGCTGATCGTGCAGCTTGTTCTTGAACGTTGTGTCAGAGGCCTTGGGAAACATGCACTCCTCTTCAAGGATGGAGAAGATGCCCATTGGCTGAGAAAATGGCACATGTCATATTAAAATTTCAACAGAGATAACATATGCAACATATGTTACATAATATATTAATATTTTATGGAGGTAGCATGTACATTTCTTCCTGAGCAGCTGTTTACCTTCTCAATAAGCTCAATGCAGGCAGCCAAGTCCATACCAAAGTCAATGAACTCCCATTCAATGCCTTCTTTCTTGTACTCCTCTTGCTCCAGGACAAACATGTGATGGTTGAAAAACTGTTGCAGTTTCTCATTGGTGAAGTTGATGCAGAGTTGCTCCAAGCTGTTGAACTGTAATAGTACAAAGGTATTTAATTTCATAGCAAAAGAGTGTTTTTCTTCAAAAATACTCAAATATTCCTTAGGCGCTTACATCAAAGATCTCAAACCCAGCGATATCCAGCACTCCAATGAAGAACTGTCTGGGCTGCTTTGTGTCCAGCATCTCATTGATACGGATAACCATCCACAAGAACATTTTCTCATATACGGATTTGCACAGAGCCGAGACAGCATTGTTGACCTGGAAGAAGAGAATTTTAATTTGTTTTTCTCAAAAATAAATAAATGAATAGATAGATAATAGTATATGTTCATATGTCAAAATGCAAATATTTTAAAACTTTTACTCACTTACCTGTTGGACGGTCTGACCTTTAGTCACCATCTCATTGCCAACTTTAACTCTTGGGTAGCACAGCGCCTTCAGCATGTCAGCTGAGTTCAGACCCATGAGGTAGGCGATTTTATCAGCCACTGATTGATAAATAGAAATTTAATGCTTTTGGTCAACTGGAAAATATTTAGTTAGCCCAAGTTAGACTCTAATCTTCTGTGAATCAACAGATTTAGTAGATTTTTCTCATTTACCCTCAGTGCCATCAGGTTCAGCCTGCTCCTCACGCTGCTTCTGCTTGAATTTCATGTTGCCATGATGCATCACAGCACCAGTCAGCTTGTAGATTCCCACCTTTTCCTCAGCAGTGAAGCCCAAGATGTCAATTGCAGTCTGAATTGCACATAAAAGGTATTAATTAACATTGTGATATTTTTGTCCTCTCTCTCTCTCTCTCTCTCTCTCTCTATATATATATATATATATATATATATATATATATATATATATATATATATATATATATATATATTTGCAGTGAACTGAGTCTTTACATCTGTTGCAATGAACTCCTCCACATCATTAATGCTTTTGACAGTCACTTCACCCTGACTGATCATTGGATAGTCAAAGGGATTTGTGGTGATCAGAAGAGCCTCTGAAAGACCAGAAGAAATGCATAAATAAATGTTATGAAACTAAATTCAGCTTCATGGTACAAATAGCTGTCAGTACCTACCCAGGAGCTCAGGCTTGTGGCCTGTCATCAGCTGATAGAAGATATGGTAGCTCCTCTCAGCAGACAACTGGAAGGTGACACGGGACTTCTCCAGCAGATCTAAGACCAAAAATTCAGTGTCAGACAAAAGCATGCAGATTTCATAACATCAGACAGCAACAGTGAATAAAATGTAAAAAATAAATAAATAAATAAATAAATAAATAAATAAATAAATAAATAAATAAATAAATAAATAAAATAAAAATAACTTACATGTTTCAATATCAGCTGAAGCCAGCTTGCCAGTGGTTGCAAAATGAATTCTGATAAATTTACCCTAAACATATCAGATTTAAATTAACAGTTATTTTGACAGTTTGCTTTAAAACCTGTTATTTTTTTCTGTTCCAACACTTACAAAGCGAGAGGAGTTGTCATTCCTCACAGTCTTGGCATTACCATATGCCTCCAGCAGTGGGTTAGCTGCAATGATTTGATCTTCCAGGGAACCCTAGAAAAATTATGTTACACCTTTGTTGGTATATTGTAAAAACTTTACTTACTTTTTCCAAATAAAAGCAGTTATACCTGCATCTTGCCAGGTGTAGGCTCTGCCTTCTTGGATCCAGTCATTGCAATTATTGCGAAGTACTGGATGACACGCTTAGTGTTGACAGTCTTTCCTGCACCAGATTCTCCGCTGGTTAAAGAAAGAGTTGAATTGAGTTTTATTGTGTTTTTTCATATGTGACATTCATTTATTGGTATATTACTTACGTGATGAGGATAGACTGGTTCTCACGATCTGAAAACAACAAATACTTAAATTAATTGTTAATTTAAAACCACAAATGATCAAATACATATATATATATATATATATATATATATATATATATATATATGTATATATATATATATATATATATATATATATATATATATATATATATATATATATATATATATATATATGTATATATATGTATATATACACATATATACACTTAGTATATCCCCTAAAATAAGACATACCAGTGAGCATGAACTGATAGGCATTATCAGAGATGGAAAAGATGTGGGGTGGAGCCTCAATCCTCTTTTTGCCCCTGTATGCCACGACAACCTGAGCATCATACACAGGAAGCCACTTGTAGGGATTCACGACGACACAGAAGAGGCCGGAATAAGTCTGGAAAGCAGAGTAAGTTCACAAATGTCATTGTGTCCACACTGAACATCTTTATCATTGTAATGAGTTCTCTCCAGTACTGAAAAGTAGAGATCAGAAAACACCATTATTAAATGTTTGTTAAACACTTACATAGATCATCCATGATGCAAAACGCTCTTTGAGGTTAAACAGCACGGCAGGCTCATTGAGGTGGGTCATCATGGCCATGTCCTCAATTTTATCAAACTTTGGGGGATTCATGGGGTGGATGTCATCCTCTTTTACAGTGACTGTCTACATAAAAAAAAAAACAATAAAAAAATTGATAAGTACATTATTTAATATATAACGTTAATCTTATCTGTTTTCCTGAGAAAGTTGAAGGGTTATAATTGTTGAAGTTAGAATCTTTTATGAATATTCACTTACCTTTCCTTTAAGTGTCTCAACAGTGGCTTTACCACCCTCCTTCTTGACAAGTTTGCCCTTGACATACATCTCCTCAGGATCAGTCACAAAGTAAGCCGACTTGGCATCAAATGGAGCAGTCTGGGCCTCAATCCTCTCCCTTTCTGGCTTGCGGAGATAAATGGCCGCATGGCCATACTGCTCCATCTCTGCGTCTGTGCTCATTTTGGCACTTTAGTGGTAACTGACAAAAGGAGAAGGAATATGAATGAGTTGGGACATGTTTAATTGTGATATAGTTTTACATAATTTGGAAATATTTTTTAATGAACATTATTATAACCATTTGGGAGTTGTGTTATTTAACACACATCTCACCTCACTTTATCCCGACTGAGTGGCTCTGATCTGTTGTTATCTGAAGATGCATTTAAAGGAAAATATAGATGGAAGAAAACACAAAGTCAACATATTTGTGCTGCTATCACCTACAGCAGTCACATCACACAGAATTTTAGTTAAGCAGTCTTGCTTGGTTGCATAATTTTTTACGGTTTTCAAACATTCAGTAATCCATACACAACATTTCAACTGTTTCATTTCAACTCTTGATCAAAGATTTAATCTATTTGATCAGTAAATCAGTAGCATTTGATATTTCCTTTCCTTTACCAGTGCTAAACTGAAAAAATGGAAGAAAGGGTACGATAAATTTGAGTAAAAGTTAATTCAGTTTAATAAACAAACAAGCACTGACCTGTTGAGGATGCCTTTCAGTTCTCCGACGAGACTGAAGTAGTTGCTTTTATACAGGCTTAAACAGCTTGGTCAGCGGCAGTCTGCCTCTCGATTTGGTCAAGCATCCTTGTCATTTAAGACCCCTCTTGTGACATATTATGTTTACTCAGCTTTTTGTGTACCAGATTTTATCTTGCTTAAATGAGAAAATAGTTCCAATACAGGAAAAGGAAAACTAAATATAAATTAATCAGTCAAGCCGGAAAATAATTTTATAGAAGTATAGTAAGATTGAAAATACAAATAAATAAATAAATAAATAGGCAAATAAAGCAGCTTCAAGTTCCTTTATTGCATGGGACATTGTATGTTCTATGTCATCCTTGTTGAATGATACAAAACGATCAAATTAAAGCCATTTTGAAAACGTAAATAATCTATTACAGGAGTTGTTGCTTTGACTTCCCTTTTTAAACCCATTACCTCTTTCCATTTGGAAAGATGTACTGAAATGTCATTGGTATTGAGTGTCATAGCTTGTCCACATTTCAGATATTTATAATACTGTAAAATGTAGTATCATTTACATGACTCAAAAACAAGAAAAGTAAACCCCTCATAGAAAATATGTCAATTTTAAAGATAATGCAATTTTATGTTGGTAATATTGTGCAATATGTTCTAAATAAGCACTGTCAATAGCTTTATTTTAGCTCATAAAAAGTGTAATGTCTAAAGTATGCACTAAAATAGATGCTACTCAATGAACATATTTTTAAGCATGGATTTTAACCAATAAATCATTAACTCAGGTAAAGTTTGAATCTTGGGAAATATTTATTTTATTTTATAGTGAGAGTTTGTCACTACTTAGCCACACCATTAAACATGTTCTTAGTACGAATGCAAATTAATTTTGGAGAAGCCTCCATGTGTTGCTGGTATACAGTTGCAGTGCATTGGCATATCTATCTGAGTGGGACTTATTATAGGTCTTATCTCAGCCTGGTTGGCAAATGTTCTTCTAGTGCTTATAAGGCAATGTGTAATACCACTTGAACTTTACGGAAAAGGCCTTACATTCAGTTTTATTAGAGGAATATGAGATGTGCCAATGTTCTGCAACTGTACACCAGGACCTCTTAGGTGCTCCTCCAAAATGAATTCCCATTCCCTGGCTATGAACATGTTTAATAGTGTGGGTAAGTAGAGACAACCTTGGTCAAAGATCTTTATCCTCAAGCTACATTTGATGTTGTTTTTCTTTTTGAAATATGGTGCCCTTGATCAACTGTGTGACTTTCATTTTAAAACATTAGTAGCATAGTCCCAAAAGTAGAATAATTTATATAATCTCCCAAATGGTTGACAGCCGCCTGAATGCCACTCAGAGGAATTAACAAACAAAATGGAGAATCACAGGTTTTTTTGTCTTTAACTTGACATAGAACTATATAAATCTAACTGGGTTCATAATAACTTAAGGACTGGGATGATGTTATGATGGTGTAGATAATTATATCAGTCAAAAAGGGGAAACTGGTGTTGTTTATTAAAAGCTATAAAACATTATGGCATGTTTGCTTTTGTAAAAAACAAACAAACAAAAAAGTCCCGCAAAAATAAATAGATTTTGCTCTCTGTTTTCATTAACTGGATTTCTATTAACTTGTGTATTCACAGATCCCAAAGGTATACCTTTCTGTAACTTTTAAGTCGATAATCATAGGTGCAGGCAGGTTTCGTCACACTGTGCAATTTTTATAGCTCCTTGTAAACATATTAGATGCTTCATGTGCAACCAGAAAAAAACTATATTTGAACCAAATGTATTTATTCAGTACATTTATCCCTTGATTTTAACAAAAGGTCAGATTGAGATCATGAGAACATTTTGCAAGATGGTGTTTTCTTACAGTAGTTTATTCCTGGGGTCCTTAGAGACCCAAGTCCGTAATCATTTTACTACAGTGATTTACATGTTGATATAAGATAGCCTACACAGTATGGCCTAATGACCTGCTTAAGCACTGTACATATTTTAGGACTATTATTTGCCTTGTCCTGACAGAAAACATTTTACCAGCAGAGCTTCACTTACCATGATTTAAAGAAAACAGTAACAGAAAATGTTTCAAGACTGAAATTCAAGCATATGGCTAACCACTTTCTCAGATAGTTAAAACAATGCTTATCTGCTAGATTTTAAATGTACCTGTCATTGCATTTTTATATTGGATTTAATTTCCTTCAGTTAATAAAGTTATATTTTCCTGTGCCAAAAAGAGAGACACTGTTGCTGTAAATGTCAGATAAATTACTCGAAAGAAGACGTTTGATATTAAATGTAGATTTTTTTTTAGACACAATAAACAGTAAACATATTTTTCTGGGCTAATGTACGCGAGAGCTCTTCTGAACTACAAACATCGCGCCGTTTGTAGTTTTTTGTGACTCGGGCTCGTGCACTCTGGCACCGGAAGTTCCTGTGAGGGTTACACGCTTACAAGCTAGTATTAGCTTGCTAAAGTTAGCATAGCTTTTATCCGGAACAGCCGCCTTTTCTGTGAAGAAATGAAAACATTAAACGGAAAAACCGATGTCATATTTGTAAGTTACACTACACCGTATATTTCACAGAACATTTGTTAGTGTTTGTTGATTAGAGGTTTTGGGTAGCAAGCATGAACTTTAACTTTATTCTAGCTAATGTGGAAGTTTGATCAAACTTGAAATCAGAGATACGTTTTACCAAATCGACTGTGTTTACACATTTGAAACAAAGAAATTATCTTTTTATGATTTATTAACTATGAAAAATCGCTACAATAGTAACACCGCTGTTTGATTTTTGGATACTAGGAGGACGACGATCTACCTTATGAAGAGGAGATCATCAGGAATCCATATTCAGTCAAGTGCTGGATGCGTTACATCGAATTCAAACAGAATGGACCAAAATCTACCCTCAATATGATATATGAGCGGGCTCTAAAAGAACTCCCTGGCAGGTAACTAACAAGACCGTTACAACAAAATTGTGGACATTGTGCTGAGAAGCCAATAGCAACGGATAACTCAAAACCCATAGACTATACATTATTTTACAAGATTCTGTGCAGCAAGTATTTCCCGAGTGTCTAACCACCCTTCCCACTCATTTTTGCAGCTATAAGTTGTGGTACAATTATCTGAGAGAGAGGCGAAAACAAGTCAAAGGGAAATGTATCACAGAACCAGGCTATGAAGAAGTCAATAACTGTCATGAAAGGGCACTAGTGTTCATGCACAAGGTAATACCTCCTATAGAACTTGATGCTTAGCCACTTTACTCATAAAAGTAATATTTGGTCTGCAAGAGCTTTACATAAAACTAACTATTTGTCTTTGCTTAAACTAGATGCCTAGAATATGGATGGATTACTGTCAGTTCCTTGTGTCTCAATGCAAGATCACAAGAAGTCGTAGAACATTTGACCGAGCACTTAGAGCTCTTCCTGTAACTCAGCACCCACGCATCTGGCCTCTGTATCTCCGCTTTGTCCGTGACTTGCCGTTGCCTGAGACAGCCATCCGAGTGTACCGCAGGTACCTTAAGGTGAGAACATACTGCACAACCTTAAGTCCATACAGCAGCTGTCATTTAAAATGTTAAGGTGATTTCTGATTTTATTTTTGTTTTACAGGTGTCATCTTTCAAAGTGTATTCTGTGGCATAAATGTTGTCTGTAGCATCTGAAGATTCTTAGCTTGTAAGGTCTTTTGGATAACCAAAAGACCTTACAAGCATTCAATAACAAGCTTTATGGCTGATTAAGAAAGTTTTAAAAGATAGACAAGTTCCCTAATCTGTTCAGACAGAATACCTGCGAAAATATTTCTTTCTGAATGTTTAATGTCTTACTGTCTTCTCTTGATACCTTGTAGCTTTCTCCAGAAAATGCAGAGGAATACATAGACTACTTGCGGTCTGTTGGCCGCCTCGATGAAGCAGCTGTGCGGCTAGCAGCTGTTGTCAATGATGAAAACTTTGTGTCCAAAGAGGGAAAGTCTAACTATCAAGTAAGACGGGATTCTTCCAGACACTTTTCAACATTCCCGCCTTTTAAGCTAAATGAAAAGAAATCTAAAAAAAATGTTTTTCTTCTTTTTTTTTTGGACAGCTGTGGCATGAACTATGTGACCTGATCTCCCAGAATCCTGACAAGGTGACCTCTCTGAATGTAGGAGCCATCATTCGAGGAGGCCTCACTCGCTTCACAGATCAACTTGGAAAACTTTGGTGCTCCTTAGCTGACTATTACATCAGGAGTGGCCACTTTGAGAAAGTGTGTTTCCTCTGAATAGCATTAATTTTCACCCCTAATATAATTAACTAACTAAAACACATCTCTACTTTACGTTTTTTTAGGTTGAGTCATTTGCATTAAAATAATTTTTTATCTGTGAATTTGTCCAACTGTAGCCAAACATTTTTTTTTCCTCAGGCACGTGATGTCTATGAAGAGGCCATCCTTACAGTAGTCACTGTAAGGGATTTCACACAAGTATTTGACAGTTATGCTCAATTTGAGGAGAGCATGATCGCTGCTAAGATGGAAACTACAGCTGAGATGGGGCAGGATGAGGATGGTGAGTATGTGTGCATCAGTTAAACTTGATAACTGTCTTTGTTTTTATTTTTCTTTTGTTTTTTTTTTTGTTCATGTGTACGTTACTCTTTGTTTTTTCTCCACTCAGATGACATAGACCTGGAGCTAAGACTTGCCCGCTTTGAGCAGCTCATTGCCCGGCGACCCCTCTTGTTGAACAGTGTACTCCTGAGACAGAACCCCCATAATGTTCATGAGTGGCACAAGCGGGTAAAACTGTATGACGGAAATCCACGACAGGTGGGTTTTAAATATTTTGAGAATGGCTGGGACAGTGCACAAGTCACAATATATACATTTCACACAAAAAACTACCTTCATGTAAAGAATTACTAATAAATAGCCCTATTTTCTTCAGATCATCAACACATACACTGAGGCAGTCCAGACTATTGATCCAATGAAGGCCACAGGGAAACCTCACTCGCTCTGGGTTTTCTTTGCTAAATTCTATGAGGAAAATGAGCAGCTGGATGATGTAAGTCATTATTTAAACTTCAATTTACCTGTTTCAGATTATTTCTTATCATTATTATTATTATTATTAGTTCCCTGTGTTTACTAACTTTATTTACTAACTCAACTCAGGCGAGGACGATCTTTGAGAAGGCTACCAAGGTGAACTACAAACAGGTGGATGACCTCGCTGCAGTGTGGTGTGAATATGGAGAGATGGAACTTCGTCATGAGAATTACGAACAGGCACTACGAATTCTGAGGGTAACTGATCTGCATCATATACATCATGCACATGATCCTTTTTGGAGCCATATTTAGGAACATCTTGTGGGCATCATATATTGTTTGGGAATGACCAGTTTGTGAAATAAAGAAGACATTTGTTAGACTTGTTATTTAAATGTCTTTTGAAAGTATATTTTAAAATTAATACCTGGTAACTGAAGTTATAGGCTGTAGTTTCACTGGCACTGAGTAAAAATATTTGCAGTTGTTTACGAAGGCAGTTTTAAGCAAAGGGTGTAATATCAGTAGTTGCATCACCTTAAAAACTTATGAAACCATTTACATATTTGTATTTATTTTATTTAGAAAGCAACAGCTATCCCATCCAAGAAAGCAGAGTACTTTGATGCTTCTGAGCCTGTCCAAAACAGAGTCTACAAGTCTTTGAAGGTCTGGTCAATGCTGGCAGACTTGGAGGAAAGTCTTGGCACTTTCCAGGTATGTTCAGTAATTTTCTGTGATATGGTTTGGGACCTATATACCAGTAGTATTTGATATTGGTCTAAGAATCATTTATGTGTTAAGTCTAAGCTTTTCTCTTTTTCTCGACAGTCTACGAAAGCAGTTTATGACCGGATTATTGATCTCCGGATTGCCACTCCACAGATCATCATCAATTACGCCATGTTCCTTGAAGAGCACAACTACTTTGAGGAAAGCTTTAAAGTAATAATGTGTAGCTAATCCACTAGACCACTACTTATTTTCAAAATACAATTTGTCCTTGTCGACTGTAGCACTCTTTTTAATGGTGTTATTAATATTTCTTTCAGGCATATGAACGTGGTATCGCTCTTTTCAAGTGGCCAAATGTTTACGACATCTGGAACACTTACCTCACCAAGTTTATTGATCGATATGGGGGCAAGAAGTTGGAAAGAGCCAGAGATTTATTTGAACAGGCATTGGATGGCTGCCCAGCCAAATTTGCTAAGAGTGAATATCTTTGGTTGAATTACACTGACAAATTTAGTACATTGAAGTGCCCCCCTCCGTTATAAAATGTACTTAACCACAATGGCTTTCTTTTCAGCTATTTATCTACTGTATGCCAAGTTGGAGGAGGAGTATGGTTTGGCGCGACACGCTATGGCTGTATATGAAAGAGCAACACAGGCAGTAGAAACTGAGGAGAGACATCTCATGTTTAACATCTACATCAAGAGAGCAGCTGAAATTTATGGAGTTACATATACCAGAGCAATCTACCAGAAGGCTATTGAGGTACAGTAACATTGTCCTATCTCTTGCATACAGCTGCATTATCCTTTTTAATCTTTTTTTTTTAAATTCGAAACTCATAATTACAAGATCCGCCCTGATGTGATGCTATAAAGCTTTTTATTGTTCATTTTCCAGAATGTCATTATTCATCACAGGACTTTTCTGGCCAGAAATGAGATTTTTCCCAAATTAATTCACTTTTATGCCACTGTTGGAATATTGTAAATATATAATATATGGATTGGATTTATATAGCGCTTTTCAAGGCACCCAAAGCGCTTTACAATGCCACTATTCATTCACTCTCGCATTCACACACTGGTGGAGGCAAGCTACGGTTGTAGCCACAGCTGCCCAGGGGCAGACTGACAGAGGCAAGGCTGCCATATCGCGCCATCGGCCCCTCTGGCCAACACCAGTAGGTGGTAAGGTAAAGTGTCTTGCCCAAGGACACAACGACTAGGACAGAGAGCCCGGGGATCGAACCGGTGACCTTCCGGTTACAGATACGCTTCCCAACCCCCTGAGCCACAGTCGCCCCAAAGGTCATATTACATTTATAGATCGCTAGATATGGAATTTCATTAAATTGATGAAAACTATAATCAGTGATCATGTTTATTTTAGCCACAATTGGTAAGATAATCCGTATTAGTTAAAGAGCAAAATTGATTTTATGACTGACCACATTATCATTTTGCAGATATAATAAATCTAGACAATAGTCAGCCTCTTAAAAAAACCTATTACATTGTTTTGTGTAAAGTTGTTCATACTCATGGCATTTTTATTATATGCAAAGATCAGAAGTCATATACTTAATGTAAAAAGAATAACTTGACATTCTGATGGACAAAATACTCGTTACCTTAAATTACTGAACAAAGTTGCATTACAAAATTAAACTTCCCATCACCCCTCTGCTCATGATCTGTTACTCACAAAATACACCATGTTGCATCCCTTGTTTTGGTAAATGGTTCTGTGCAGTGTTCATATAGTTTGTGTTTATCCAGGTCCTTCCTGATGAGCATGCAAGAGACATGTGTCTACGGTTTGCTGACATGGAGAGTAAACTTGGTGAGATTGATCGTGGTAGAGCAATCTACTCCTACTGCTCCCAGATCTGTGACCCAAGGGTATGTGAATTCACCCCTTCTAGTCATTTGTCTACATTTGCTTCAAAATCTTTGGTTATATTTCTTCAAATTTTTACTTGACGTTTCAGGTGACGGCTAATTTCTGGCAAACCTGGAAAGATTTTGAGATCCGCCATGGAAATGAGGACACGATTAGAGAGATGTTGAGGATCAAACGAAGTGTCCAGGCTACATACAACACACAGGTCAACTTTATGTCCTCTCAGATGCTGAAGGCCACAACAAGCTCCACAGGCACTGGTAGGAGAAGTTGGATTAACCTAAAAGTGTGCTCCATTTAGATGTAGTTACATGAATATCACTGTGTGTTATATCAGATATTGGCTATTTGATATGTTTCAATTTATAATGATATGGTTGAATGCTCCGTATTTACTCCAAATCTTGAAGGAACCTCCTAGACCTACTCAAGAATTAACGTAGGGTCATTTAGGTGTCATTTTCTATGTATTTATTTATTTGTGTGTTTTTGTTTTTTTCCAAGTGGTTCTGCATTTGTCTAACCATCTGTTTCTGGTGTTCAGTGTCAGATCTTGCTCCAGGCCAGATGGGAATTGATGATATGAAGATGTTGGAACAGAAAGCACAACAGCTTGCTGCAGAGGCTGAACAGGACAAGCCTAAACCCAAAGAGAAGATTCTCTTTGTCAGGTTTGTTCTTCATTATTTTTTAAGTTAAAAGTATCTGTAGATTTCTTTTTTTTTCTTTTTAATATAACAGAACTTCATCTTCCAAAGGAAGCTGAGGCACATGAATCCTTTTCACTTTAATTATGCAGGAGTGACACTTCTCGCAGTGAGCTGGCAGAACTTGCCAAACAAGCCAATCCTGATGAAATAGACATCGATGATGATGAGGATGAAGAAGATGAAGACCAAGGACCAGATGGTGCGTGAAAGACACAGTACAATTTTTTAGAATATTTTTTGTAAACATTTTCCGATGGAGGTATTTTAATGAATTCCTCTTTTTCCTCTTGGCTTTACAGAGGTGCAGCTTGAACAGAAGAGCGTCCCTACAGCTGTTTTTGGAGGGCTTAAAGATGACTAGACAATAATTCTCTCAGACTTGTACATTTGAGTTCTACGTCCTCTTGTGGTCATTCAACTGAACTATTCATAAATGTGTAGTTTTATGGCAGCACTGGTGTTTCTGTTTGTTTTCCTTGTGGATTTGTGTAGTTTATAATATAAGATATATTCGTTTTGACCACTTGGTTTCAGTATTTCTCAAACTTGGTGCTCAAGATAACTTTTTAGTTGTATGTGTTATGAATTATTATTTGCAGTAACACAATGACTGTAATTGAAACCTGATATAGTTTGTCTGTTCTTTTTGTTTTTTTATAAAATGTAAGAAAGAAACAGTGAAAACATTTTTTAAATCCAATAAATGCAGGATCTTTCCCAAACAGGAAGTTCTACCCTAGAAAAACATGGGGGAGGAGCATGTCTCTTCAGTCATTTGAAACTTGAGCTGCGCATTCAAGCCTCACATTGTTGGCTTGAGGCTCACCAGTAGATGGGTGTCTTGTAATGCCAAGAGTTTCTGGAAAGCTTTTCTAACTTGTAGACAAATGTCACTATCCAAATCTTCATGCTGAAGTAGTACATGTACACTTAAACAGTTTCTACACTTAAATGATTTTTCCCCCCCAGTGATAAGTGCAGGATTGCTGGGCTAATTGATATTTTTGAAAGTTTTTTGCTAGTAATGTTACAAAAATGGTGGTATTTTGGGTGTATTTGAGAAGCATTTTGAATCATATTTCCACATTCTTGGCAGTGCTTTTCAGTTATGTGCAAGCAGCTCTGGCTGTGACAAATTGAATGTCTAAAACTGCCTTTGTAATCGAAGTGATAAATACCTTTAAACCTGCATCAACATTCTTCTGATTAAAAAGCTGTTTTCTTTTCAAAGTAATCTAATTAAAAGAGAAACTGAACTGCTTGATGCATTTGCTGTATAGTCCTCTAGAACTCTTGTTCTTTTATTCAGAAATGACTAGAAGCAGAACTGTAAGTAGCCAATGATGTTTGAAGAATGACTTTTGTGATTAAATATATAGAATTATTTATGCGTTTGATAGAAAAGACCTTATGCTTTGCCACCATCCCATCCAAAGGGTTAAACATATTGAGTTGGGCAAAAGGTTGTGACTGGGAATTATTGTTTCTTTTATAATTAGATTAAAATAGCTGAGAGGTAATCCTCTTACAAAGTTACTGCAGTCGAGAACTTGAAGGGCTTTTGGAACGAACATCATATGATGAGGCACTCTTAAGATTTGTTTTCCAGTGTGGATGGCAGCAGAAAACACGGGTTTAAAAGCAGATGGAAGAAATCCCTCGAGTCTCATTATAAACATCCAACAAAAAAAATTTTTTTTCCAGAATGAATTATGCCTGTTTTTATTTTAGAAACTTCTTACGTAGTCTGCCAGTATGTTTGCTCTGTTCCAGTCTTTGTGCTTTGTGTGACAGTTGTTTTAAAGAGGTAATAAGATTAACATCACCATACTGTATCTACTGCTGTAGCTCTTTGTAAGGCAACGGTTATTTAATGAGATCATAATATAGCTTTTCATTGAGTTTAATATTGTTTTCGTTACTTTCACATGTTAATGGACAATTGAGGGGAACAAGTAAAAGAGTAATACAAATACCTTTACTAATTTCATCTACCTTAGATTCATTGTTTACTATATTTGTTTTCTATCTGTCTGCATAATATGTAGATCTGTATGTTCAGAGCAGATTTAGCAAAACGTATTTTGATTAATTAACAGCTAAAAGTCCATAATGTTCTCTGCTTTCTGTTTGCAATAGGCCAAGAGTTGGCCCACTGCAGTGGTGGATATATTGACCAAGATCATACACGTGCTGTAGTTTATGACTAATACAGTCAAATACATACAAGTTAAAACCCCAAATATTTACAGAAATTGTCACAATCAAGACATTGATGACAATACAGAAACTGAAGGTAGAGTATAGCTCAGAGAGGTACATTTTATATGTGTGTGTTTGTGTAGGCTACGTTTTTTTTCTGATACCAGTCGAGTTATGGTACTAATTCAAAATTTAAGACAGTACTTTTAGATTCTAATGTTCACATTTGTAAATATTTTAAATTAATGAGTTATAGTTAATCTACATGTTTTTTCGAAGGTTACTGGCTGTTTGACTTTCGCACTCAAAGGTGTCCTTTCATCGACCCACTTGTGTGCGAGAAGATTCACCTGTAGCAAAAGCGCCTCACCTCTACCTGCTGTATCATAAACACTGAAGTCCCGCCCATATTGTTAAAGCTTATTTTCTATTGGACGGTGGAGTGGACGAGCGATTCCACTGTGGAGCACCTGGTAGTCAGTCATCAGCGGGACGAAAGCGTACGTACGTACAGTGAGCTGACAACACGGCAATGCGGACGAAGAAGGGCAAAAACGAGGGGAATAGTCCGGTTTATAGTAGCCCAGCCGGTCGGGGCTTTAGCTGGTGTTAAGGAAAAATTAAGCCAGGACTTCGTCTTCGAAACCTCCGACAAAAGGACCTTAGTTTGATTTGGAAGTAGCTTCGGAGCGGATATTTCCCTGCAAAACCCTGAACCACATCCGTATTCCCAGCCCCGGTCGTATGGAATCGTCTGCTCCAAGAATGATCGCTTGAATATTTTTATACTGTATCCTTTTTCCCCCCCATCACCGCTTCCCATTTTTACAGACTCGCTATGGTGGACTCCCCTACCATGAGGAAGACTTTTGTGGTCCCAGACATAAAATCATTGGATTTGTATGACTGCACTAAATCAAAAATATGCGCAAGTGTCGGATGGCTGCTGGCAAAGTCCTACGGCAGCACAGGTAGGTTTTAGTTCACACGGCAGGCCTGAATGTTATGCGTAAAGGTTGTGTTAAGACCATTTGTTGTCCAACAATGTGTTTATATTGTGTCTAACAGTGTAGCGAAAACCGGTATGCATGTAGGGGAACTGCAGTGTGTGTAGTTCAGCGATTTTCAGCACAAAGAGGCGCATATGAGCAGAGGAGCAATGCATCGTATGCGTTTTTGACACTGACACATGTCATTTGTTCTCACTCAATGGGTGGGCACATTTGGAGGTATGTGTGTCACAGAAACGGCCTCCTCCTGTAGGCCTTATCACGCTAGCCCATTCTGTCGCGTTTCCAGCCACCAGGCTTCAGTCAGAAATTGCAGGCTAGCTGCTGGGGATGTTTTTAATCCGGTTACACAGACAGGGCACACGGGGCGTATGTTTTTCCAGTATCTTTCTTTCTCCTAGTGATGGTGACAGCCCGCAGTACCCACAGTAAACGCTGGTTACTGCTTCATGTTATTTGAATCAAAAGCAGACCGTAGCTCATTGTGCGCTCAGAGAATAGACTACCAGTGCTCTTGTGCCTTATTATCAGGGGGTTTCTTTCCATGTCCTTAGTCAGCAAATTTCAAGAAGCAACTGGGAGAAGCTTTGTAGCGCAAAACGCACACCCACAACATAACCAAAACATGTTTTCTGTACTTAACATGTAGCCTATCATAAGAATTTGTTTTGTCTCATTTTCTTGAGGCATCTCGTCAGCTTTGACCCTGAGGTGATAGCATGGCTCTTTGTTTGAGCACTCACTGGTGAAGATTAGACCTTATGAAGCAGACATCCGATGAGCCTTGTAAAGAAAAAGCCTTGACTGCTTTATTTTTTCAAAAGTAGACTACACATAATGACGTAATGTGGTTATAAAAAAACAAAAGACAAACATATTACTATACTAATACATTCTTGGACCTTTTGATGTTACAGTGTATTTTTTTTTTTTTTTAAATACAGGCATTACTTATTTTATCCTGAAATAGGTGTGAGGAGAACTTCATTTAACTTTAGCAACATGAGTTGTTTGTTTCATAATTTCAGGCAGGTCCCAGGTTTAGGACTCTGGGCTGCAGCTCATGTGTACTCTGTTAAGCACCTCAACCACACCCTATGGTCAAAGTCACTCCATACCAAGCTGCAGGAATGTAAGGACAAACACTGTTATGATGTGGAGGTTTTCTCTTGATCGAGTTCAATAGCCCTGCTGATGGTAATTTTTTTGTAAAGCTGGGTGACATCATCTTGTCCCTTATTAGAAACCTAGCACATTAGGACAACACAGAGCCCAGCAGGAGCCAGACAGTCATCTGGTCATGAGCCTTTTTAGGTCAGTTAGTCTATAGATAACAATGGGTGGCATTTTTAATTCCAGTCTCTCCAAAAATGGAATTTGACATGGATAACAAAGTAGTGTTTACAGTGCATTTCATATTTAGTTAGATTATTTGCTAAAAAGCTAATGTTTAACTAATTAAGGAAACCAATAACCACTTATTGAGATAAAATTAAAAAAAAAAATCTAGAATAAAATCAGCATCAGCGGCAATGATATGGATGGACTGAAATATTTGTGTTTGCATAACAAATGTTTCAAGCATGGCAGCACAATTTAAACAATAAAGTTTCCTACAAGATAGTTTCACTTTTGCCACAAGCAAACCCCTACGGTTAAGTTCACTGTCTTCAGTCAAGATTTCAAGACTTCAGTCTTGTAATGTGCAACACATTGTCTCAGTGGTCAGCGCTGTTTTTCACTTCCCAGTTAAAATGCTTTTTTACATGTTGAAATATTGGGCTGCCATGATGATTTCGCTGTCTCCTTTAACCAAGGAAACATGGACCTTGTGTTTTAACAAGGAAGGAGCCTGTAGGCTGTAACTCGTCATTCTAGTAATGGACAACTCACAGTAGCTACACAGTATCTTTTCAATACGCTCTGCTCTACCTAGGGACATTTGGCTATCAGCATTTATTTTTTAATATCCATCATTACTGGTGATTTGATTAGGTTGCCACGTCTTTACATAGAACTTTCTCCTATTTCATACCAAAATGGAAATTTTGTAATAGAAGACTTGTAGGGAAAAATGCCTGTGAGTGTTGATTTGAAAGGTAAATATCTAAAATATAATGTGTATTTTCTGAAACATGTTTAGAATGTGGCTAAAAAGCAATCCAACCCGTTCTCTAAGTAGTTTTCTTGTGGGTGTTAAGAGGTTAATGGACGAGATAAAATGTTGTTTTCCTTCCTGTATAGTACACTTTAACTATATCTATATTGTATATATGTATACATGCTTGCATACTAAATATACATGCGAGGGTGTTTAATGTATGAAAGTCTTGGGATCTTTTTTTTTTTTTTTTAATGCATTGACTTATTATTTATGTCTAATATTTTCCATGCAGGGTTTAAAAAAAAAAAAAAAAGTTAGGCATGAATGTAATTAATTATTTACCCTTGAAGTTCTTGAAGCTGTCATGAGAAATGAGTTTCCAGATCTGAGTATGACTCAAGCTGGAATGGGACAAGAAACTTGATTTACCTGCTGAGGCTTAAGAAATACTTAATCTTATAGTGACAAGTCCAAGGGCATGACATTTATGCATTCTGTTATTCAGGTTTCCTTCTAATCATTGCCAACGTGAATTATCTGTGTTTGTTTTCCATATCTGAATAACAGGGAAACAGACTATGTCGCTGCTTAAATATTGTTTTTTATGTCCAACAATCTCTTGTTGGAGTCATCCTATGTTTTCTTTTCATAGCTATAAAACCAAACCACCTCACACTTTGACCCACTCTTACCATTACAGTAGCATATTACCTTCACATAGCTACAAAGTTGCTGGCCCATACTGAAATCCTGTTTGACTGATTACTCATCCTTTTCCAATCATTGTGACCATGGTGAGTCAGCAAGGGAGAAGGACCTGAGGAGGATGTTGGCTTGCTTTTAATGTTTACTTAAACGGTTGGGATTCCTGTTCACTATATGTTAGCCTTTCATGGCATTATACTGTTAAATGCCAAAACACCTCAAAATATTATTAAGACTTTCTCTCTTTAAAATGTACTTCGCTGTACGCTTGCCATTTAATGCAGTTTAAGCTTGTGCTATAGCAAGGTGTTGCCCATGTGATAGGATATACAGGCCTGGTAGAGGGAGCTACTGGTGATGATGTGGTGCTTGATGTATAGTGCAGAAAGTACCCTTTTTACAATAGTGATCAAATAGTACAGTATTATTTAAGAAAGGGTTAATGATAAGATCTTTGTTGTAGATGGCAATAATAAATAATAAAGCTCAGATAAGGTAGTGGCATTAGCATTTTACACAGAACGAGGGGTCACGTGTGGGGTAGAATGCTACCACGGCCCCTCTCACCACTGCTTGGTTTTGGGGCAGCAAAACAGTACCTGCTTTGTTCTAAAAATGAGAGCATATAATCGCCTGTTTGATTCTTCACCACATGATGAAGATGTTATTGTATAATTTTCAATGAAAGATTTAAAAGTTAAAACCGCTTTCATTATTATAACACATATAATGCTGAGTTAAGATACAGGAATTGTAATTATGATTGGCTTTCATTTACTGCCTAAAGATTACATGGAGAAATTTTTAAAATAAATGTCTCTTAGAGTTCCAGAAAGGCTCCCATGAGAAACCTGGACGTTTAGATAGTCATATCCAGCAGGTTGACATTCATTGTGCTAAAGCTTACACCCCAGTGTAAAGTGACAATTGGTGGATTGTGGATTTCTTCGCTTGGTTTAAATCAGTTTCGATTTCCACCTAGCAAGTGAGGTGGAGAGTTTGTATTGTTCGGTGTGTGATTACTGTAGGACAAGTGAGCATGGCTGTGAAATGACCAGCATGCTAGCTCAAATAGTCAGTGAGGTAGAGGGACATGTGGTTCCTGTTATCAGCAGGCTATCAAACGATACAGGTCAGTACAGAAGATATCTAACACAGCTGAACTGACTTTCAACCACATTAGCAAGTTCTATACATCTTACTGCATGTTTTAATAGCTTGGTCTGATTTACTTAAGAAAAAATAAATACTCGTCACTAAAATAGTGCTCTGATCTTTAAGTTTGTAACACTGTTTTCATTGTATTCTTTAGTCCCAGGTTGGTATCTAAGACATTTGGGTTAACAAAAGCACAGACCCGCTGAAGAATCGCAGTCAAAATCACAAATTGCTTGACTGGCTCTTCCTAACAAGCGTTCCTCTAGCTTACCGTCTATGATGATGTGTTTAGAAGCTTTTCGCACATTTGACTTTTACCTTTTTACTCAAACCAGTAGATAAGCTTTGACCCCATGAACTATAAAAGTGACAGAGGTAGTTGCTCCTGCTTATGCAAACAAAACAAGCACATGCTTTTAATCTAAATATTCCCCTGGCAGGGCATTGATGAATATAATTGCGGCATCACAATGCAAGGCTTGGTTACAAGTATTCCAGTTCGTCATGCTTTTTGTTACCTTGTATTACTTTTAGTTTTTAAATCGGGAGTGTGCTTTACTAAATAATTGTTGCTATTTTTGCTGTGCATGTGCATAGTTTTGGGGACCTGTATAACAATTTGAAGCCTCAGTTTTCTAGCCACTTTGTTTCTGATATGTGTCACACAAAGTGATCATTCATGGACAGACTGTGTCATAGGGAAATCATTCTTTTATCGATCTTTCCAATCTCACTCAGTTGTGGCATTTGCATCCTACTTTGCCTTCTGGGCTAATTTTTTTCTGGTTTACCTTTTTGTCTTTTACACATTACAGTGGAATTTTTTTTTCTTTTACATATACAATGCACCTATGTGACCCAAGATGATTTGTTTTTACAGCACTAAAGTAGGCACTCCAGTTTTGGCACCTGAGAGTATTTACAACAGCATGAACCATGTGGCATGACTGATCATATTGTGTGGCAACCTATAGTCATCATAGGGTGAGACAAAGGGAACAGGGCATTGATTAAAGGAGGCGGCTTTTGTTTCGACAGCTGATGTCAATGGATCCATTACATGATTATATAATGATACAGCAGTTTAGTGACACCTCCCTTGTAATAATCCCTTTGTTCTTCTGTTATATATAGTCTAAGGCTCTCAAACACACACACACAAACACACGTTTTTCCTTTCTTTTTGCAGACATACTGCTTGCGTTTAAGCAAGTCAACTTTTTTGTCCAAGGGCCTTTGAAACGGCAAGTCACATGTTTGTTTATGGTTGCACACAGAAACTGGCTGTTAGGTTTGCTGCAGAGAAACCAGTTTCAAAGGGTGTGTGTCAAGTTTGTGTTTTTAGGGTAAACTTATAAAAGACAGATCATGATAACAAAGTCATTTGTGCACTAGTGTTGAAGGCTCAGATTTTTGTGTTTTTTGCTGTTGTCATCATATTTAGTCTTTATTTTCACATTGGGTGAGAGGGTATAGCCGGTGGGTTTTATGGGCAGCACAGTGGTCGTGTGGTTAGCACTGTCGCAAAAAAAGATCCCTGGTTTGAACCCTGGTTGGGGCCTTTCTGTGGGGAGTTTACATGTTTGTTCTCCTTGTGCCTGCATGGGTCTCCTCTGGGTACTCTGGCTTCCTACCAAAATCCAAACATGTACATGTTGGGTTAATTGGTTATTCTAAATTGGACTGGGATAAGAGGGAGATAAAGTGCTTAAAGTGTATAGAATAATACACTTTATGAGTGCATGCTTAAATGTAGCTTGTGGTTAAAGTGTTTTGAGTGGTCAGTAAGGGTAGAAAAGCAGTATATAAATGTGACTACATTCTTATCTAGTGATGGCTATCTTGTGTGCTAAGCAAGGTACATCCAGGGTCCATTGTGGTATTAAATTTGATGCTAATTTTGGTAAGTGAAAAACAAACAGAACAAAATGTTGAAGCGACTGAATGTCTGTGAAGGTTCTCAGTCATCCAGGTCATCGTAGTCAAAGGAGCTTGCAAAGAAAAGTGTCTGGACTTCTTTAAGTTGCTTGTTGCTGATAAGGTGGGCCAGGCTTCACAATGAGCTCACCCAAAACTCTGGCTGATTGGGACCCACACCCAGTTTCACACCTTGGCTCAGGCGATTAGAGGATCATCAGGGGGTCCTTTTGTCCCTCTTTGGGGGGAATACTCCCACTGAGTTTAAATCTGGGACTCTCCACCATTTGACCTTAGAACTGAAGAAGCTTCTCGGATGAGAGGTGAAACGTCTTCAAGCAACTTAAAGAAGTCCAGACGCTTTTCTTTGCAAGCTCCTTTGAAGTGACTGAATGTTGAACAAGACAAAACAATATCCCCGTACACTTGTTGTGAACATAAACATTGTCTATACACATACTTTAAACATGTTTATTCCTGGTTTATAGTTGTACAAGGCAAATCACATGGACATCTCGCTTTGGACTTTATAGACTGAAAAATAGATGTAGTTTCTAGTTTTAAAAACCGTAAAACCAGTGCAGAAATGCCTCAAACCTGCATTATTTAATATAGTACCATTACCAGGAAACACTTGACCCCTGTTTCAATCTAGGGGGTCAATGTTGACATTGTGGATGACTATAAATACCTTGGAGTACACATTGACAATAAACTGGACTGGGCTAAAAACACCACAGCACTTTACAGGAAGGGCCAAAATCGTCTCTATTTTTTGAGGTGACTGAGGTCCTTCAACATCTGCTGGACAATGCTAAGGATTTTCTACGAGTCTGTTGGGGCCAGTGCGATCCTCTACACCGTTGCAAGCTGAGGGTCACAGATTCCAACAGACTCAATAAACTGATACGTATGGCCAGTAACGTTGTGGGGATGGAGCTGGACTCCCTTAAGGTGGTATATCAATAAAGGGGATTAATAAAGTATTCTGATTCCTCATGGGGTAACAAATTGAAGTCAGTTTGTAAAGAAGTCTCTCATAGTCTTCTTTACCTCCCTTGCTTGTAAACCTCAGTAAACTCATTCCTGATAAGATCATAGGCTTAAATGTTAGTGTATGGTTTACTGTGTGACTGACATGTCACTAGCACACTTTGCCCCTTGGTTTCACTGTTAGATCTGTTATGTCTGGTCTGGTATAGTTGTGTATGCTCTGGCAATACTGTTGCATACATGTCTGTAATAGAACCACAACTAGAAACTTTTTTTTTTTTTTATTATTATTAACCATTTGTGTCTTTTTTTTCCTCTCTCTGTAGAAAATGTCCCTGCAGAGCTGCGTGACCCTTTCTACTGTGACCAGTATGAACAGGAGCACCTTAAACCTCCAGTAACACACCTCCTGCAGTCATCAGAGCTCTACTGTCGCACCTACAACATATTACTGGGTAGTACTGCAACTGAGGCTCAGCCAAAAGATAACGCCACCCTGCTGCAGCTTCTAACTCAGAGAGGCGTCGTTGCCAAAGACCAGGACACAACAGTGACTGATGCTGACCTCCGACATAAACCCATCAAAATGGTAAAATGATGAAACTGTCTGGGTGATGGGGAGGGTGAAATGCTTTTGTCTATTATCCTTGGGATTCTTCTCGTTAGACCAGATTCTCTGCTATGCAGAACTCTGTAGGAAAGCAAATAGGTTCAAGTTCGCTTGGTTTCTGATATAGGGCCATGTTTATGCTTTGATTCTAGGGATTAAAGGGCATCAAAAAGACCCCCTACTCATTCAGCCCTTCCCCCACTCCCCAAGCTCATCCCAGAGGATGAGTGGATCCAGCTGCTAGGACAAGAGCAGTCATGGTCACATGAGGAATAACCACTTTACTTTAAGGGTGTGTGTGTGAGAGAGATGATCTAGATACAATAGATGGTTCAGATCAGAATAATAGCTTAACAATTTTGATGAAACATTAGCTGTTGTGTGTTAAGAGAATTCTCTGGGTTGGCTGTGTGAGTCAAATCAAGAGAAACAGGTTTATCCTCTTAGCTCTTGACAATAGATTTCCTTCTCGCTTTCTTTCTTCCTGCTTGCTTAGTTCTTGTTCAAACATAATATAGTCATGTGTTCTTCAATGTGGATAAAAAAAACTGCAGCTGGCTAATATGTTTTTGCTAAACTACAGGCTGAAATAAAGGGAACTCTTTTTATTTAAGGTAATATGCATTTCTTTTCTGCCCCCAGCTGGCACAACAACTTTCAAATTTAAAGTAGTCTTCCCTTTTTACAGATTACTATCCTTCTCATGGAATGGTATACAATGAAAATTCCCCAGCCATCTTGGTTTACGTACACACAGGCTGTTTTTGAAAGCTAAGCAGGGACTCTCCAAGGATTAGTAAGGAAAATGGTGTTATGTTAGGTGAATGCTGGTTGCTTCACTGTTCCTGTTTGCTGGCCAAAGGAGCAGGTACTTCCCTGCTGATGGCACAGTTGTAATGAGAACCTCAGGTTTTTGCTTGAAATGGGCTTATGCATTGTTTTGTTTTGTTTTTCTCAGCAATACTGCTGAGAATTTGAGTCCTCATTAAGAGTAGAACCTGATAAAAATCCAAATTTAGATGTCATATTGTTGAACAGATGCACCTATAAATCTGACCCAATTAATGTGAATGCTGCCTTTTTCTTGACTTGGAGCGAGAGAGTGTTTTTTAAAGATAAAAGATACAAAGCAAGATGAATAATGGTAAAAACAGAACCATCCTCTAAAGGGGCTTTGCTAGTTTATTTTTACATAGTATTTTTCCTACTTGTGCTCTGGTGAAAGCTTTAACGAAATAAAAGGAAGAATAAATAGTGTCACATGCACCTTCACTTGTACCGACTCTGAGATCACATAGTTGTTATATCAGATTAGTGAAGGACTTTCTTTTATAAACATGCTTGCTCTTTGCAGGTTTTCTGACATCACCTGCAACAATATCAGTACCCTGATCTGACATCACACATTCTGATGATTATGATGATAATTTAATGTCAAAAATCTTAAAATTCAATTTTTTTCCACTTGTAATCACTGTAATAATGGCTACGGTTATGATTTCTACTGGGATTATTAAATCCAGTAATAACTGCCTAATGAGACATGCCTCTTTCATGTATCATGTTGCTGTAGTTTCTGAGCATACAAATGTCTCAGCTTGCCTGCCATGTAACTTAGCTCTGAATGAGGTTTCCAGGTCAGGAAATGGTACCTCTTAACTGTAAATCCTAAATTTGTTATTTGGCTGTTACTGTTATTGCTGCATTTGCTGTTTTGCTCATTTAGTGTATGAGCTTTCCAGTAGCTGTTTGGCTTCTCTTTGGGCTTGTCGCCACTGACTGGCACTGCAGCTACAGTGTGGCAAGCAATGAAAGTGGGTCATGCTGCAGCAATAGAAGGATGGGGCATCATTGTGGGTCTTGGCCAGTAAACGGCTTTGCAGCAGCAATCTGCTGCAGGACTGCTGTATATTAAAGCTTCACATATTTGAGTCAGACAAGGTAGATAACATGCTACATGCATTTAAAAGCATGTAGAGTCATGCTTGTAGTTGACTGCACACTGGTGCCTGTTATTCTGCAAAGCCATCAACTGTTAATGACTTTTTACACTGTTATTGGTAAATCGCACAACTTCATATTATTGCTGCTGTTAGCTAATCATTGTGTTTGCTAATCGTGTAAATCCAGCGTTGCAGGTTCATCATAAGTCGTAAGGACACATTGGGTGCTGGCTGGAGTTCATGCATCAGGACTGGAGTAGAATGCCACTGACCTAATCAAAGTAGGGCAAAAAAGCTAACAGATGGTTAAAGATAAAAGCTAACCTAATGCATACAGAACTGTAAGTTATCAATTATTCTCTCATCCCATTTTAAATCCATAGACATTAATATGGAGTTGGAACCATTTGCAGCTATAATAAGTTTCACTATTCTAGAAAGGTTTCTACAAGATTTTGAGTTGTTTGTGAGAATATTCAGAGGAGCATTTGTGAGCTCAGACACTGCTGTTGGGTGAGGGAGTCTGGCCAATGTTCTAATTCATCCCAAAGGTGTTTGAGGTTGAGGTCTGTACGGCCCAGTCAAGTTATTCAACAACAAACTCATCTGGCCATGCCTTTATGGACTTTGCTTTGTATACTGGCAACAGTCATGCTGGAATATAAAGGGGCCTTTCCCAAACTGTTCTCAAGAAGTTGGAAAAATTGTCCAACATGTTTTGGTAACTGAAGCATTAGATTTCCCTTCACTGCTCCAGAGTCCAGTGGTGAGATAGTATTAATGTGTCTATGTTAGATGGAGGAATCGTAACACAAAAAAACCTACTTAGAATTCCTTGGAATTGGGTTCAAATCCTGCAGCCGCCTCCACCCCATTACTTGTGTCCTATGTGTAATGAATTATATGTCCTACTACTAACTGTTCTTCTGGTCCACTACTTCTGATGGTTGCCCAGCCCCCATCACTCCTCAGATTGGGGATAAAGATCTTTGAAGATTAGAGATAATCTGCCATGCAGACTGAGTGCAATCATCCACTATCGCATGACATGCCAGAGATGACCACTGACTCACCAGGCACCTAACCTACCTCACAATATGAAACATATTGGTTAAATTTGCTTCTGTAACAATAGATTCTAATTCTAATCTATATGTAATATTACTATAGATACTGTGTCGATTCCCACAGCGCTAAAGTAAGTCATGTAGCTATAATGCTGCTAAACCTCTTCATGGTCTCCTGTTGGTTTTGGATGGCAGTGACACTTTGTCTTAAATCATAGTGCTGTGCTGGCAGGTTTTCTGGTCAAGTGAGCATCATTCAGGAGCTTAACTGAAATTAGATGTGGCAGACTATCTGAAACACTAACCATCATCTTGCACATTTATTCTGCTTTGGGCTTCTGTTGAATGATAACTAATGTGTTGTAATGAAACTTGTTTACAGTATACAAAATGACTTTTTTATGCAGCTTTTCTACACTTGTCTTTACTTGCTTAGGTATACAGTTCATATACATATGGATGTTCATACTATAACCCCTTTCTAAAATCCCTTTCTGGGCCCCAGCCCTCCCTGATCCCCTATTTTTCTCCCCATCAGGTGGCACCAAGCAGGGTAGGGAATGGGGTTAAGTCATATTTCAGACGTAATCAGATTTTTCCCTCATCATAATCTCACATAATGCTTAACAAGATGCCTTTTGCATTCTTTGTTTATCTGAGTTTCCAAATAATCCCATAAAATTCCATGTTGATTGGGTTAATTTGTGGCCTATTAATTTTTTGTCTGTGTGTCACATTGGTTTAAGGGGCATGGATGTTTTTTGTTTTTTGTTTTTTAAGAGCTAGGAGCTAGGACTAAGCCAGGAGCAGAGAGCAGTGCTGCAGTCAGGCTTGTACTGAGATGCATTATGGGTCAGCTGGTTGGTTGTTATGGTGATCTGGCAGGCTCTGTGCTGTGTGTTTGAGTTGCTCCTCTCATTAGGGAGACTTGTGATTTAGCTTAGTGAGCTCTCCTGGGTGTGCAATGGGAAATCCACTAGCAGCACCCCCTCCTTTATCTCCTTTCATTCTCCCATTTTTTCCATGATTTACCCTCTGAATAATTACTGTAGGTATAACATCGGAGTCAGCCACTCTCAATAGTTCTGTCATGCATTTGTTCTTTTTCTCTCAGTCATCTTCTTTTCACACTGTGGCAATAGCTCCAACCTATGATTACACACTTTGCGGCTAAAAGCAAAAATGTTATATCTTTTTGCTTTCATGGCAGAGCATAGTTACTGGCAAAATTTACTGGTTGTTAGGAAAATACAAGTGAACCATTGCTTATCAATATTCCAATATTTTATGATTAAAAAATGTATAATATGTAATCTTACATGATGATGATGATGATGATAATATAATTGATGTTTAACGCAGTGGACATTTTTATGTTTGGCTCACATTGACTCATTCATACAAAAATAAATAAATTACATTTTCTAAGGATCTGTATTTTGAACTACAGAATCCTGTAAAACCATGTTAATATAATCAATTTATTTCCAATTCTTACAATGTTGGAATGATCAGTACTAAGTAATTATATTCTGAATCCCTATTGGTTTTGGTTTTTGTAGGAACATTTATTGCTTTGATGTTTCAGCCCTGCAGTCCCTGTATTAGGCAGGACACACAGAAGCAGTAACACTAGTGCTGGCAACAGTGGTTGGCAAGCAGGTCACTCAGGGCCACACTGCTCACAGAAACAGACTACAGCACACCCAGATAGCTTTGACCAATATTATCTGGCAAGCTTTTGCTGGCATACCCCACCCAGCCTGCCTGCCCAGGCACTGTATGTGTTCAGGTCAGCACTTTACATCAGGGATCAGTACACAGATATGCACACAGCTGGACTGCCCCTGCCCCCCATCTGGGGCTACACAAGAGTTTAAGAGGAAAAGAATCTCTGAAGTTGTAAGTAGTGAAAGGCGGCAGGCGCTGATTTGCACATATTAAGCTCCAAATTGTTGACAAGATTTTGAAGGAATGGCCCCACAGTATGTTTTAATCGGCCTTTTGCCTCTCTGCTAGCCTGACTTAATTATTGTAACAAGCCTGTTATTGCAGTTACCTATTAATGTATTAATGGAGAGATTGGCACCCAACTGTACTGTTGAAAGGCAATTTAAAAGGATTTAGATAAACAAGATAAAAAAAGGTTCATACATGTTTTCAATTTGTTTACAAGTGTTTAGCTTATTGTATATGAGAAGCTAGCAGAAAGAGAGTGCTGCTGGCATTACTCACTCAGATGATGAGAAAGGGCAAGAGAAAGGTGGCCACAGTGGCACATTCTAAAACTGAACAAATTTATTAGCAATTTGTATAAACAAAGTAGAACTAATATTCTGAACAATTATGAATATAGTGGGAATTGCATAAATTTAAAAATTGTTCAACTATTATAATTTGCAGCAGTAACAAGGTTGACTATAAGATAGTGTTGTACTCTTTGCTTTGCTGTGTTTGTACCCTACAGTACAAACAGAGCACAACGTCTAATAAGTTAACAGGTTTATAGAGTTAAAGGTTTCACTCTAGCTGAGCTGATAATGTTACTGGAACATTTTAACAGGCTTTGCCTGTAAGTTCTGTCTTACAGGCAAGTTCTGTCTTACAGGCAAAGTTGTTAATGTGTTTTATCTATTAACCAGAGCTCTGTAATGGTCTTGTCTAAGTAGGTAACTTCAAATTGTGATTGTTAAATACATTTAAGTACGTTTTCTTTCTTCTTCTTCTTTTTTGCTTGATTGTATTTGAGTGGGGAAAATCAAGGTTTTATAACCATTTTTTGTGTCAAAAATACATTCGGTCACAAGCACCTGTTTCTTAAAGAGAATGGTGTTCTTTGTTACGCTTCCTGGTGATCTAGTTACAACACATCATTTTGTCCTGCAGTCTCTCACACATGAGTCATACAGAACTATTTCACTGTGCAAAAGAGAAAGGGAAATGGCTCAAAGAAGGCAAATAAAGGGAAAGCAGGTAAGGAATGGCAATCTTGCAGACCATGTGTTCACCTGCTACAGGTCCAGTGCCTCTTTAATGATTTAATGAGGGTATAAACATGAGTCCAAAGGTCTTCCACATCTACTGATGTGTGTGTGCTTACTTGTTGAGAGCTGTTGTTAGTTTCTGCTGACTCATAACTGGCTTCTAGTGACCTCTGGAGGGTGTTTCATGTAAATACTGGTAGTGGTGCATTGTATTTTGCTGTAAGGACCATGCTAGAAAAGGATCCAACATTACTGTCTTAACTGTAATTTATTGATGCTGCCCAGGGTCATTGCTCTTCACTTCCTTTTTTTTTTCTCCTTCCCATGTGATTTGGTGAAGAGTGCTCATCTGGCAGTGATGGATGCTTTGATGGCTGTGGGAGCCATGGAGACAGTGACTGCGGTGAAGACATGTAGTTCTGCTGAGCTCCTGGGAAAAGCAGCCAGCTGGGAAGATGCTCTGCTTCACTGGGTTAATGAGGTAAGGAACAGGCCAAAGAAAACAATGTCTTTTTCAGAAAAACACCTAATTTTCTTTCAGAAGATGTTCTTGGTTCAACATTTGTATGAGCACTAAGTTAGTAAATTAACTGGTGACTAATGAACTGTAATTCTCTAAACTTTGTTTTTATATGCTTGTTTCTGACTTTGTGAACACACGGCACAAAAGAATGTGGAAATGATTTTCTCTTGTTATTATGCTATTAGTTGAACCAGAATCTGAGAGAACGTACTGAAGGAGCCCAGAATGACTTGTCTGAGACCATTACAGACCCCCAACCTGTTCAACCATCAGTGAGTACTGCATTAAATATTCAGTGTATTGTCACTGTTATTGTATTGTTATTTCTATCCAGAAATGCGTGATATTCTTGATGGGATTATGCAGTCAGGGCAGGTCTGTTTCGTTTAGGTTTTTTGGAGGAACAGGGTGTATATAAATGAGTATATACATGGGTGTAGTCAGCAATTTTTGCAATTTTAATGACGTCAGTTGCTGTTGCAAATCAGGTGGAGTCAGGTGTAGCTTGGCACAATATTCTAGACAGGGTTTTGTGGCACTAATCCAGAATTATCAGTTGGCGTGGCTCAGCTTCTATAATGAACAATTACGTGTGTTCTGCTCAAACCTTTAAGTTGCAGTGGGTGAAAGTGAAACGGGTATCTAAGAAATGGAAGGAAACTTTTTTGTTTTACACAAAAAATGCACAACACAGGAAAATGTCTATTTGTGACAGACAAATGCTGTAAAATCATAGAAATAATATATTGCCAGTGTGCAAACAGTGTAGGTTCCATAATAAAAAATACATTTGAATTTTGATAGATTAAATTCAGTGGTTTGCCTCATCTTCTGCATATTTGATAAGAGCTTTTTGTTCAATAAAAAAAAGTTTACATGAAAAATATCATGCTTTGTCCAGTCAGAACAAAACCTTCCAGCTGCTACATTAGTATTCAGAAACTTTCACCCTGTTTTGGAGACAAACGAAATTATTATAAAAGAAGCTAATTTCTGTTTTTGCTTCCTATTTCTACTTCCTTACTCTATCAATCCTAACAAGTCTTGGTTGATATATTAAAACAAGGACAAGGTGGGAATTGCTTTTTCAAGATGGCCGTCTTGCCATTTCGAGTAAATAAAGTAGTCACAACCCTTTGTTTTTCTAGTTCTTCCACTCTTCGCTTAATATGTCTCCCTGTACTCCTGTTCTCCATTTCCTTCTATTTCCTGTCTCTCCCCCGCCCCAATCTGACAGTGTCCTACTCGCTGGTACTGGAAACTTGTTCCTGTAAGTTCCCTCCTTTCCTCTGCTTCCTCCCCTTGTCCCTCCATCCTTCCAGTGTCTTCATCAAATTTATCAGGAAATATCTGATGGTCAGGTTTGTTTGTTTCTTCCCCAAATGTGATGTGGGAATGCATTGTGCATCACATCCTAGTAAGCATTAAATTGCACTTAACAGCATAAGTGTGATAGATTTGGGCTGTGACAATAGCTCTAAAGACATTGTTTGTGGAGACGTGTGGTGCATGAATAGCAGTCTTTTTTTTTTCTTTTTTCTTTTTTTAACTGATCATCTGAAACTGCCATGTTCAAGTTTTTCTCAAGTGTGGGGCAAAGATGTCTGTATGTGTTTATGAGAGTAACAGAAAGGCTTCTAATCCACTGGTTCACTGCCACAGTGGGCTGTTTTGTCTGTATACTATAGCTGTACCTGAAACATTTTCTCTCTTTCTGAGATCTAATCTCTTTCTTTCATTCTGTCTCCTGAGACCTTCACTTGACCCACTTTTTCTGAAGAAAAAAACCCTTTCTTTCTGCTCCAGTTCAGTCACTCTCTCTGCATCTTCAGTTTGTTCACATGTGCGCTCTCCTTTTCACATCGGTTTAGCATGACCTTTCTTTATTTCATTTGTTGCTTTTAATTTTGTAATCACTTTTTATTATTGTGTATCACTGTGTGTCTGCTTAGGAGCATTTACCTATGTTTGATAAACTTGATGGTTGATGGCATGAACTAATATGTGAAATTTATAAAATTACATTCAACATTGTGTGTGATTTGTCTTTTTTCTTTCTCTCTTTTTTTTTTTTTTTTAGCTCCGCTATAGGAAGGATAAAATTCAGTCCAAACTAAAGCCAGTTTTTCCAGTAGTGAATGAAGTTAAAGACCTGTCCAGTGGATGTGCTGTTGCTGCCGTCATACATTACTATTGCCCCGGCCTTCTGAGACTTGAAGGTACCAACAAACATTCTAACAGAATGCTGCAAAAAATGACCTTTAGAACCTGAGACATTTGTGAAAATTAAATTTTTTTTCTCATCTCTCTGTTAGATGTTTGTATGAAGGATTCCATGTCTGTAGCAGATAGCTTGTACAACCTGCAATTCATCCGTGAATTTTGTGACAGCTGCCTAAAGAGCTGCTGTCACTTGGCACTGGAGGACATGTTATATACACCACAGGAACTTCAGGTACTTTCAGTCTGGATCACTGATGAACAAAAAAATATATTCACACAAATACTGTGTTATCTTTTGAGTGCTTGATTTATTTTCTGGGATTTAGATGAACTTGCTGAGCTTCCTGGCAGAACTGCTTAGCTGGTTTGAAGTACAAAGACCAGAATTTGTGCAGCCAATAGATATGTTAAGTAAGTCTCACTGATTTGCGGTCCTTTCTAAATATTGTTTAACACGAACATATATTTCATATATATCATATATAATTGATATATTTTAAAAAGTCTGTTTGTGGCTTTTCTTTTGTCAGGCGAATCTACACCAGTAACACCAAGCAGCTTGAGTGATAACAGGTACAGAAGCTTTCTGGGTGTGATTTTGCTGTTGTAGTAGACTAAGGGCAACGTATTATTTAGACAATACCGTCATTTAAGTGAAGTATTTGTGCTTTGCAGTACCTCCCCCTCTATATTCAAGAAGCCTTTCCTCCCAATTTCCTCTTCTGCATCAGGTAAGATGAAGACTATGGTCAGCCATCATTACATTTAGCTACATAAGCATTTTACAGTGTGGTTCACTTATTTCCTTCAATCCATGTTTGTCTTTTAGTTGTGTCTTGTGCTGTTTGATAGTCTTGTTTTCTTATTTGGATAGACATTCGAAACTTTTTGTAAATGTTTTCCCTTTAATTTCTGTGTTCCATTTTTTTTTGCATCCCGGTGTTGTTTGCATGCCTTTACATGTCTGTGTATGTCCCATTGTACTCAGGATCTTTGACTCAGTCTACCTCAATGTCTCATATAGAAGGAGCTGGAAAGACATGGAGCAAGAAACCTCTGAGGTAGGACTAGCATATTCTGGACTGATTTAAGCATTTTATTTATTTATTTATTTTTTTAATGTGCTCATGCTTGTGTTTTCTTTTTTGTTTTGTTTGTTGTTGGGTTTTTTTTTTTGGTTTTTTTTTAAGCCGGCCATTGTCAGCAGTATCCTTCAGCATTCCTTTTGGGCTAGACAGCGACGTAGACATTGTGATGGGCAACCCTGTAATAACCCGCTCTATGAGCTCAGATCAGCTGAACCCAGCTGGTCAAAATATGGCAAGGGTGCCCTACACCCCTCCCGAAGACCTCAGTCATTTGCTTAGCAAACCTTCAGGACCTAATGGTCCACAGAGAGCATCCTGGGCCACCCAGACTCCCACTGTTCCTAAGTTGGCAGAGGAGAATGACCTCGGGACAAGTGAAACAGGAGAGCTGCCTACAATTGAAGAGGCTCTTCAGATTATTCACAATGAAAGCAAAATGGAGCCTCGTTTACACCCTGATGGTGCTCCTGACGGCTTCTACCTCCACTCTCCTGATGATCCTGCTAGTTCTCGCTATAATGGCAATTTACCACCAATCAGCTCCTCTGCACCAACCCGCTCAGGAATGATGTATCGGCCAACAGGAGAGTCCAGTGAATCCACTCGCACTAGAAACACTTCTGAATGTTCACGAGATGATGACTCAGTTTTGAGAGACGGTAGTGTGGATTCAGATGCATCAGAAGACATGCCTAAAGCTCAGTCCACTCCATCAACACCCGGTGCTGCAGGTGGTGCTGCTATTAGAGCTGGTAAGGAGGTTCCTGACAGTGGTGTGAAGATGACCAGTTTTGTAGAACGGAAAAAGAAACAGATTACTGATTCTCCAAAATCTAGTGATTCTCCTCAGATGACATCATGGGCACAGAAGTCTGAAGAAAGCCCCAGCAAGAGCCCACAGCTGAATAATGAGATGTCGGAGTTGGGGGTTCGGCTTGAAGAAAAGCGCAAAGCCATCGAAGCTCAGAAGAAACGCATTGAGGCCATTTTTGCAAAGCATAGGCAGAGACTAGGAAAGAGTGCCTTTCTGCAATTAAAGAAAGAGCACCGTGAGGGGAAAGGAGAAGATGGCCAGGTCAGTACCTCATTCACAGAAGAAGACCTCTCTCGCTTGACACTTGAAGAGCGGCTAGCACGAATCGAATTGGAAGATCAACAGGAACAAGATGAAGAGCACCCCACAGTGGAAGATGAGGGTAATGTTAAAAGAGGACTTGCGCTCAACAAGCAGGTCAAAGAGAAGGCAGGTACACCAGGAGAGAAGCACCATGCGACACCTACTGACAAAGTGGTTGCTCCTTTAGGGGACTATAACAACGCAGTGTCCAAGCTAACTGCAGCTCTTAGCTCCCTGCAAAGTGACATGCAACGACTGACTGAGCAGCAAAATCAGCTAATGAAGAAAAAACCGTCACCTTCCAATAACAAGTCTTGGGTTATTCCAACCAGCCCTAAAACCTCCACCTCAGCCCCTCCTCCTGCACGCCTGTCACGAGAAACCACTCGAGATTTAAATTCGGCCTCCTCTTCTCCGTCTCCATCACGCAAAATCACAAACCACACCACTTCTCCTAAATCTCCTCATGTACATCGAAGAGCCCAGTCTGTACCTCCTAAAAGCCCAAAACACAGTCGTCCATCAGACACTAAAGTCCCCTCCCTGTCGAGGGTTCTTACCCCACCTACAAATGTAGACCGCATCCCCCATCTTCGTCGTGTAAATCCCTGGCAATCTCAAGTACAGACTTCATCCTCATTCTCCATTGGTGACTCCGGTAGCCTAGATGAGCTGCGCTCATTAGGACCAACTCCTGTGCCAACAACTACACTGACCCCAATACCAGCTTCTACCCCAACTCCAGGTCCTGGTGCAGATGACGGCCTGTCAGAAGTAGGCTCCAATGATGGACAAAGTATATTTAGTATGGACCTTGAGGTCGGGTCCAATCATGGTCCATTGACTAGAAAGGAAGGCGTTGCAGGAGGGGGCTACAGCTCTGGTGCCCCATCTGAATGTTCTTTTGAGAGTGATGCACCTGCAGGGATGTTGAATGGCAAACGCAGTAGCCTGATAGAGATCTCACTGTCTGCCTTGGGAGGAGATGATGAGGAGGATGACCAAGTGCCTGATGCTCTCTCTGACTCAATGAGTGACCTCACAGAGGCAGAGAATAAAGCAGCAGTTGGTTTCTTTTTCAAGGTTGGTGGCTGACACATATTTTCACAGTATATATCTGCATAGAAAGTGTGCTATAATTGGTGTGCATTCATCCCTTTTTATTATTAGGATGACAAAGATCGACCGGAGGATGAAATGGCTCAGCGAAAAGCAGCTTTTCTTGAAAAACAGCAGAAGAGAACAGAAGAGATGAAAAGACGAAAACTTGAGCAGGAAAAAGAAAAAGAATCAAAGTGAGACCAGTTTCTGAATAGCTTTAATTTAATCTTTTTTTTTTTTTTATTTTAAGCAGCCAAAGGGTGCACATAATTTGGATTTAATAATTTATTGTTCTGTGTTTTATGACTCGAATTGTTGCTATCATTAATCCCATAATTCAGTCTTGTTGCATTTCATAATGTGGCGTTACACATTAAAGGTCTTACACTTCATTTTTAGCAAGCCCCAGTGGATGATCATTGAAGGCTGGGGCAGTAAAAATGAGGACAGACCACAGACCCCAGGCACTCCTCCCAAAACCCCACCAGCAGAAGGCACTCCTCAACGTAGAGGAGACTTCACTAAGCAGGAATATGAGAGGAGACAGCAATTGAAGATCATGGAAGACTTGGACAAGGTTCTGAAGCAGAAACCCACTACAGTGCGTGGTGTCAAGAAGCAGAGACCTAAGACTATGTTCAGAGATGACTCTGTGCTCTCTCAGAGTCCTGTCAAAGGTTTCATGGGTAAGTACTTCTGAATTTAACCAGTAAAATTCCCGGCTTTTGTATTCTCTCTTCCTATGCTCACATGTACAATATTTCCTACTTGTAGGCACTAAGCTCAACAAGGTATACTCCCATTCATCCATGAACCTGTCCTCCATGGCTAATGACCCTGGCGGTATGACCGTCAGGAAGTCACCCAGGTAACCTGCAAATTGATAATGACTTGATGTATTTTCTTTTTTTAAATGGTTAAAAAGTGGGAAGCACAGAATTTAGCCTGAAACATTGAAATTTAGCCTGTGTTTAAAGTCTCCACTCCAAACTATATACCAGTTTTTAAATTGTGTTGATAGGCCAAGTAAAAAAAAAAAAAGCGTTTTTTGTTTTGTTTGTTTTCTTCTGAATACTACCGTCACATTTAGTGCGAGAAGAAAACCGCAATCGAAAAATCATATTGCAGCACGTGACATTAGGTTGTTAAGGAAGAGGAGAAAGTTTTAGGAGCGATGGTAGCGAGTGAGCAAGAGAGAGAGTGATATTGATAGCGAGTTTTGATAGTTGAGAAATTTGTGATGTTTAGCGTGTTTGGAGTGTAGTTGGTGTGTAGTCATTGTTTTGTGTGTCAAAATAATGAGTGCACTGTTGAATGTCACATTTGCTAGCCAAAAACCATTAAAGGTAGATTGAAATGTAAGTGTTGTCTCCAGGTGGAAAACAGGAGGAATGTTGACAGGTCTGCAGCTATTATCCCTGTGATATGCGCCTCTTTTTTGTAGTTTTTTTTTTTTTAATTTCACAAATAATTTGTATGGCACCTTATTGTTCTGTAATTTTATTTTTAGAAATAGTTTTAAATGGTTGTACAAAAGACACCTGAGGTATTGCATGCATTTTTAGGTAAATAGTTGCATATAGCTTTGCTGTTTGCAAAATTTGTACATATTTTTTTTAAATGTACAATTTCTGTTTGCATTTCAAGTTATGAAAATGATTTGTTAAACATGTTTTTTGCTTTCACAGTAAAAAAATTTTCCTACTCTGATTTTATTATTTTTCTGTGATTTTTAGATCATTTGTGTTAATACAGTAAGTCAAAATTGAAAAAAAATGACTGTAGATTTAGACATGTGAGGTTGTGCTGAAAAGAATGATATCAAATAAGGTAAGGTCAATAGTTTTTAAAGTTGAAATATTAAGGTAAAATCAAAAGTACTGAAAAACAGCCAATTTAACCTTGGACCCCAGAGGGTTAAAGTTTAAAATATTTAATAAGTGGGTGTTCTTGTATCATTGATACCAACTATAGATGCAGTTTAGTCTGTGTTATCAGGTGCAAATGAAAAATAAAGCCTCAAAATGTAAAAAATGCTTCCTCTGTTATCTCTCTAGTCGTTCACACTCTCCTGCTCGATCACGGGGAAGGTCCCCAGGACGAATTGGTGTTCAGAATGGAGAGAAGGACTGGGAGACTGGCTCCGCTATTTCCTCCCCTGCTTCTATCCCAGAATATACAGGTCAGTCATAATTTCCACACAAAAAATTGTAAAAATGAATGCTGCAAGCATTGTTTTGTTTGCTTTATAGCATTTGGAAATGTTGTGTTTTGCAGGACCAAAGCTGTACAAGGAGCCTAGCTTTAAGTCCAACAAATTCATCATCCATAATGCTATCACTCGTTGCTGCCTGGCTGGGAAGGTCAATGAACCACAGAAAAACAAGATTGTAGAGGTAAACCATCCCGCTGTGTCAGAGTCCAACAAAAAGCTACACCCTAATTAGGTTATGTAACGCACTTAAAGCCAGGTTTATACATGTTTGCGTTTGGGTTGTCCCAGACAAAAGCTGCTCAACATGAAAGAACTATAGTGATTTTTTTTAACTTGTGGCTTCCAAATGGTGATACTGTGTTAAAAGATGGCTGTTGTAATAGACTTCCAACCAAAAGGCTGTCTGGGAAAAATTCTGATAGTATCAGAAATTTTAAATGACCATCTCACAATGTGACTGCTGCCACGACCTATTTGTCAACAATTCAACATACAGTGATGCACAGATCATTTTGTGAAAAGACAAAACAAATTGAAGATGGAGGTAAAACATGCAAAACAATATGTTTGAGGTGGTGGCAAAAGTGTGGCGGCAAAACCTTTGTGTAATATGACTACCAGCTGTTGTTATGAATGCCCTAAGGAGGATGTAGCATGTAAAAATAAGTTGGTATTATCATCACACAACCTGCATGCATCAAACCTAATGTCCTCCCCAAGTTGATTAGGTCCATATACTTATTCTTTTCTCTATATCTCTCTTTTCAGGAAATGGAGAAAAGCACAGCCAATCACTTTCTTATCCTCTTCAGAGATTCCAGCTGCCAATTCAGAGCGGTTTATACCATGAACCCTGAAACCGATGAGATGGCACGGCTAACTGGCATTGGCCCGCGAGTCATCACGCTTGATATGGTTGAGTCCATTTACAAGTACAGCTCAGACCGCAAGCAGTTCACCGTCATCCCGTCCAAAACCATGTCCATGAGTGTTGACGCTTTCACCATCCCTGGCCATTTTTGGCAAAAGCGCCCAGGAACTCCCAAAAAGTTTGGCACTCTCAAATAAAGACTTATCCAATAAAGGTAGAGGTGCTTTTCAGGGAATCTATTCCCAACTTGACTTTTCATTTCCCTTGATTTTGGCCAGTGTGGCAGTTGAGATTGTTATTCAGTTAGAATAACAGAAAACAGATTGACTGACTTTGGACAGCTATCCACGTGGAGCTAACACTACATGCTAAGAGAATGGGCCAAGCACCTACTCACTCAGCCAGTGTGCTTAGAATAGTTTATCTCTGGTCTACCTAGATTGTAAAATAATGCAACTGATTCAGGACAACAACTCCCCCCCCCCCCACCCCCACCCCCCCCCTCATGCCTTGCCTTACCCTGCCATGCCCGAGTCATTTTTGCGACTCTAAGGTAAGAAAAAGAGAGGACAACCACACTGCCTTTGCCTGCAAAACAGTACTTAGGGCACGAGTAGGTCCCACCCATCTCAGTTCTGCTTGCATTTGCCTTTTCTACTTCTAGGGCTCACTCTTTCCACTCTGCTGAAACAAGTCTAAGGTCTCAGTTTTGATTGGAGACTTCAGCTGAAAATTAATAGCAGATAACACTGCTCCCAATGAATGTAGGGCACACACTAACCATTCATTCCATTCAGGGGTGTTTTCACTGTTTGAATCTATTATAGTGAATGGTCCTTCTGCACTGGTAGTGACTGCTGTCATTGTCAGTGGACTTCCAGACCTAGGAAATGCTTGTGCCACATAGTTTGTGAACTCCATTCAATCTCTCAGCTGTAGACTTCTGGATGTTTTTTTTATACCATTTGCCATGTTTTTGCTGGACAAAATTATTCACTCTTTGAGAACTAAAAGAAAAATGAAATTCATGTGACTTTTTCCCTAGTAGCTCGCTTTTTTCATTTTCAACACGTGATGAATTGAAATGTTATTTGAGCTTATCTTGAAAAATAAACCTGGAAACATGAAGGAGGGCTTTATCGTGTTTATCTTGGATACAGCTCTTTGTGAGAATGATAATCAATGATAATTTAATATATACTGAATGCTAATTAATTTGATTTTTTTTTGACAATGATTTGTAAAACGTTGACCTTTGTAAGCTATGAATAAGCTAGCCTGCTGCAAAGTATAAGTGAGATGTATGTTTGAGTTGCGAATGAGTGAATGAGAATGAATAGAATTTGAAACAGTTTGTCTTGGGATGAATAAATCCTTTAGGTCACTATGAGTCTGTTTCCTATTATTTTATTTCCCTGTTTATGTGTCTTGGCATATAAACAGTAGGTTTTCTTGATGAAGGATCATTCCGGACTGTAACAGCCCTCATCTACCCCACAGTCTCTAGAGACTCCATGTGCAACTGGAGGAATGTAAAATGCCGAACTGCTTTTTTTCTTTTTTTGCTTGTGTCCACACTTCTAAGACCTTGGAATTGCTTGTTATGAGGTCAATATCACTACAAAAACCTGTGGCGAATTAGCCCTCTATCTTTTTTTTTTAGTTGTCCCGTCAACAGCTATTGCGGTTCAGCTGTCTCTCTCTCTCTCTCTTTTCAAACCACTGCCTGCAAGAAATGTGTTTTTGAATGAGATTCCATTACTGATATAAAATAATGTTAAACAGTGATTAGGAAATAAATGATAAATTTGTGTGTGAGGAGTAGTGCAAATGGAATTGGTGGACTTTTGTATTTATGTGTTTGTTAAAACTAGTATTTGGTAGTTAACAGCCTTTTATTTTTTTTTCTTTTCTTGATTCAGTGCAATTTCACCCCTAGAAATCCCCTTATCATTGAGAAGTGTATTTATTTGCTTTAATTTAGACGGTGCATTTGATGTTTAGTTTCAGGTTATCCTTTTTTTTCCTTTAGTTTTTCTTTCTTTTTTTTGGTTTAGGTTATAAGTCATGTAGTCATTTCATAGAAGTTGTCATAACATTGGTTTTCTTTCCCTTGTTTTTGGATCTGTGCCAGCACACTATAAATGTTCATTCCATAAACGGACTTAACTGACTTCTTTGGCAACTTAACCAGATGAATAAAATCCATTTTAAATCATCTACATCTTGTTTTTCATCTTCATGTTTCTTTCCCACATTCATTTGTTTTTATTGTAGTACTTGGAGCAGTAATAATTGAAAAAATTGTTAAAGGTAAAATCAGCTGGAAAGAAGTTTCTTTGCGGAATAGTGAGAAAATAGCACCAATATGTCATAATTTTCCTCTTAAGTACACACAGAGACTTGTGTAAAAATGTAAAACTTTATTGATGCATTTTTCTTTCCTCTTTAGACAGTTAAGCTCTTCCTGATTACTAAAAACAACACGTTAGTGCTTGGTTCTCACATTTCTCAAGAATACTGTTAAAGAAACTGATGAGCTATTTGGCTGTGGTAACACTGCAGGCAATAGACTTGGCCAAAGCATTGCATGGGTACGCAAATACTTCTTTGCACTGATGATCTGTGATAGATAGCTTTTCCCTTACTTTCAACAATCATAAAAAGTAATGGAAAGGTGAATGTGGAAGGCAGAAAAGAACGTACCAACTTTACAGCAGCATACTGTGGCCACTCTGGTACCACAAGTGATATCATCTTCTCAGCTGTGCTTGGTGTGCAGCATCTCTGTAAGTAGAGAGTTACAGGGCAAATCTCCTTGAAGATGGCGCTGGTACAAATAGTCCTCAATTTGCAAGCTAATGCTGCGAACTTCAGGCAGCCGAAGAAGCAACTGGCCAAACTTGTCACAATGTCCTGGATGATTTTGCTGAGTGTACTCCATCAGCGCCCTGTTGACTCGCTCTTGAGTTTGCTCTACCTGCCTGCGGTTATGCACTGACTTCACATCTAGAGCAGAAAAAAACCCACACAACACAAACATAATTAACGTTGAACAAAAGCTACATTGGATATGTGTCTTCGAGGAAAATTGCTCACCGGGGTTAAATAGCACCAGGTATTTGAGACAGACAAACTCGTGTCTGTCCAAGTGGAGTGCCTTAAGTTTGGATACTAGGTCTTGGGTCCTTGATACCAGGCTACTCAGTGTCACTCCTGCCTGGGAAATGATGGTTGACACCTCAATCTGCATCAGAATAAGACAAAGAATGTGCTCATTATTACTTTCATTTCTTTGAAACATTTCTAAATGTAAGAATGCAGCATTTTAAAGTAGAAACCTGTTGTCCTGTGACCAGATATATGCAGCCTTCTTTGCCATACGTCACTTGTCTACATAAGTGATCTAGTACCAGCAGCTCACTCCAACAGCTCTGCAACAGCACCATTTGGTCTTCCACCTATTGGAAAGATTTTGTGTGTATTTGCAAATTAAAGATTATACTGGATGGCCTCAATTAAGGACGCATGCATGTTAAGGAACAAATGGGATAGATCTACTCTAACAGCTAATTAATCATTGTATCGCTAGAAAAGTGTTATTAATTTCATGTGTATCCCATGAGTTAATGGTTCCTCACCATCAGCTCCTTAAAGAGGGAACTGTTTCTGGCCCACTCCACTAGGCAAAACAGAGTCTGGTCAGCCATTTTGCACATAATGCTGAATGTATTCAGACGGTCGTGCTTGCCTCGGTTGGCCTGTTCTCTCTGAAGACTGGCCAGAACTTTGGCATTCAGCTGGCTCTCATCCTGTTCCCCTTCCAGCAGTTGGCTTAAGAAGTTAGGTGTAAGCGCTGATGATAGAGGGTTGGTTGGTGTTTGTGTGGGAGCCTGGGATACAGGAGTGGTTAAGCTTTTTGTTGAAGAGGGCGATGATTCTAGTGTACTTCTTGGTGTGAATGAGCTGTTTGGGGTTGAATCCACTGTATAGTTTACAGGAACTGGGCTGTAGCCAAAAGGCACTTCCAACTTCTCCTCAGGGTGTCCAGGGAAAGTGCAGTGGTACAGTCCAGGGTAAGGCAGGGATGGAGGAGTAAGACCTCTGTTTGTGTTCACAGTGCAGTTCAGAGACATGGGTTCACTTGACTGCCCCATGCAAGAAGTATACATGTGGGGTTGATTAACAGCTTCAGAAGTTAATGGATGACTGATGCAGCTGGTTACCACCTGGAGGTCATTTAGAGCGTGGGGACCATGTATTTGTCCAGTTTCTACCTTAATCCTGTAGGGATCAGTGTTTGACTGGTGATACACCTTTTGCTGTTTCATTTGTCTGTCCCGGCGGTAGAGGGGCCCAAATTTGTTCCTGCCTCCTCTCATACGATCTGCTCTGACCGCTGATGAGAGAACATCAAACAAATATTTAATTATAAACAAAAATATGTAAAAGATCATCTTTAAAAAATTACAATCTCACTCCATTTAGAGTTTGCAATCATTTACATAATTTACAATCTGGGTCAGCACTGCTTTATGAGTTCTTAGATAAGTCTCAAGGGAGGCAAAAAAAACAACCTTGCGTATCAGTGAAAGAGAAAGCCTGTTGCAACTGAATGGTCTACAAATTAGCTGTGAATGAAGTGGTGGCAATTTGGTGTACCTTCTTTCTTCATACCCACAGCTAAACACTTCTGGAAGCGGCAGAATGGGCAACGTTTTCTCTGAGAAAGGTTCATGGGGCACCTCTGTTGCTCTGCACAGGTGTAATGTTTGTTGTTTTGCACTGAACGTTTAAAGAAGCCCTGCAAAGAAAATGAGAGAGAGGGAACCTTTATGCACACCACAAAACCATAGATATCTACATGTGCATCATTATTGTCGTAGAACTACGGGACATGTATCTCTTAATATATCTGTAGTACCAGATTATAGTTACCTGGTGTTTAATTCAAAACCATTAATGTGTTATTTATTGTGGACTCATAAGTCACTTTGGTTTTGCAGTTAACAAAGCTAAGATGACTTTTGGTGGCATAACAGAATGCATATTTTGCACTGCCCAAACCTTATCCTTTACCTTGCAGCTCTCACAGGTAAGAAGTCCATAGTGGTATCCTGACACTTTGTCTCCACAGACAGGACAGTTGTCCTCTGAGTCCAGTCTACTCTCTGCCTCTGTCTTTTGCTCCTGAGCTGAGGACCAGTAATATTTAATGACAAGATTTACATTATGACACAAACTTCACCGTTTGAGGGTGTTCTTCTTCTTCTTCTTCTTCTTTTTTAAACAATGTTTTGTTTCAATGATATGCAAAGCTACTGCTTAAACTGAATACACTTTTCATATCAAATATGTGATGTATATAATATGTTGGAAATTAGTATATTTGGTAAGGTTGCAAGGAATCATGTGTGCCGTGCCAAGTATAATATTTCAAGTCATCTAAAACAGGAGGATAATTAGCAATCAGACATGAGTTAGAATTTTGTAAATCCTGAGTGGCTAAAGAGACTAGAATGCTGTGCTGCTGAAGTGTAAAAGTGTCATCTAACAGGGTTTATTGCCCAGCTGCTGAAAGAACAGTGGGCAGGACCATCGCTTTGCTGTAGACAGTACCTTATCACTGGGCTTGATTTGCTTGACTATGATCACAGATATGACCCTTACATAATATCCAGAACTATTCTCTCTATCTCCTCTATGACAGAAGGGAATCTTCTGGGAACCACTTTAAAACCTTTTTGTTTGTTTTGTTATTCTAAATGTGTTTTTTCAAATGAAAGTGACTACTGTTTTTCATAATATACATTCACAGACAATGTTAAAACCTGCTTCAACTTTCAAAGTATGAACTTTTTAACACAGGTAGTTTCACACAACATTTTTAAAATATATCTATTGACACCTACATACCAGTTCACTATTGACCCATAGCCACTTTCATCTAGTACTCACATGTTGATGATCCCTCCAAATTGATCAAATCCTCTTGATAGTTACCAGGGTGGTGAACAAGAGGCTGGTGCTGCTGTAGGTGATAACCTGGTAGGTCCATTTTAATAAGTGGGACATTGACTCAGCCCAGTTTGAACTTCATTGTAGCAGAGATCAGGAGACCGCAGACACTGCAGGTGGCAGGTGAGCAGGCCCAACCAGCGGCTGTGGACTGATCTTGTTTAAGGCCTACATGTGGACTTCGATCTATAGTGAGTGTCATAAAACCTCTCCTGATTGGCACTCCTACCAGCTAGTCTGTCAGCAAGCAAGCCAATCAACCACACATAGGTTGATAAGTCAAATAGCCACCTGCTGGAATCTTCCTGTAGTGAAATCATGTCAGTATCATTAAGGTACTCTGAGCTCACCTGATAAGAATCATTTAGTACACATAATCACTTTATTCAAACTACAGACATTCTGATTTTATTTGTCATTCCCTCCATTATACTTGTAATTCTGAGCTGATAATGTAGGGTTTGGGTGAATGAAGATCTGATGCTAGGGTCAGTGTTATATAAAAGACTCAAAATGAATTTGCAGTGACATGGAAATATAATTACACAGGTTTTACCAGCAGAATGCATTGATAATTCTATGCAAAGATGTATTCTAAATTAAAAGAATAAGGAGGAATTTATGCCTTTATTGCCTTTATGAGCAATATTTATTTAAAAGAGTATCAACAGAATTATTTAACTTTTGGATAGTTTGATGAATTGGTTACCAACCTAATGATCAATCTCTTTCAAAGAGCCATAGTGTTGAAAATGAGAAATTTAGTATAGTAGGATTTCTTTGTATTCTTTTAAAATGTAATTATTGGTCCATTTAACCTCTTTATGTAGTGTTATTTATTTAAAACCCATCTCAGAGTTGTTTCATTTAATTAGTGTGTAATGTCAAAGTAATTAGCTGACAGACATCTAGAATGACATCCCAGAAATGTAGTGGGGTATTTGTATTTGTATAAAGTAGTGTTTCCTTTAAAGTATGCATCAGTGGATAATTAAGTAGCAAACAATGTATCTCCAACAACAGCAACATTATATATTCTTAGTATAACATGAGAAAATCCTTTCAGAGAAGGAGAAACTACAGACAGCAATTGTAATATCCAAAATTTTAAACTATGCTACAGGTAATAAGAGGCTACAAAGCAGTAAAACGCATTAGAATGTTTTCGTGACCTTTATTCCAAAGCCAAGGGCAGGTGGTCATGGCACCCATTAACTAGTAAACAAATTATGACATTCCAAAGAAAAAAAAAGGGGTCTCTTTACTTTTCTAAGTGGCATGTTAAGCTCCAAGGGTGTAGATTTGGCATGGGACATGTCCCCACCAATATCCAGCGATTATTGAATTGTCCCCACCAATAATTTGATCTCTTCGAGTAAAGAAAAACAAATTAAAAAAAAAAAAAAAGCGATCTGTCAACGTCTCATTCACCCAGCGGTGCAGAAAAAGTTAAATTACGTTCTCTACTGGAGTCCTACGTCATGTGACAAATATGGCCAATGTGATTGGCTGTGCCTTTCAGGGAGCTCTGTTTAGTTTTAGCAGCGGCAATCCTGCGCTGCGAGGACCTGCAAGGAGGAGAGGAGGATGGCAGCAAAAAGAACCTGGATATAAGAAAGTATTTTTCAAAGAAACCTGTAAGTCACTTAAAGTCGAGTTCACTCATAAAACCTGTCCATCATAATAAAGTTACAGGCTATGCAAGGCAATACATGCCAAATCTCCCGTTTTTTCTCGGACAATCCCGAATTTCAGTGCCCCTCTTATTACTCTTTCTGGGTTGCAAAATAAACTTTTACAATTTTTTCAGGCGAGAATGTAGCTGTGCAAACTTCAAATATCTGAACCGGGGAGAAGAGCAAACTCCCGGCACATCGTTTTAGGCTTTGGCCCACGTCAGTCTAAAATTGTATGTAACCATGAATAACGTGTTACCATGTCCACTAGGAGAGACTGGACAGTATAGATGTAAAACAAATATGCCAGCAGTTTATCTCAGTTAATGAGAGGAGAAGGCCTGTGTTTGGCTCCTTCACATAGTGGACACTGAGTTGTTGTGTGGGACACCAGTAGTCCATGTCTGTTGCTGTAACAGTAGTTCATGTTTAGAGTAAAACATCCCAGCTCACTGACTTGATAGGGGCAATAGTGTGCCTAAAATGTTGCATAATTTTGCTAAGAGATCTGTTACTTTGTGGTAATCTTAGATGAGTAGTTTTATGGGCAAAAACCACCAGGTCATTCAGTGTTCCCTTAGTGCTAATGTATCAGAGATGTTGGTGTAGTATAACTGAAGAAATGTTGTTAAGTCCTTAAAGTCATATTCTTTTATTGTCATGACTGTATTTTAAGCTATTTTTATTTTTGTATGATATCTGATTTATATGGAATATGGTTGAAGTAAACTAAAGTATAAAATACTTAGTCAGTCATTTGTTTAATAGTAATTTAACATTATATAATTCACATATAAAACTATGAATTGTAATTTTAAATGGTTTAAAAGCATGTAGAATAGCATATGTACCGGTAAGCAAGTATATCTCCCCCCCCCCCCCCCCCTTTTTTTTTTTTTTTTTTATCAAGAAGCAAAGACGAAAAGGAAAAAAAGGGCTCGGTGGTTGAATCATCCGTCCCCACCAATACCAAAACCAAATCTACCTTGTTAAGCTCACAGCCTTTGTTCAGTGTCCCCCTTCCTTCATTTAAATGCAAAGTACTGCAAAAGTAGCTAAAATATGCAAAGACTGAAGCCCTGGGAAGCGTTTGGAATTCTGGATGCAGTTGTGCAGCCTAATAGTGTCATCTAGTGGCATTGAGTAGTACTGCTAAACACGACTGCGATTGGATACTTGTGGGTTATTTTTTTCATTCAGTATTGTCACTGCAGCTGTTGTAAGATCAACAGAGGTGGATTGATTAGAAAGAATCAAGAGTCAATGCTTAAAGTTTTATTAAAAGAAGGAAATCACAGACAAGCTGCTGTTAATCCACAGGTATACGGTGCATTCAGCTTATATTTTTGCATGGGTCTTACAATTCACAGTGAGTCAATTAATCTGTTTCCTCACTGCTTTTTTCTTCACACACCGGCTCATCCTCAGCAACAAACCAGACCTCGTTGTGGCGGTTAAACATCGTCATTGGACTGCAAGAAACATGAAAGACCACACAGAAACACGGAACACAGGGACGCACACAGACACAGATTCACATTAGAATAATCAAGAAAATAGTTTAAACTGAAGCTGTTTTTGATGATTTCGTTCACATGTTTTTCTTCTAATGATGGAGATTACTTTACCTGTTGTATCCAACAGCACAGTGGGATCCTTTTTTGTATTTTGCTTTAACTGAATCAAGAGTTTTACTCAGGTCATTAGCATTACTGCTGTCAGAAAAGGTCGTCATCCATCCTCCGTAGCTATATGCATACACTTTCATATCTGGAGTGTCAGTGATGTACACCTGCAAATCATGATGAAACTATCTGTCATCAAATAATTTCCTATTAAATATTTGCCACTATTTTTTTAGTTTAAAAAACATACGTCTGAATTAGTAGGTTTGGGAGGATTTTCCTGATGTTCCGTCGGCAGCAGGAAACTCATTGTGTAGGTGCCCATTTGCCAAAATCTCTTGTCTGGTATTTTCACAACAACAGGACTGGTCATTTGAATTTTCTTTCCTGAATGCAAACACAAATATGTTTTTTGGGAACTGAAACAAACATCACAACGAAGAAGCACACAAAATGAAGAAAAGAATATAAAAACACGCAGATTTTCTTACTAACATATCCAATAAAACCACGAGACTACCACTGCTCCCTGAATATAACCAAATACAGTAATTATGTTTGGTCAAAAGCCATTTTAAATTTAGACGTGTCACGTGTTCAAAACTGGCTTAAAACCCTCACTATATATATATTGTATTTTATGAAAAGAAACCCCATTTACAAATAGCTGTTATCTGTGTTCATATACACGGGGTTAATAGAGTATTGAATGTGAAACACAATTAGATAAACACATACGCACCCATCTGGTTCTCACCACTGATGTATTTGAACAGTCGATTAAATGCTACTGGCATTGCCATTTCCATGAAGAAGGATTTCTCATTAGTTGAGACCCATTTCACAGAGTCATAGTGACGCACCTGAAATACATGAACAAACATATTTTAACTGGTGTTTTTATAACTTTGCTACACCTAAAATATGAAAAAAATATTTTACCTCATAATCCTTGGTTTTACAAATCAAATCGAACAGCAGGCACTCTGGTGTCTCAGTGCAGAAGCTTAACTCAGAGGAGTTGCTGTGAAGTTACAGAGGAAAATGCTTTTTAAAGAAGTTTTACAAGTCCATAGCAACAACTACCTGCGATAGGTATTGACTAAAACTGTGCTCACTGTCTTCAGTTCAAATTCAGGTCTCTTACCCAACTCTAGCTTCAGCTGTTAGAACCAGAAGAAAACAAACAAGTCCTGAAACAAAAATCCTGAAAGGCACATTTAAAGTTACTTTGCTTGTCTATTTGATTTACTTCTTACATTATATAGGGTTATTTGCTTTAAAGACCTTGTGAAAATTAAAATTGTACTTACATCTTGGCTGACTGTTGTCTGCTTTCAAAAATGGAATGTCTGCAGTCTTGTCCAGTGCTCTGCTTATAAAGAGCTGGTTATGAAAACTGACCACTCCCTAAAGCTAGAACACAAAACATCCAAAGGAGTAACAGAGGGAATACAAAACAGTAACAAGAGAATCTGGCAGGAATTATGTGCTGCTTAAATGTTATGAAACCTCTTTCATAACATCCAATAACATCTATCAAATCCAGATGATTAGGAGATGAAATATTATCTCTACTATTCTGTACCAGAGAGTTACACAGTACAGCATTTAACATAAGCCCTCAGAGTGGAGCTAATATTTTTCACTAATTTTATGCAACATCAGGTGAGGGTAAATTAGACTAGTGTTAACAGTTTTGTAACACAGAACATCAGGAACATAAAATATAACAAAATAAGGATAATTAAATAAGTTTCAGATCCAGTGGCTAAACTTTGATATAAGTAAAATTAGTGCTGTCAAGAGATTAAAAAAAAATAGAGATTAATTAATTATGATTTTTAATTAATTGATCTAATTAATCTCTTTTTTAATCTCACCTAAAAGTAGCTGAGGAAAGCCCTCAACTTATTGTGGCAGACCAAAAGACTGATATAACAAAGAAAGTGACTTTATAAAGTCATTTATTGTTTAACAAACGTTAAACAGATGCAACCATTTACATACTGTTGTATTCTTTTGTAAAATAAGTGGAAAAATAAATACAAATAAAATCAAATAAATTAAGTGCTGCATACAGCACTGAAATTCCTCTGCTTCAGATAATGAAAAATAAAACTGACATTGCAGTGCTGCAAGTTAGCACATCAGAGTTGCTCTTTTCTGAGCAATACAGCACTGAAATTCCTCTGCTTCAGATAATGAAAAATAAAACTGACATTGCAGTGCTGCAAGTTAGCACATCAAAGTATTCTTCCATCACAAAAAAAAGTGCTGAACATCAAGCAATCTATTCTAGTAGGCTACAAATGACACAGCAGCTATGCTGACCACATGTGTCTCATTTCTTCTTCCTCAGCCAGTCGCTAAGACACACCAGCCTGGTAACATTTTCTGGAAGCAAGGCTGCCCTTTTCTTTTGCACTATGTGGCCTGCAAGGCTAAAGAGTCTCTCACAGGGTACAGAGGTAGCTGGGGAGGCCAGGTACTTTTGTGCTAGGACTGACAGCTTTTCATAGACTCCTGAGTGAGCATACCACCACTGCAGGGGACAGTCATCAATACTGATGCTGGGTTCTGCTCTGTAGCGCTGCAGCTCTCCAGACTCAATTCCATCTTCTGAGTCAGAGTCAGACCCCAGAAGGAGTTCGCTCCTCCTCTTCTTCTGAGCTGGTCCATCATCCTCTGTGGAGGGCTGGAGACTATCTGCTCTTCTGGGCTCTGCTGCCTGGAGCATATTCTCCAGAATGGTCCACACCTGAATGAATGAATGAATGAATGAATGAATGATTGTGATTAAAACTAAGTGCTTTTTTTTAAAATTTTATTTAATCTTGTAAAGAACTTTGTGTTCCATATAATAAATAAAAGTTTGATTTGATAATGAATTGGACTCATTAGTCCAGCTTAACCTTATTGTCCTACCTGTTCCCTCTTTTCTCTTGGAAGACATTTCAAATCCTTAAACCGTGGATCCAATGCTGTGGCCACCTCGAACCATATCTCGTTGCCATTAGCTCGTCGTGCTGCCAGATCCTTCTGGAAGGCATTCTTGAACTTCACCACGTAGGCAGGATCATCATCAGTAATGTCCATGACACGGTACAGATGGCGAAAAGCAGGCAGCACTACAGAGCAAGAGACGTAGGCCTCACCACCCAGCAGCTCTGTCACATACCTGCAGAGGTGGAGAGGTTTGCTAAATAAACCTAGCTGGATTCATTTAAATCAAAGTGTAACTGATTTCCAATTTAATTGTCCTTAAAAGTTCCTTGTTATGTTCATTAATTTTGATTTTACACATGTAACAGTAGTTTATATAATTAAAATGGGAAGGTGTTTATTTGAACTTACTTGCATGGTTCAAGCAGGAGCTCCAGCCTCTGCAGTTTCGCCCACTCAGCTTCGGTTGGCAAGACCAACCTGTGGTTCTGTTGGTCCAACGTAGCCTGGACAGCCTCTCGGTTACATAGGAGGCGTGAGACCATTGCGAGAGTCGAGTTCCACCTGGTGGGTACATCCTGTATAAGTTGATCGCTCTTCTTTCCGAGTGCTACTTGTTGTTGGTTAAGTTCTGTGGTACTTTGTTTAAAATGACCAACAATCTTGCGGCACTTTGCCAGTACACCGACAAAACCACTGCTATCGAGACATACCGTGATGGTCCTCTGGAGAATGTGAGCATTGCAGGCGATGTGCTCATATGGAAGTGCTCTCATAGCAGCCAGCATGTTTGCTGCGCTGTCTGTGCCAATGGTGGATATCTTGTTTTCAATACCCCAGTCATTTGCTACCTTGAGGAACTGTTCGGCGCATTTATCAGCAAAGTGCCTGGTTTCTGTTCTCATGACGGTCAGTGCAAATGAGTTGAGGTTCCACTCACTATCAATAAAGTGTCCAGTCACCCCAAAATAGCTGTGGTTGCCAGCTGAGGTCCAGTGATCTCCGGTTATAGCAACACAGTTGGGAGAATCCTCCGCCAAAATCTCAAGTTTGTTTTTCTTTTCGCCGTCGTACATTTTGCTGATTTTGGTCGTTACTGTAGTCCTGCACGGCGGCTTGTATGACGGGTCATTGGACGCAATTTGCAACACCTCTGTCAATCCTTCGTCCTCTACTATATTTATCGGCCTACATTTCATCGCTATCCACTTGGCAATAACATTAGTCAGCCTGTCGGTCGCAGACTTGCTCATACGAGGGGTATTCTCTAGTTTTGTTTGGCGAAAAGCTTTGCTCTGGCTTGCTATATTGCTAACGTCTTCACTGCTAGCTGTTGCTGCACTCGCGGCTGGGTGCTTTGCGTTGAGGTGATAGGCCAAACTTGAGCTGCTTCGGTGGTAAGCAAACTCCTTCTTACACTCTAGGCAGACCACTTTACCTTTGTCAATGGTGCCGTCGGGGCGTTTATGAAATACAAATTTCCCGTTCATTGGGCCAACAACTCTCAGATGCGCCTCCATATCCACACTGTAAGCTAATCACCACTTCTCACCTTGACCTCACGACGTGACTCCACCCCCAACAAGTCAAGCACAAGGAGCCCAGCACATAAAAACGGATTTTATAACATAGCAACTCTCATACAAAATCAATGACGTCAAGAGATTAAAAATTAGATTAACGAGATTAAAAAACATAACGCGCTAAATAGCATTGTAATTAATTAATCGCAATTAACGCGATAATTTGACACCCCTAAGTAAAATTACCTTTGCAATAATGATTAGTATTAAGTGGAATTAATATTAGGTTCAAACTTGAACAAATCGGATCCCAAGAGTGCCACAACAGTCTGTACAAATTGTGACTGAACATCATGTGAAGCATTAGCTCAAATATTCAAAATGAATAGTTCTCATGCAGTATTATTTTCTTTCACATTGTGAAAAATGTCTTAGGTTACCCCCTGGCACTGGTATACACATTTAAACAGAGACAAGGAAGTACCTGAGACATAATGATGAACCATATTAGTGTTCACGTCTCAAGAGAATTCACATTGTACCTTTTGTTGGTACAGATCGTGTGATATGTGTTTTGTACCCTCAGAACACCAAATTCTTCTTGCTTGTCCCCATTCGGTGTCATGCAACCTGAATACAACAGAAACTTGGATTTAAATGTTTGTCCTTTTGTTAAGAAAAAGAATACAAAAAAGAGAAAATCCTTAAACTTGAGTATTGAGTTAGTTGTTGGTCTTATTGTTGTAAGTCTGCAGTTCTTGCTGGTTGACTGTTATGTAGCTACTGGGATACTTAATCCAACCCTTGTTCTTTCTAACTGTAAAGCAAATAAACATCTGTCATGCAAGAAGTAGTAATCCTAAACTGAACCCTTTTTCATCTTAATAGTGCCGTGAGCCCACAGTGCGCAGTGTGGTATTTCCTTCCTTTTACTAGTCTGAAAGGACCCATCTGGTTCTGCAGATGTGTAGAGTATATTTAAAGCATTTGAGCATGAAGGTTTTTTTTGTTTTTTTTTACGTGTGCGTTCAAGCTGACTGGTTTGCCCAAGAGGAAATAGTCATTGCTATCATTCAAAGCAGTGTGAACCCTATAAATATTATAAAAAAAAATAATATGATTTTATTCTTTTCAGGACCAATTCATGTAACTTGAAACAAATGTCTCCACTTCTAAACATGCACTTCCACGTTATTGTCTGTCATAGTTACCTCTTATAAATGCTAATGTAAACTTTAGGGTGAACCTCGCGCCAAATAACCTTTTCTTTTCACAGAAAAATACAAACAGTCACTAAACTAAACTCTAGGAATCCTTATTTATGATTTTCTTGTTTGTCATTCATGACAAGTAAGTTTATAATTTATAGACATAATGCCTTATAAATGTATGCTAAACTGACAGGAGTTGGAAAACCTCTCTTTGTAAAAATGTCCTTTAAATACTTATTAAGAGCACATTTCCTATTGTTATGCAACAGCTGAACGGTACAATGTTTTCCCCTGCCAGGGCAGAATATCAGAATATAGCACAAATGATTAACCTTACAGCGACATTACTTCACGTGACTGTATGTATATATGTATATACTCAGAAAGATATACAATTTTCTCTTTGCCTTGCCTGTGACACTGTGTTTTTGTCTGTGGGTAAAAACTTTTTTAAACACAGCCCTTCTACGCAAATACTCATATCCATCCATTGGATATTCTCAGCATTTGCACCTCAAATATAAACAGACATTAGACGAGATTCAGAAAAACTGCTTCATTGAAAAGAGTGATTTGAAACTAAGGAAAAAACACCAAGTATGTTGTGCAACTTCATAGATCCTGTAACACTAACACATTATTACTTCACCTTTTTGAGTCAGTTGCTGAACTATTTTCAGTAATGCGTACTGTAACCATTTCATTATAGCGGTAACCTCTGAAGCCTGTCGATGTAACCTCCAGCTCTGAGTTCAGGAAAACAAGTGTGACCTATAGTGGTTACAATGACGAACTGCAACAGCATTTTAAATAAGGGTATGAATGTGGTATTTTCCATGGACTACAACAGGAGACCTAGATCTCGTTTTACAGTAAACTTTGTTAACCATCGTTTTTTTAGAACATTTCGATTTACATTTATATAATTAATTAACATTTTTAAGGGCATAAGGCTGCTACAGGAGCAGCAACAACCACGGCGTGGCTGCTGTTTTCAACGGAGCTGCTGTTGGCTAAAAAAAACTACAACACCCATGTACTGCGTCGGCCTGACTGACCTTAGATAATCACTGGGCTTATGTAGCCGTGTCCCAGTCTTGCCTCTGCTCTCCGAATGCTGCGCTACGAAGTTGAGTGAGCTACTAGTTTATTACTGTCTCTTTATTTCTCATATCCACTGTTGTGAAGAAAGCGCTGTTCGCTCCACAGGTTGGTATATTACAATATCAACTACAAAGAAAACTACATGCCTCTAGGGTTCGACTTGAATGTGGTTAACTCGTCCTGTAGGGATTTACAGCGTCTGCTGCAGGCTATTCATTCTGCAGTGATAGTTTATGTTGACTCACTACAAATTGTATACCAAGTACTTTGCTTTAGCACAGTGTACTTTATTAATTAGCATTGAACTGTTATAGTGTAATTATACTTAAATGTGTTACGGAAAAAATATTGTAATTTTTTATTTTAATAAATTTCTCTTGGGATGCCGTGAGACTTAATATATAACTACAAAGCAATACTATCTTTAAAAAAACAAACAAACCCTAATGTTAAGAATTATTACACTTGGTCTCTAAACGTGTTATTCTATTCTCTTCATAATACCGCTTCTTTAAAATAACTCTTTATAATATGTCCTTATGTGAATATCTGTTGGTTCCATTCTGAATAAAAAGGTGTTGGGCTTTGGTAAGGCAGACAAACATTCCAGCACACATTAAGCAGATTAGCGCCAATGTAATCTTTTAACAAATAACAAAGGCACTCTAGTCTTAATATCACTTCACATGGACACACAAGAAGTGACCTTTTGTTAAAAAAATTTTTAAGTTAATTAGTAAATTGTCAACCAGTGCATTATGTGAGTGATCAGTTTTTGCTGTTTTATATATATATATATACATACATACATATTAAAAAGAAGTATTTAACAGTAACATTTCTTCTTTTTATCCAATTCATGGTAAAAAACAAAACAAAACTCCAACTAAGCTAGATGTATATGCCAATAGAGTGATTACTACAAAGACTTTACATTGGCTGAAGAATATTCCTTTAATAATATCTTTAATAATATTTCTCTTTTCTCAACGTTGTTTGACTGACCAGTCAAGACCACCTGAACCTTTAGGTCAAAGATCAACGAGCATGGCAACCCGGAGGGTGCTGGTGACTGGGTGTTCTTCTGGCATTGGCTTGGCTGTGGCTGCACGGCTGGCCAAAGATGAACTGAGGCGGTTTAAAGGTCAGCTGATCAGTCCTTGCTTATAGTACAGGTAGGTGGTAGAAGTAACCATCATTGCTGACAGTCAGTGTGTTCCCTCTTTATCTGAGGCAGTGGTTGCCACCATGAGAGATCTTGGGAAACGGGGACCCTTGGAGAAAGCAGCAGGCGATTCCTTAAACAAAACCCTCGAAATCAAAGAGTTGGATGCCTGCTGTGAAACTTCCATCAAAGAATGTATTAACAGCTTGCCGAACAGACGGGTGGATGTTCTTGGTCTGTTTTTCCTCCATCTTGTAGATAAGCTTTAATTGAATTCAACATTTCTTTTTACAAGTATACAGTTTGAAAGCATAGTGTATTCTGTTGTTACAGTAAACAATGCTGGTGTTGGCATGATTGGGCCGCTGGAGTGCCAGAGTATCGATGCAATGAAGGAGCTGTTTGACACAAATTTCTTTGGCCTGGTGCGTCTGGTGAAAGAGGTGTTGCCTGACATGAAGCAGCGACAGAGTGGCCACATTGTGGTGATGAGCAGTGTCATGGGACTACAGGGTGTGTTTGTTTGTGCTGATAAAAAACTTCAGAACATGCATACAATGTAGAAAAAACTAAAAGCTAACATCTTTCATAATATTTCCAACCAGGACTTCTGTTCAACGATGTCTACTCTGCATCCAAATTTGCTGTGGAAGGATTTTGTGAAAGTCTGGCAGTGCAAGCAATGAAGTTTAACATCAAGTGATTACATGTCCTGAAACATACTACAGCATTAAAAATGCAGCCAGCCCACAACTAAAACTTGAGTTATCAGTAAGCCCACATTGGCAAAATATTAAAAACTTAATGAGTGTAAAGGGACAGTGGTCTTAATGTTATGTTTTTTTTATATCCTTGTTCAAAGGACAACTCTAGTAGAACCTGGCCCTGTGGTGACGGAGTTTGAAAGGAAAATGTACGAAAGTGCTGAGAAGATGGATCTATCAGGGACGGATGAAGAGACTGCCAGGATATTCAGGGAACTTTACCTTCCATACTCTAAAGAAATCTTTACTTCTTTAAGTCAGACACCAGAGGAAGTGGCTGAGGCAAGTGGTTAAAATTGTGTTTTTAAAGGTACGGTAAAATAACATGTTTTTTAGTGAAAATTTATGAATGGGCCTGAAGCTCGGTCCTCTCTAGCACAGAGAGGCTGCCGGGAGAGCCCGCGGGCACGCCACTACAACCCCCTCTGGCCTCTGCTCCGTAGCTGCTGGGTGACCTCTCGTTTGGGGCTCTACTCAGCTCTTCCCAGGAGGGTGGCACGGTTCCCCCCTTTTGGTGGTCCTCCTCGGGTCCTCGTACTCTGGGGCCTCTGGATATCTGGGGCCTGGATCTCCTCCATACCTGCTTCATGCCCTGGGGGACGGGGCTGTGCCTCCCCACACTCCCCAGCAGATCGTTACATGGAGAAACCTTTGGAATACAAGCATGCTGATCCACACAGGTGTGCACACAGGTGCACACACGGGTGTTCACAGACGCGGACTACACCTTTCTTGGCTGCTGCCTCAAAGCACATTGTGCGCTGTCTATCTTGCGTGCTGCACAATATCGTTTAATGTTTAGTATCTACTGTTATCTACTGCTAGCTAGTTTATGGTGATGGTGCTGTATTTATTATGTTGCTCTTTTTTTTGTTTGCTTTCTCTTCTGTTTTTTTTTCTCCATACAGGTGATCCAGGTGTTTTGTTTGTTTTTCTTTCTTTCTACCCCCCTTTCTCACCGTCTCTTCTCCCCTCTGGTTTTCTTTCTCTCCCTCTCTTTCTTTCATTCTTTCTCCCTGTCCTATCCCCCAGTTATGTCTGTCCCGTTTGTAAAATAAATACATAATTATAATAAAGGTCAATCAAATGGACCAATATGGCAAGGCCATGATGATCCACTTGGTAAAATAAATCCGCTTGGCATCTTTCTTGGCCTTAAGACAACAATTCTGATGGCTAAAGATCCAAACGGGAAACAAAAAAAAAAGAAAACTTATGAATGTTTTAATTTTTTTGCTTTTATTTTTCAGCAAACAGTTAACGTGATCACAGCCAAGGACCCTCCTCTGCGTCACCAGACCAACAAAGTGTACATGCCCATGACTGCCCTCAAGCATGCAGATCCAACTGGCCAACTGCCTCTGCACACATTCTACAAGATGATCTTTAAACATGACCGCGTGTTTAGTGCTACGCTGGGGGTTCTGCGCCTTCTGCAGAGGAGGGCAGGAAAGAAATGATTCTGTGAATATGAGGATTCTATTGTTGCACAGATTAGAAGTATTATTCACGTGAAGATAATTCTCGAGAGCGATAGCTATGACTTTATTATATTATATTTTATTATATTATACTATATTATTTTATTTGTAACACCCAACTGTAAGGTGATATATAGTTTCTTTCTGAGCAAAAGTGTTTATCATTTTATCAGTACAGTAGTAACTGAAAAAGTTGTGTTTATTACTAATTTGTGTAATATTTATGTACTTAACTGTCTACTAAGATTTCTGTCATACTCTTAATTTTAGATAAAACAAGAACTACTACACTGTAATGATGCTAACAAAATCTAAACGCAAAACTATTAAAACGATGTACTTGATTATATAAATTACATGCCTTTGATTTAACCTTTTTGCAGATATAATACAAGAGTTGAGTCGATCTTAAAATAAATGTTGTGAATGCAAATAATAAAAGAGCAATGATTTAACATTTGAAATTAATGTTTGGGTCTCACCTCCACTGCAATAAGTTCCTGTGAATAGTCCTAATTGTATTTTGAGCAATCCTAGAGGTAAACATAAGGTGGAAAATATGTTTGGATAATTCAGTAACAGTGCCATCACATAGTTTGTCTAGCATAGCAACTCGAACAGGAGGTATCCAAAACTTTGATGTAAAAAGAGTGGACATTTGTACATTAACATTAAATTTATGTTAACTGTTAACTAACGTGTAAAAAAAATCAGTCACAGCCTCAGCTTGAAATAATGCTAAATGAAGTACATTTTATTTTTGTCCTTTTAGTACACAACAATCATTTTAGAAACAATATTTCTCAAGCAATGATCTACCCAGAACAAACATATTTACAAACAGAACTTGAGAGATTGAAATGTACAAAACACTTAGTGCGGCCTGGTAGAGAAATTGTAAAACAAGTTATATATAAAAATAAACAAATAAACAGCCAAAAAACTGTTTTCATTTTAAGTAAGATGTGAACTGGACTGTGAACATGTTTCTCAGGTCTGGCAGAACAGTATCTGATTCTATAATGAACAGAATAAACAATAAATGAAAGATATAATAAGTCTATGACACACTAAAGTGGTGGCCAACTTATTTCTGTTCATGTTGTCACAAAATAAACATGCGAAACGTACTTTTGTAAAATTCTACTATTATTATCTGACTTTATGTTGAAATGCCCACAAAATGTTAAGGATGTCACAATGAAATAAAAGACTTGGTCAACTCTCGGTTAGCTAAATGACAGTGTCATCTCAGAATTTAGCAAAAAAGTTATAGGGAACAACACTACATGGTAGTGTTTTTTTCCTTGGGTCTATTTTAACATTCATCTTAAGATGCAACCACATAGCCCCTGGACTGATACTACTGTAGATGCAGGGGCACTATCCCACTGCATGCCATAAAACACCTCCCTGAGGAGTGACAGGGCATAAGCAGTTACAACCCAGTAGCCACGCCTTCATGCTGACCACTACATCACCGTAGACAAGGTGAGAGTGCCACCGAGATCTTAACTGCTGCAAATAGTCCATTTAGTCTGCTCAGGGACATCACAAGCTTAACAAATTCTGCTAGTCTGTGTTCTGTTCTGTGCTGGATCCCACTGAGTGGTGCAGAATCCAGACTCAATAAGACCAGCAACATGGAGGAATGTTTTGCAGGGAAGACTAAAGAAAATAGCAGCTGATACAAGCAAAGCTTAGCATATCTGAAATGGTGTTTAAAAAAAATATACAGAATATAAAGCAAAGTAAAACATAACGGCAGTGAGCGGCTGATTTTATAGGCAAAACAGTTCTGTTTGAAACATATTTCTTTTAACGTGAATATAAACATGCCTTAAAACTGAAGCTATCAAGGTTGGCAGTACATATACTTCAGTGTCAGTAAGAAGCTACAAATGGAAGCATTAACTAAAACTTTACTCTGTTGACCTCATTTTGAAAGGTGATAAAGAAAATTACCATGGATTAAATGCCACCCATATATTATAAATATCCATTTTAATCATTTTGTACCGGACCCACACTTGCTCTATTGGGCTGGTCGTTTGAAGTGCTTTAGAGACACTTATCTACATTCTTGTTCATAATACTAATATGGAAAACCACAAATCAGCTGAAGATATCACAATTGCAGGGCAATTTTTGAAATGTTTTTGTTTTTCATTTCAATCTGTTTTTAATCTTGGGGTGACACTTTATATGAGAAGCTAGGACAGAGAAAAAGAACTAAAAAGTAGTTTAGATAGATAAAGACAATAAATAAAAATAAATGAATTCCCTTCAGCATTTCACTTTTCCTCTTATCTACTTTTAAATGTTTGTTAGTTTTTAGGAATGTCCCAAGTCTTTGAAATGAAAGACTTGGTTTTCTTCATATACTTTTTTTTATAATAAAAAACAAGTCCATCTGTGACAGAATTACTTCATTAAATTGTCTGCTGTTTTTTCAGACAACACACATATCCCTTTACTTTTTTTCTCTGCAAAATCGACCAGCAGACAATCCTCGTGATAAGCAGTCAATCCAAATCCAATGAAAATCTTGGAAACAGGCTGACACATAAAAACACAGACAGACCCCAAGAGCCAGTCCTCAAATTCTTTCACCCTTGGTCCATTTTCAAGCAGAGGCTATATGATCTTCATGCAAAAACTTGCATCTTGCCATTGGCCTCTGGAATTTGAGTAATTTGGGTCTGGGCAGGGACAGCAACTGCTGGGCTGGGTGTGGAATCCGACCAATCGGAGACGCAGTGAGGAGAAGGACTGGACCAGTGCTCAGGAGACTCTGGAGACGGTGTCAGGTAAGGGTGCTCACTGGGCAAATGAGGGTAATGCTTGGGTGTGGCATCCATTGTGGATGAATAGCTGTGCTGGGAGGGAGGGGTAGGGTAATCCTCCTTTCCTGCCATGCTACCACTAGGCTGGGAGGGGAGCGCCTGAGCTGGCTGAGCTGCTGATGTGGCTGCCTGGGGGACCTGAGCAGGAGGCTGTGGCTGGGAGGACTGCTGAGGCATCTGCTGCTGCTGGAAGAAGGCTGGTGGGGCCTGTGATGTCTGGGGTGTTGGTGGGGCGGAAGCCATGCTTTGCTGGTTGGTAATGTTGTGATTCATGAGCTGTTGCTGTGGTTGCTGCTGTTGCTGCTGCTGTTGCTCAGCAATCAAAGGCAGCTTTACGGGGCTTATAGTGGGTGTGGAGGTAACAGGTGTTGGCTGCAGCATGGGATTACGGTAGATCTGCTGTTGGTGCATCAGCATGCCCTGTTGCTGCATGGCTGGACTCTGGGGGTGCATGCCTGCCTGGCTGCTCTGCACAATATTCACTACCTGTTGACCACATTGGGATGAAGGGGGCATGCGATTGTGCCAATCAAAGGGCACGCTGACAGGACTGACCATGCCCATATTTAGCCCCATCTGGCTTGAATTCAGCACATAGCCATGGTTGATATCTGATGTCATAGAGACGCGTCCCTGCAAGGACATTCCTCCACTTCCTAGATCATTGAGTTGGGCTAGAGACACTGCAAAGGGGCCACCTCCCTCTAACATGCTGCCATGTACCATCGGGGTGTTTGGGACAGACACTGATGGGTGGAAAAGCCCTGGTGACTGCATGGCGACTGGAGACGTGGGGTTGGTGATGTAGCCAGCATTGCTAGCTCCCCCATGAGGTGAGTCCAGTGAGTCAACTGGGGACAGAGTAACTGAGCTCTCCAGTAAGGCACTCTGCATGTCCAGGGTTAGCTTCTTATTGCGGGCCTTCACTGACTCCTTCAGGCTAGCGGCATGCTGGCCTCCCAGGCTAGAACCTTTGGCCCCAGGCCGACGGTTTTTCTTACCCTGTGGGGTGTTCTTCAGATTAGGTAGAAAAGCGCTGGGAGGACACATAAGAGGAGACAAGGTGTGTCCCCCAGTGAGGTGGTGACCTGCTCCGCCATGGCCCTGGGGGCTCCTCACTGTGTTATATTCATCAAGAAGCTGTACAATGTCATGATGCATACGCTCTTGAGCAATGTCTCTTGGCAGCCTGTCCATATGGTCTGTGATTTCTCTGTTTGCAAAGTGAGCCAGCAACACCTTCACAGCATGACAGCTGCCCTCACGGGCTGCAAGAAACAGTGGGGTTTCCTCCTGAAAAAAGAAATAAAATTAACAGAGATTGTTAGATACAAACACGTATAAAGGTGCAGTTGTGAAAAAGTGTCTTAAAAACAATATAGAAGAATGACATACCTTAAGATCTTGCATATCTTTGTTTGCACCATTCTTGAGCAAGGCAATAGTGGCATCCACATTGTTGACGGCAGCAGCCCAGTGCAAGGCAGATTTACCTAAGACACAACAAACAATTCAAATTAAGAGAAATGATTTCAGTATAATGAATGCATTGGGAATGCATGCATTAGGACATGTGTGATAAATGGCACATACTTACCCAACTCATCAACTGCATTAACATCTGCATGGCACGTGATGAGCTCCTCTACCATGCCCTCTACTGCCAGCCGTGCAGCCAAGATTAGTGCTGTTGATCCGTCGTACATACGTGAGTCAAGATCCGTGGCTCGGTTTCTGATCAGAATCTAGAAGTGTGTGACAGATAAAATTTTAAATTTTAATTTATAAACAATTGAAATGTGCAAGAAATGTGCTACAGTATTCCAATCACATTCCGATGTAGCATATCAAATAACCAGTATGTGTTGATTACCTGGAAGACACCCTGTGCATCTGCAGCTACAGCAGCATGTAATGGGGTGCGTCCCGTGTTGTCCTGAGCATTGGCATCTGCTCCAGCATCCAGCAGCCTCTTGGCAGCATCAGCACGTGCGTAGCGAGCAGCCAGGTGAAGGGCTGTCTCACCAGTGCGGTCTGTTTGGGCTGCAAGGGATGCACCCTGGTAGATTAGGTCAGAGATGATGTTGGCAGAACACTCTTCATTCTCCTCCTCGTCTGCTACCTCAGACTCTAAGCCACCTCCACAGAATGATGCCAGCATCAGAGGTGTAAAACCATCTGTTAGGAGATGAAAACAGGCGTGCGTGAGTTAATGTCTATTTGGTTGCTGAATTATACTGTAAGAGGAAAGTATAAAGTTATTTGCAAATGACAGTTTCAATTTGAAAACTTTACTTGATATCACTACCAACCTGGGCCTCGGACATTAACATCCATGCAGTCACTTTCAAATTCTCCTTGGGGTGGAGTGAGGGGCATGGTGGGAGGCACACGGATATCTGCAGCTGCAAGGTGATGCTGTGTCCACTGTCTGCAGTCCACTGTATCTTCAGCGTCTGAAAGCATACTTGGCTCCTCAACCTGAAATTACAGGAAAAGATTAAAAAAAGAGACAGAAAACATTTTAAATGCAAGTGGCTTAAAAACATACACACACAGACACACATACACACTCTTGTGCTTCTGTTTATGTAAACTGCAAAACACTTGCAAAACCGACCTTGAGCCTTTTTGGTTCTGGGCAGTCTGTATCTATCCACTGGTCACTATGATCTCCGAGGAGAGATTCTTCCACAGTTTTTGGCATGTGCCTGTTGGCAGATGAATAACAATGTAAATCCAAGAGGGGTAATATTTAATTAAAAAATGAAAGCACTTCAATTCAATTCAATTCAATTTTTATTATATACTCCCAAAATACAACAATACTTGCCTCAAGGCACTTATCATAACTTACTTCATTCCCAGAGCATCCTGGCCCACAGGTTCTCTGCGGTTTTTGTTGCTGCTGGGCTCCTTCTTGAGGAAGAAGCCTTCAGGGAACCACAGGGTGCTGTGCTCTCTTTTTCTGCGAGCAATTAGCATGCCTATGATAAGGATGACTAAAAGAAAAACAGAAGCTATCCCCACCACCATCAGATAGAAGGGTAATTCAACAATGGTGCCATTGATTTTTTCACCTGTGGGGAGAAGGAAAGACATAATTACACATTTGTAACTTATTAGTTGTAGTTCATTTGTGCATAATAAGTATCCCTACTCACCACGGACTTCTTTGAGGGGGTAGGGGAACTGGAGCCCTTCTACTGCTGACAGAGCTCCAAGGTACTCTGCAGCACTGTCAGCTGTTAAGAAGCAGTCCTCCGTGCATAAGCGGTTGTCTATTTCTACATAGACTATCGAGCTACAGAAACAGCAGAGAAGCAAGAGTTTAGTGTAATGTACAATCTACAGGAAAGGCTTAGGCTTTTATTTTACTGTATGCCTGACTGACCCAATGACTTCCAGTTCCCGCTTCATGCGTGCGCTTTCGCGGGTGTAGGGTTGGATCATAGCTTTTCCATTGCTGTCTAGCCTGAAACGGACTGAAGTGCGTAGGATAGCACTTAATTTCTGCAGAAAAACTGTCCCGGTGCGAAGAAGCTCCTCTGGAGGCATTAGAACAACCAAAACCAAGACGTTCTCAGCAAGTTTTTCTGCAACTTTCGTTGCACAGTCCAGGCCATCCCAACCACACTCTTCTGTGTTGCAGCCCTGGTCACATTTTCCATCAGCATAGTGGTCGATGCAATAGGCTTCATATATTGGACTGGAGATGATATAAACAGAAGGTTAAGCACGTGAAATTTTCTCAGTTCTGTAAATACTGGCGAGTATCCTTTAAACTGAAAATTTAAACTCACTTGCAAACTTTCTCCTTAGTTTTGCAGTCAAAGTTGTCATACAGACAGTCAGCGTTGTTACAGGACTTGTCACACTGGCTATTGTTGAAGACACGCCAGCAGTGTGGGTCTCCACATTTATCCCAGGGCTTCATCGCTAGAGAGCAGTCACCGCCGTCCCAGTGACAAGGCAATGAATTACATTGTTTGTCACAAAAACCATCTGCAGCTTTGGCATCACAGTCTGCCAGAGGGCATGAGGGGACTGGAGGGACAGTGGTTCTGCTGTGCTCACATCGTCTGCCCTTCCATCCACTGAGACACTGACAGTTGAAAAATGGGAAGCTGGTCTCTTCAGTGCATAGTCCTCCATTGCGGCAGGGCATGGCTGAGCACCCATCATTGCTGCGATGCTGACACTGGGGTCCACCATAACCTGGTAGACATGTGCAACGAGCCCCTCTTAGGGTAAGTGAACAGCTACCTCCGTTGTAGCAGGATAGCTCCCGACAGGACATGCTTCTTTCACAGTTAGGCCCTGCATAACCCTAAGAGAGACATAATTTTTGGAGGTTGATATATGAACCTTTAAATCAAGAATGCTGTAATTTAAAAACTAGGAGGCCAAATTACAAGCTTTTCATATTTACACTTACAAGTTGGCATGTGCAGGTGTATCCCTGAGAAGAGCTGCTAGTTATTGAACAGACTCCTCCATTCTGACAAGGCTGAGACTCACACACACTGAACCTACTCTGACACCTCCGACCTAAAAAACAAGGTATAGTTAGTAAAGTTATACATTTGGTCAACAACAACAACAAAAAAGCACGATGAAGGTTCATGGAGAATGGGAATTGTTCATAGGTGTCTAACCTGTGAAGCCGGGCTTGCAGACACATTGGTAGTCATTGGGCAACTGTATGCAATCAAGACTGTTGGAAGGAATGCAGGGCTGAGAGAGACACTCATTTATGTCTCCTTCACATCTTTCTCCTGTGAAACCAGGGGGACAGTTGCAGCGATATCCACCTACTCTGTCCACACAGGTGCCATTGTTTAGGCACTTAGGAGGCGCATTGCGTAGCCTTGGGTGTGGAGCACAGTCATCTTCGTTGATCTCACAGAGAACACCTTTAAAAGGACAGGGTAATTATAAACTCTTCGTATACATGAGATATTTATTTTGTTGTTTTTAAAATAAACTGCAAACACCGGCGAGCATTATTTGAAGTGGGTTTAATAACATATTGCAATATGGAGAAACACGTTCCAGTCAAACACCTAAGCAGATGGGCGTGGTTCGCTCATGTCTTATATGACTTGACCAAACTCACAGACAAAGAAAATTCCTCCACACATCATGTGAGTCTATACCTTCAGCTCAGCTCATCCTTGAAAACCTTCCCCCTAACATGGAAACTACGACTTTACATGCAGCGCCTGGATGCCTTCTACTCTACAATAGGCCCTCTGTGAAGGTGCAATAAACATGAGGCCCACTTGTGATAACATTCTACATGCATACAACTAAGTGAGAAAGTGATATTGCTATTACCAAAGTGATCCATACATAAGAAAAGAAATCTGCCACCAAAGTATTCACTAGTAAGCATAGGGTTTTGTTTTACATGTGCTTACATACCCAGGGTGCCAGGGGGACAGGAGCAGATATAGTGTCCCACCAAATCAATGCAAGTGCCTCCATTCTGGCAGGGATGAGACTGGCACTCGTTGATTTCTATCTCGCAGTCCTTTCCGGTATAACCTGGCATACACTGTAATGACACAACAATTAATGTTTGAAAGCAAAAAAGAAACCCAGACTGTTTTGAAATCTGACAATTAAAAGGAAAAGAACATGTTAAAACAAAGAAACTTACATCACACTGGTATCCTCCCACATATCCCCTGCAGGTGGCGCCATTGCGGCAAGGTTTGTCTTCACAATGATCCACTTGATTTTCGCAATAGCTTCCAGTGTAGTCATTAGGACATTTGCAATAGTGAGTATTCCCGGTATTAACACAGTGACCACCATGGTGGCATAGTTCATCCGTCTGGAGCCCTAATAACATAGATTTGTGAGCAAAGTTTACATCAGTAACTTAGTCACAAACGCAGACAGAGGTTACATCAAATTGTACCCAACATTAAAATACCTCTTTGGCGGGCAGCAGCTTCACAGGAGACTCTAGGGATGTCACAGTAACGGCCAGACCAGCCATCAGTACATTCACAGATGAATGAGGCATCCTTTTGACGGCAGCGTCCTCCATTATGACATGGAGATGCGCGCCTGCACCAATCAACTGGCGTCTATGTAAGGAAGAGAGCGACTGAATTTAGAATTTATTTGTTTTATTTGTGTATGACAATTAAAGTCCTAAACGTGAAATTTCAGGGGTGCATTTAAATATTTGTACCTGACAACGGTTGCCAGCATAGCCCTTGGGGCAAGAGCAACGGAATGACTCCAGGGCATCCTGACAAATGCCTCCATTGAGGCAGGGCTGGGAGTCACACTCATTGACTTCATACTGGCAGTGGGACCCGGTGAAGCCAGAGCGACAAGTACAGGAATATCCATTGATTTTATCTGTGCATGTCCCCCCATTGAAGCAAGAGCTGTGGACATGTGTGAAAATGTAAGCTTGTACTTCATTTTACCTAAAAATTAATTTTATATTCACTTTATGTTGTATTGTATAGCTAGATTATTTTTTTGAGTACATGATATAGCTCCAGATACACACCTTTCAGTACAATCAGGGATGTTTGTTTCGCAGTGGATGCCAGTAAACCCAGGCATACAGGTACAGGTGTAGGAGTTAACATAATCTGTGCAAGTGCCTCCATTTTTGCAAGGGGAACTTTGGCATTCATTGATCTCTACAGAACAATGAGACCCTGTAAAGCCTGGCAGACAGCTACAGTGGAAGAAGTTCACACCATCTGTACAGGAACCTCCACTTAGGCAGGGATCTAAAAGCAAAAGAGAAGAAAACAGCTTTGGGCAAATACAGTACCTGCACATGAATTTGGCATTTTATTTATTAGTAACAGTCATTTAATAATTATATGATAACTGTAAGTGTAAACAGCAACTCACTAGGTGAACAGTCATTGATGTCTGTTTCGCAGGTTAGCCCAGTATATCCTGCTCTGCAAGAGCACACAAACCCTCCGAGCGTGTTAGCGCAAGTCCCACGGTTTTTGCAGGGGTTTGAGATACATTCATTCACATCTCTGTTACACAGCTGACCTGTAAAGGAAGCGTTTCACAAGATATAGCTGTAAGCTTCCAATTAGACTATCTATGCTAAGCACTGAGATGACTGAATACAAAATTTGCGAACCTTGCCACCCTGGTGGGCATTTGCATTGATAACCCATGTAATCTGGTGTGTGGATGCAGGCAGCATGATTGGCACAGGGATTAGGAGAGCAAGGAGTAAGGACTTCAGCACAAGTGGGTCCACTGTAAGGAAGCTCACACAGGCAAGTGAAACTTGCCACGCCATCTACACAAGTGCCCTTGTTCAGACAGGGACTGGACTCACATTCATTGACGTTCACCTGGCAGAGGTTACCTGTCAAAGGACAAAGGAGACGAATATATGTATGGATTAGCATATTTTTATGTACCACTAGGGGGAGGTAGACAATTGCCATAGCCTAAGATGAAAATTCATGGAGGACATCAGATATGTTTAGCTATTTCTTCTCTGCTGCATGTGCTATACGTGTGTATTCTGCTCTTTCTACTGAACATTTTAAGGTTGATGGTGTGTTTGGCTACTTTGATGCCCTCTCACCTCTGAAGCCTTGGCGACACTTGCAGGTGAAACCATTGAGTTGATCAATGCATGTGCCAGCATTCTGGCAGGGACTTGGCAGACAGTCGTTCCTGTCCAGGTCACAGTTCTTTCCCACCCATCCCGGCTCACAGTCACAGCGGTAACTGGAAATACCAGAGAACAGTTAATAAGCCAAAAATGTTCAGTTTGTAAGAATGAAATAACATTGACCTGATGTATAAGTTATAGGATTAACCACAGTCTTGGATGGAGCCCATTTCAAGATTATGTTTCCTATGTGCCCATCTGAATCACTTTAAAGTTTAAAAAAGCTGTTAAATGTATATACCCATTAATGTCGTCCCTGCATGAGCCATGGACGCATGGGCCACTGCCACACTCATCCACCTGAGAGTAGCAGTAAGGAGGCTTAAAGCCATCAGGACACAGGCAGTGAAATCCATTCTCTTCATCTATACATTTTCCTCCATTCCTGCAGGGGCTAGATGCACACTCATCTATTTCCACATTACATTTGGGACCTGCAAGAGAAATGTTATACATAATTAGAGTTCTTTGTCAACATTTTCAGTGAGGATTTATTCACACTGTTATTTTCATAAGACCTTACCAGTGAAGCCAGGTTTGCAAACACAGTCATAGCGATTAATGCCATCTTTGCAGATGCCATAGTCACATGGGTTGCTGGCACAGTCATCAAAGTTTATCTCGCAGTTTGTACCTGGGTGCAAAAAGAACTTTTATATTAAGACTGTAGACATTTTAACAATTTTAACAATGCAGAAAATCTTTCATTACATTTCAGAACAAAATTCTATATACATTCTTTATAATAAAGTATACTAAAGAGTCTAATTCTATAGCATTTTATATATTGTCACAGCATTATTGTTATGTTGAAGAGCAACGGCATTAATAAAGGGAATAAATCAATGGCTTGAGTTAACAAAGTACAAGTACATGATACGTTGTGGGATTTTTCTCTTACCCGAGGTTCCATGTTGGCACTGGCAGATGTACTTGTTGACCTGGTCCATACACTTGCCCCCATTCTGACAAGGGTTGCTGTGGCACTCATTTAATTGATTCTCACAGCGATACCCTGTGTAACCAGGTTCACAGTTACAGGTGTAGCTGGCAATGCCATCAATGCAGGTACCATGGTGACATGGGTCGGGCTGACAGTTGTTGATGTTACTTTCACAAAGTATGCCCTCATAACCTATAGAGGGGAAAAAATTCATTAAGAATAAATTAATATTCTGAATTAAAAAGTACATTAAGAATTAAGAATAAGAAGTGCTTTTATATATATATACATATATATGTGTGTGTGTGTCTGTGTGCGAATGTTAAATGTTCCTCTTTCTCTTTAGCATAACAGTTTTTTGTTTAACTTTCTCTCTCTTTTTTCCATGTTTTGTATGCTTGCTTTTTCATAAAAGCTTCTACAGTTGGGCTTTTGACCACTGTGGTTTCCATATCAACGGTGTCTGTGTAACAGACAAGAAACTTGGTGTGTGTGGTATGTGTTTAGAGCAATGCTGAGATGGGCAAAGGACTAAAGAAGGGCCCTACACAGGCCTCCCAGTCTTGCTATTGTTCTCAGAGTTGGAGGGAACAATAGACTGCACCACGTCAAACAGGGCCACTTCACTCAACAGAAGGGGCCCAAAAACACAAGGAACACCAAGCAGCTGGCCACTGAAACAATGACCGTGCTCCTCAGTAAGCACAGGTCCAAACAAACATATTAAATATCAACATATAGCTACAGTCAAGCTTTACATACAGACTTTGAGAGAAGCTTTACACGTTGAATGCTTTTGTAACACAAACATAACTAAATGTTAAAGAATTAAAGTTAAAAATGCAGCATAAGGTGTTGTAAGGGGGTTTAAAGATGAACAGATGTCAGGGTAATGACCAAGCCTCTTTTCTTGGCAACTGCTGGTCCTCAGTGACCCCATGGTCCTGAGAGCCGACGAGGGAAAGAGGGGGATTAGGGGCCTCAAGTCAGTCTGTTTCATCAGCAGACACCCAGAGAAACTCCCCATAACACAGAATGCTTAACAAAGGCCTGAACAACTGGTTAAGGCTCATCTGCTATTTTGTCTTTGGCTCTTCTGCTTAACAATTGTTAAGTAATGAAGCGCTTACCTTCAGCACAGCGGCACTCAAACCCATTGGGCCGATCGTAGCATTTTGCTCCATTCTGACAAGGCGTGCTGGCGCACTCGTCTATGTCTATTTGACACATGGTACCCGTAAACCCTGGGACATGCAAACACAGAGGTTAAAGGTCAGAGAGAAGGTCCAGTGAAAGGGTCCATGCTAAGGTCAGAGGGCAGATCTTCTCTCCGAAGAAGGGCGGAGGTCTTTGACTGGCTAAGGTAGGGTCTGAGACCTCGACTTGTTAAAGACAAACTATCTATGCACTTGGACCAGGTTAGAGCTGACAGAATGCAATAGAAAGCCTGTGACCTTGAAGATTTTTCAGAGGAGAGACTCATAATCAAATGATACATCAATATATTATTATCAAATGGTATGGAATATCAGGACATGGACAAGCAACGTATCCATCTTCAGCTCAACTAAATTTTGACACATTTTGTGCATGAAAATGCTTATATATACACTGAAAGATTATGAACTGCAGCGCATATAATTAATATTAACAGTTGACAGAGGTTCAAAAACAACAAGAACAACAACAATAATAATAACTAGAAAAATTTGCATTTCCTGCGAAAATGCAGTGTGGATGCTTAAAGCTGAAGCTGTATGCAAAAAGTAGCTGAAAAAGCTGAAAAGTTGCAGAAATTGTAAAAACTTTGCAGAAGCAAAAGAAGTTTGCTAAAATGGAATAACTTAGCAGAACTGCAATATCTTAGAGGAAACATAATACTTGGCAGAAATACAATAGCATAGCAGAATTTAGCAGAAATATTGTAACTTACCAGAAACATGATAACTTCTCAAAAATACAAGAATTTAGGAGAAATAGTATAAGATAACAGAAAGAATATATTTAGCCAAAAATACTTAAACATTACAGAAACACTATGATTTAGAAAAATAGTACAACAGAGCAGAAATATTGTGATTTACCAGAGACACTGTGATGAACTATGAATATTGTAATTTTAAATTGAGACTATGTTTTAGCACAAATATTATAATTTGGCAGAAATACTATAATTTAGCAGAAATACTATATTAAGCACAAATCCTATAAAAAGCAGAAATGGTATGATTAAGCACAAATACTACATTTAGTAGAAATACTTTGTTTTAGCACAAATCCCATAAAAAGCAGAAATACTGTACTATGATTTAGTAGAAAAACTATAATTAATCAGAAATACTAAATTTAGCAGAAATACTATATTAAGCACAAATACTATAAAAAGCAGAAATAGTATGATTAAGCATAAATACTACATTTAGCAGAAATACTATATTAAGCACAAATCCTATAAAAGCAGAAATAGTATATTAAGCACAAATCTTATAAAATAGCAGAAATAGTATGATTTAGCACAATAGTAATAAGTTAAACAGAAAAATTGGAAAAGCAAAATGGACAGCTGAAAAAATGCTGAACATGCTGAGGGTCCCTCAAATATACTTGTTAAATGACAAAAATCTGCAAAAAAATTTATTACAGCCACACAATCACAAATATGTACACATGAGGAAACACACATGCACAGAGAGACCCACACACAAGATCCAATTCAGTCAACCAGTCTAAATATATTGAATTTAAATCTTAGAATGAGATCATCCCATTAAAAGCCTTTCTCTCTCTCTCTCTCTCTCTGTCACACACACACACACACACACACACACACACACACACACACACACACACACACAGGGAGAGAGAAGTAAGTTTCTAGGTCAGCCTGGGAGCTGGTGAATTTGAATCCACCAATCAGAGAGGCTGTGCACTTTTCCCCACCAAAACAGGTGCATCTGTTTACACACGCAGCAGCACAGAGAGACACAGGATTTTTGCAGTCTATTTCTCATAGTGACGACTCCCCTCAAACAAATGACCGTAATTTCCTAACCGTAGGGGCTAGAACGGTCATTCTTACACCGTTTTGTTCAGAAGAGATGGGGGAATCTTCAAGTGTTGACAATTTAATATTAAAATATGAATTTTTAGAGATATATGACATGGATGACTTGTTGACTTAGAAGCCACGAATTCCCCAATATGCAAATTTGAATGCCTGAGACCACATATGTGATTGGCTGGCTGGGAAGCCGTGCAGGCCCTGATTTGTGGATTTGAATTCCTCAGCCCTCAGATATGATTGGCTGGCTTAGAAGCCACGAAGGCCCCAATATGCAAATTTGAATGCCTCAGGACACTTATTTGATTGGCTGGGAAACTGTGCAGGCCCTGATTTGAAAATTTGAATGTCTCAGTCCTCACAGAGGATTGGCTGCCTGGGGACCTGGCAGAAATATATAGAAATACTATTATTAAGCATAAATACTACATTTAGTAGAAATACTATGTTTTAGCACAAATATTATAAAAAGAAGAAAAACTATAATTTAGCAGAAATACTATATTAAGCACAAATCCTATGAAAAGCAGAAATAGTATGATTTAGCAGAAATACTGTATTTAGCACAAGTACCGAAAAGTACCAGAAATACTATGATTTAGCAGAATAGTAATAACTTATTGAAACACAAATGCACAGAGGGACACACAAACACAGGCTCTAATCCAGTCAACCAGTCTAACTATGTTCAATTTAAATCCTACAATGACATGCTGTCAAATAAGGGCAGGGTCCTCTCTCTCCCACTAAACACACACACACACACACACACACACGGAGAGAGGACTAAGTTTCTAGGTCAGCCTGGGAGCTGCTGAATTTGAATCCACCAATCAGAGAAGCTGTTTACGTTTTCCCGCCAAAACAGGTGCATCTTTTTACACACGCAGCACAGAGACATAGACCTGCTTCTTTCAGTTTATTTCACATAGTGAGGATTCCCCTCAAACAAATGACCATAATTTCCTAACCATAGGGGCTAGAGCGGTCATTCTTACACCATTTTGTTCAGAAGAGATGGGGGAATCTTCAAGTGTTGACAATTTATCATTAAAATATGAATTTTTAGAGATATATGACATGGATGACTTGTTGACTTAGAAGCCACGAATTCCCCAATATGCAAATTTGAATACCTGGAGCCCACATACATGATTGGCTGGCTGGGAAGCTGTGCAGGCCCTGATTTGTGGATTTGAATTCCTCAGCCCTCAGATATGATTGGCTGGCTTAGAAGCCATGAAGGCCCCAATATGCAAATTTGAATGCCTCAGGACACATATATGATTGGCTGGGAAGCCGTGCAGGCCCTGATTTGAAAATTTGAATTTCTCAGTCCTCACAGAGGATTGGCTGCCTGGGGACCTGGCAGAAATATATAGAAATACTATGATTAAGCATAAATACTACATTTAGTAGAAATACTATGTTTTAGCACAAATACTATAAAAAGCAGAAATACTATAATTTAGCAGAAATACTATATTAAGCACAAATCCTATAAAAAGCAGAAATAGGATGATTAAGCATAAACACTACATTTAGTAGAAATACTATGTTTGAGCAAAAATCCTATAAAAAGCAGAAATACTATATTAGGCACAAATCCCATAAAAAGCAGAAATAGTATGATTAAGCATAAATACTACATTTAGTAGAAATACTATGTTTTAGCACAAATAGTATAAAAAGCAGAAATATTGTAATTTAGCAGAAATACTATATTAGGCACAAATCTTATAAAATAGCAGAAATAGTATTATTTAGCACAATAGTAATAAGTTAAACAGAAAAATTGGAAAAGCAAAATGGACAGCTGAAAAAATGCTGAACATGCTGAGGGTCCCTCAAATATACTTTTTAAATGAAAAAATCAGCAAAAAAATGCACAGGGAGAGAGAAGTAAGTTTCTAGGTCAGCCTGGGAGCTGCTGAATTTGAATCCACCAATCAGAGAGCCTGTGTACTTTTTCCCGCCAAAACATGTGCCTCTTTTTACACACGCAGCACAGAGAGGCACAGGATTATTGCAGCCTATTTCTCATAGTGAGGACTCCCCTCAAACAAATGAAAATAATTTCCTAACCGTAGGGGCTAGAGCGGTCATTCTTACACCGTTTTGTTCAGAAGAGATGGGGGAATCTTCCAGTGTTTACAATTTATCATTAAAATATGAATTATTAAAGATATTTGACTTCTAATGCACCATAACTGAGTAGAGCGAAGCAAAAACTGCCTTGACTTGCCCTCAAACAACGCTTTCTAACTCTAAATCTATTTGGAGTATCGATATCATTCTTTCACCGTAAGAGACAGCAGGGTTTGGTGAACAATCATGGAAATTTTCAGGTCTCTGTGGAAATCCAACAAAAAGTTATGACGAGAGAAAAAAGTGGTTCATTTCCACAGTTTGAAATCTGAAGAAATCTGAGCGAAGGACAAATTTCCTACCCTCAAACAAGTCCAACTCATTTCAGAACGGTAATAGGTGAGAAAATAATTCTTGAATTGTGAGCGTCACGAGTGTCTGAAGATATACCGGGACAAGCCTCATGTCTTAACTTTGCTTCGTTAAGGAGATATGACGATTCGAATATGCCTCTCATTACAGAAATGCAGCGGTGATTTTGAACAAACTCTCCATTGACTTTATATGGAGAGTTTTCTGACCTTGTGTTAGTCTGAGGAGATTTGCCAAAATTATATAAATCCCACAACAATGATGGTGACATTTTCTGAAAGCCAGCAAAAATACCTACGTTTTGATGTATAATTTGTGGAAGTTGAGTGAAAATTGAGCAAGTAGCAGGAAGTTGTTCGGACATGAAGTGAAAATTGCAAAACCTTCAGTGGCACACTGGAAGCCAAGAGCATAGCAACCATAACAACACATGTATTTTGTGAAAAATCACAATTTTGCAACTCAAAACTTTAAGAGGCATAAAAGTAAAACAGTAAAAGATTTGAAAAAGCTGAATCATACCTGAATAGCCCAATAATTTGTGAACATTTTAAAATTTGAATGGTTGTTCTAGGTGAAAGTATGAGGAAGTAGTTAAGTTTCAAAAACAAGCAAATTTTAGCAGAATTGCTGAAGTTTCCCATTCATTTCAATGGGACAAATTAAAGGAAAAAAGTGGAATATTTTAAAAAGTATAATAGCAAAAAATAGCAAAAGTCATAGCCGGAAAGAGCAAAAATAGCAGAATAGTTTAAAATTTGAACGGTGAAAATCGGCTGAAAATTGTGGAAGTAGTTCTACGGCGAAAAGTGTACGGAAGCAACTTGAAGAATAATAATAACTAGAAAAATTTGCATTTCCTGCGAAAATGCAGTGTGGATGCTTAAAGCTGAAGCTGTATGCAAAAACTAGCTGAAAAAGCTGAAAAGTTGCAGAAATTGTAAAAACTTTGCAGAAGCAAAAGAAGTTTGCTAAAATGGAATAACTTAGCAGAACTGCAATATCTTAGAGGAAACATAATACTTGGCAGAAATACAATAGCATAGCAGAATTTAGCAGAAATATTGTAACTTACCAGAAACATGATAACTTCTCAAAAATACAAGAATTTAGGAGAAATAGTATAAGATAACAGAAAGAATATATTTAGCCAAAAATACTTAAACATTACAGAAACACTATGATTTAGAAAAATAGTACAACAGAGCAGAAATATTGTGATTTACCAGAGACACTGTGATGAACTATGAATATTGTAATTTTAAATTAAGACTATGTTTTAGCACAAATATTATAATTTGGCAGAAATACTATAATTTAGCACAAATACTATAAAAAGCAGAAATACTATAATTTAGCAGAAATACTATATTAAGCACAAACCCTATAAAAAGCAGAAATACTGTACTATGATTTGGTAGAAAAAACTAATTAATCAGAAATACTATATTTGGCAGAAATACGGTATTTGGCACAAATCTTATAAAATAGCAGAAATAGTATGATTTAGCACAATAGTAATAACTTCAACAGAAAAATTGGAAAAGCAAAAATGGACAGCTGAAAAAATGATGAACATGCTGAACGTCCCTCAACTATACTTGTTAAATGAAAAAAATCAGCAAAAAAATCTATAACAGCCACACAATCACAAATATGTACACATAAGAAAACACACATGCACAGAGAGACACACACACAAGATCCAATTCAGTCAACCAGTCTAAATATATTGAATTTGAATCTTAGAATGAGATCATCCCATTAAAAGCCTTTCTCTCTCTCTCTCTCTCTCTCTCTCTCTCTGTCACACACACACACACACACACACACACACACACACACACACACACACACACACACACACAGGGAGAGAAAAGTGAGTTTCTAGGTCAGCCTGGGAGCTGCTGAATTTGAATCCACCAATCAGAGAGCCTGTGCACTCTTTCCCTCCAAAACAGGTGCATCCTTTTTACACACACAGCACAGAGAGACACAGGATCATTGCAGTCTATTTCTCATAATGACGACTCCCCTCAAACAAATGACCATAATTTCCTAACCGTAGGAGCTAGAACGGTCATTCTTACACCGTTTTGTTCAGAAGAGATGGGGGAATCTTCAAGTGTTGACAATTTATCATTAAAATATGAATTTTTAGAGATATATGACACGGATGACTTGTTGACTTAGAAGCCACGAATTCCCCAATATGCAAATTTGAATACCTGGAGCCCACATACATGATTGGCTGGCTGGGAAGCTGTGCAGGCCCTGATTTGTGGATTTGAATTCCTCAGCCCTCAGATATGATTGGCTGGCTTAGAAGCCATGAAGTCCCCAATATGCAAATTTGAATGCCTCAGGACACATATATGATTGGCTGGGAAACCGTGCAGGACCTGATTTGAAAATTTGAATGTCTAAGTCCTCACAGAGGATTGGCTGCCTGGGGACCAGGCAGAAATATATAGAAATACTATGATTAAGCATAAATACTACATTTAGTAGAAATACTATGTTTTAGCACAAATCCTATAAAAAGCAGAAATACTATAATTTAGCAGAAATACTATATTAAGCACAAATCCTATAAAAAGCAGAAATAGTATGATTAAGCATAAATACTACATTTAGTAGAAATACTATGTTTTAGCACAAATCCTATAAAAAGCAGAAATACTATAATTTAGCAGAAATACCATATTAAGCACAAATCATATAAAAAGCAGAAATACTATATTAAGCACAAATCCTATTAAAAGCAGAAATACTATATTAAGCACAAATCTTATGAAATAGCAGAAACAGTATGATTTAGCACAATAGTAATAAGTTAAACAGAAAAATTGGAAAAGCAAAATGGACAGCTGAAAAAATGCTGAACATGCTGAGGGTCCCTCAAATATACTTGTTAAATGAAAAAATCAGCATAAAAATGCACAGGGAGAGAGAAGTAAGTTTCTAGGTCAGCCTGGGAGCTGCTGAATTTGAATCCACCAATCAGAGAGCCTGTGTACTTTTTCCCGCCAAAACATGTGCATCTTTTTACACACGCAGCAGAGAGAGGCACAGGATTATTGCAGCCTATTTCTCATAGTGAGGATTCCCCTCAAACAAATGACCATAATTTCCAAACCGTAGGGGCTAGAGCGGTCATTCTTACACCGTTTTGTTCAGAAGAGATGGGGGAATCTTCCAGTGTTAACAATTTATCATTAAAATGTGAATTTTTAGAGATATACGACATGGATGACTTGTTGACTTAGAAGCCACGAATTCCCCAATATGCAAATTTGAATGCCTGAGGCCACATATATGATTGGCTGCCTGGGAAGCTGTGCAGGCCCTGATTTGTGGATTTGAATTCCTCAGCCCTCAGATATGATTGGCTGGCTTAGAAGCCATGAAGGCCCCAATATGCAAATTTGAATGCCTCAGGACACTTATATGATTGGCTGGGAAACCGTGCAGGCCCTGATTTGAAAATTTGAATGTCTCAGTCCTCACAGAGGATTGGCTGCCTGGGGACCTGGCAGAAATATATAGAAATAGTATGATTAAGCATAAATACTACATTTAGTAGAAATACTATGTTTTAGCACAAATACTATAAAAAGCAGAAATACTATAATTTAGCAGAAATACTATATTAAGCACAAATCATATAAAAAGCAGAAATACTATATTAAGCACAAATTCTATAAAAAGCAGAAATACTATATTAAGCACAAATCTTATGAAATAGCAGAAACAGTATGATTTAGCATAATAGTAATAAGTTAAACAGAAAAATTGGAAAAGCAAAATGGACAGCTGAAAAAATGCTGAACATGCTGAGGGTCCCTCAAATATACTTGTTAAATGAAAAAATCAGCAAAAAAATGCACAGGGAGAGAGAAGTAAGTTTCTAGGTCAGCCTGGGAGCTGCTGAATTTGAATCCACCAATCAGAGAGCCTGTGTACTTTTTCCCGCCAAAACAGGTGCATCTTTTTACACACGCAGCAGAGAGAGGCACAGGATTATTGCAGCCTATTTCTCATAGTGAGGACTCCCCTCAAACAAATGACCATAATTTCCAAACCGTAGGGGCTAGAGCGGTCATTCTTACACCGTTTTGTTCAGAAGAGATGGGGGAATCTTCCAGTGTTAACAATTTATCATTAAAATGTGAATTTTTAGAGATATACGACATGGATGACTTGTTGACTTAGAAGCCACGAATTCCCCCAATATGCAAATTTGAATGCCTGAGGCCACATATATGATTGGCTGCCTGGGAAGCCGTGCAGGCCCTGATTTGTGGATTTGAATTCCTCAGCCCTCAGATATGATTTGCTGGCTTAGAAGCCATGAAGGCCCCAATATGCAAATTTGAATGCCTCAGGACACATATATGATTGGCTGGGAAACCGTGCAGGCCCTGATTTGAAAATTTGAATGTCTCAGTCCTCACAGAGGATTGGCTGCCTGGGGACCTGGCAGAAATATATAGAAATACTATGATTAAGCATAAATACTACATTTAGTAGAAATACTATGTTTTAGCACAAATACTATAAAAAGCAGAAATACTATAATTTAGCAGAAATACTATATTAAGCACAAATCCTATAAAAAGCAGAAATAGGATGATTAAGCATAAACACTACATTTAGTAGAAATATTATGTTTGAGCAAAAATCCTATAAAAAGCAGAAATACTATATTAGGCACAAATCCCATAAAAAGCAGAAATAGTATGATTAAGCATAAATACTACATTTAGTAGAAATACTATGTTTTAGCACAAATAGTATAAAAAGCAGAAATACTGTAATTTAGCAGAAATACTATATTAGGCACAAATCTTATAAAATAGCAGAAATAGTATGATTTAGCACAATAGTAATCAGTTAAACAGAAAAATTGGAAAAGCAAAATGGACAGCTGAAAAAATGCTGAACATGCTGAGGGTCCCTCAAATATACTTGTTAAATGAAAAAATCAGCAAAAAAATGCACAGGGAGAGAGAAGTAAGTTTCTAGGTCAGCCTGGGAGCTGCTGAATTTGAATCCACCAATCAGAGAGCCTGTGTACTTTTTCCCGCCAAAACATGTGCCTCTTTTTACACACGCAGCACAGAGAGGCACAGGATTATTGCAGCCTATTTCTCATAGTGAGGACTCCACTCAAACAAATGACCATAATTCCCAAACCGTAGGGGCTAGAGCGGTCATTCTTACACCGTTTTGTTCAGAAGACATGGGGGAATCTTCCAGTGTTTACAATTTATCATTAAAATATGAATTATTAAAGATATTTGACTTCTAATGCACCATAACTGAGTAGAGCGAAGCAAAAACTGCCTTGACTTGCCCTCAAACAACGCTTTGTAACTCGAAATCTATTTGGAGTATCGATATCATTCTTTCACCGTAAGAGACAGCAGGCTTTGGTGAACAGTCATGGAAATTTTCAGGTCTCTGTGGAAATCCAACAAAAAGTTATGACGAGAGAAAAAAGTGGTTCATTTCCAGACTTTGAAATCTGAAGAAATCTGAGCGAAGGACGAATTTCCTACCCTCAAACAAGTCCAACTCATTTCAGAACGGTAATAGGTGAGAAAGAAATTCTTGAATTGTGAGCGTCAGGGGTGTCTGAAGATATTCGGGGACAAGCCTCATGTCTTAAAGTCGCTTCGTTAAGGAGATATGACGATTCGAATATGCCTCTCATTACAGAAATCCAGCGATGATTTTGAACAAGCTCTCCATTGACTTTATATGGAGAGTTTTGAGACCTTGTGTTGGTCTGAGGAGATTTGCAAAAATTCTATAAATCACACAACAATGATAGTGACATTTTCTGAAAGCCAGCAAAAATACCTACGTTTTGATGTATAATTTGTGGAAGTTGAGTGAAAATTGAGCAAGTAGCAAACAGTTGTTCAGACATGAAGAGAAGACTGCAAAAGCTTCAGTGGCACACTGGAAGCCAAGAGCATAGCAACCATAACAACGCATGTATTTTGTGAAAAATCACAATTTTGCAACTCAAAACTTTAAGAGGCATAAAAGTAAAACAGTAAAAGATTTGAAAAAGCTGAATCATACCTGAATAGCCCAATAATTTGTGAACATTTTAAAATTTGAATGGTTGTTCTAGGTGAAAGTATGAGGAAGTAGTTAAGTTTCAAAAACAAGCAAATTTTAGCAGAATTTTGGAAGTTTCCCATTCATTTCAATGGGACAAATTAAAGGAAAAAAGTGGAATATTTTAAAAAGTATAATAGTTAAAAATAGCAAAAGTCATAGCCGGAAAGAGCAAAAATAGCTGAATAGTTTAAAATTTGAACGGTGAAAATCGGCTGAAAATTGTGGAAGTAGTTCTACGGCGAAAAGTGTACGGAAGCAACTTGAAGAATAATAATAATAAAAATAAAGAATAAAGAGAAACAGGAACTCAATAGTGTGGATGCTTAAAGCATCCACACAATAAAGAATAAAGAGAAACAGGAACTCAATAGTGTGGATGCTTAAAGCATCCACACAATAATAATAATAACAACAACTAGCTTGAATAGTCTGAGAAACTGGGCAAGCTTGAAATCACTGGGCACAGTGCCCAGACAGGGGTGAATTGGTGCATTGGTAACACACTGCTCAGTTGATTAACAGTGTCAGGACGGTCTGTGTGTTGATGCTTAGCCTGGTAAAGGGGGTGCTGGAGGAGGCGGTGGGATTGTTTTTTCTTTTAGGGGAGCTCCGCCAGCTCAATAGCTAGATGGGGGGCGGAGGGGGGACGTCTGTCCCAGATGTAAATTGCGAACCTGGAAAAGAATCTCATTAGTGGGACTGCTGTCCCCCGCCCCCCCACCACCACCATGAGGGCAAGATGAGGGAGGCTGCTGTCCCTTCTACATTCCATAGAGGAGGGAAGGGTCACAATGGTGCCTTTGTTCAGGCAAGGGGATAGGCAGACTTTTGGGCCTGGCTTTTTATATGAGTGCTGGCTCTAAATACCAGCAGGCAAAAGTAGTGAGGCCGACCCTCCCTCCACTAGTCCTGGGGACATTTAAACTTTGGCTTTCTGCTTTTACTAATGCTGTCAGTGTATTGCAGGTGTTAACCAACATATTCTCACTCCCAAGCCTTTATCACTGTTCTCTGCAAAGCACGGTAGTGCTCCAGAAAAATCAGCTTGCCAAATAAGAAGTAAATTAAAGTAAAAAATATAGATATCAAAAATACAATTTTAGCATTAGAAAGCTGGAAATGAGTCAGTGGTGTAATTCATAGGACTTTGACCCAAAATACAATAGTTTGCAATCAGACTTTTAATTTTTTAGTATCCAAATGCTTTTTGGCTTAACTACTTGAGTTGTTTTTGCATATGATAATAGGTCAAAAAAATTAATCACATGGTAAAAGATTATTACTTGTTAAAGGTATTTAATATTTTCAAATCTGTCCTCCAGTTTGTTAGTTGCCATTGTGTCTGAAAAAAAGCAATTCAAAACAATTTTACCTGGCTGGCATGTGCACGTGAAACCATTGACCATATCCCGACATATCCCATCATTCACGCATGGGTTACTCTCGCAGTCATCCACATCAGTCTCGCAGTATGTGCCCACGTAGCCTGGAAGACAGAAGTGTTCTTCTTTTTAGAACTTTTTTATTGCTTTTAAACCTGTTTCTCACTTTGGAGTACGGGTCAGTTCAAGCCAACATGGTGTGTACATAATTCTGTGTATTGTGTAGGAACTTTTTTACTTGTGATCATTTTACACTTGCTTTTGCTAAACCACGGCATCCAATTCCACTGAACTGAAATCGCCACGCACTACTGTCCATAGAGCTTTGCTCCTCCTTGGCTCAGTGTCCCATTCAGCAGATGCATGTTATGCTTTTTACTTTAGGTCCTTCATTGAGGTGAAACAGAATGTGAGTCAGAGTCTTGCTCCTGTGGTGAGGCTAGCGTGGAATCAGAAATAATCAGTAGCACCACATGAGCTTTGCCAGGCTGACTGATGATGAGGAGGGTGAGGAGGAAGGCCCTGTCTCTGGAGGGGGGAGGGGGACAGGCTCTGGGAAAGAGCCTCTTTCCCTCTCTGTGTATATGAGGGGTGCAAAGTGGAGCACAGAGGGGCCCTATTGTTCCACTCCATTCCCACCACTCTACCACTCATTAGTATTCACAGCACACTCCTCCCCCTAACTGCTCGCCCTCTCTCACATCCAGTCCTATAGACCCAACTCCCGGCTCTAATTTGTATAGCTCCCAAAACCCCAGCATGCATGTAGAACTGTGCATGAGAGTTTCACTGTGTTTTTTGTCCCAGAGTGTCAAAACTATCACTCAGTCCAAACCAATACTCCATCTGGTGGTACAGTGCACTGAGGATGGAGAGGTGCCTCCATATAGCCAGTGCTTAGGGAAATACATTACATAACCTTCTACACTGGCAGTATGGTGGCATTATATATTGTGTTTCTTTCGAAGTACAAGTTTTCAAAAGTATCTTTTGGTCAAAAGTGATTCTCTTGGATGATAAATCTGTGTTGTGCCAGAGTTTGAGTTTTAAAAAGCTGTTTTTAAAGTATATTTTAAAAAAAATTAAGCTCACCTAAAACCTGAGTGCAGGATGTAAAATTGCAACAATAATTTATGTAAGCATAGTTAGTTTATTAAAAATAAAAAAAGAAGTGATTTTTCTCTTTATCATAATGGAGTGGCCATACAAAATGTCTTTGTACCTGGCATGCAGATGCAGGTGAACTCTCCAATCCGGTCAAGACAAGTGGCATCATTCTGGCAGGGCATGGACAAGCATTCATTGATGTCAATCTCACAACGTGGGCCGGCATATCCCCGGCCACATTGACACTGGAAAGACCCCTCTGTGTTCACACATTTTCCAAAATGCTCACATGGGTTTGCACCTGTTGGTAGAAGGCAAAGGATTAGAATATGGAACACATTCAGAAGAAAAATAGATACAACAACACAGCATACACAGCATATAACAACAGGACCTGGATTTGGCAAGAAAAAAAACAAGCCAAAAAAAAGCAGACTTGCCAATTGAGCATTCATCCATGTCCTGGTTGCAGGCACCCCCTACAAAGCCAGCAGGACAGGTACAAATGGCACGGCCATTAAGAGGGTTGGTGTCACACACTGCTCCCTCATTGCAAGGGTTGCTTACACATGCATCATCAAGGTGGCATAGCAAACCTGTGGATAAAACACATATATCAACAATTTATCATACAGGATTAAAAGGGCCAAATAGGCAGATAGAAAAGCCCACTTACCTGTCTTTCCAACTGGGCACTCGCAGAAAAAGGATGCTACACGGTCATGACAGGTGGCGCCATTGAAGCAAACAGCTATTGCACAGTCATCAATGTTCTCACTGCAGTCATCTCCAGTCCAGCCATTGACGCAGACACAAGTATGGCCACCAATGGTGTTGAAGCAAGTACCCCCATTATGGCATGCATTGGGTTGCATTTGACACTCATTTACATCCTCAGCGCAGTATTGTCCTAGTGGGTAGGTGAAATATGGGTTTGAACATATTTTCTATGTACATGACATGTATACCTGTATTTAAAGTTAATTTGAAGAGCTATACCTGTCCATTCTGGTGGACACTGGCAGTTGTATGTATTAACTCCATCTACACATATTCCTCCATTCATGCACTTGTGACCTGGGCAGTCATCCACATTGTTCTCACAGTTGTGTCCTTCAAAACCTGAGACAAATTTAAAGACAAAAGCCTTATAGCACGCAGATACAGTGGCAAACACATCCATTTTGCAGACACTAACATTTCTGCTCATAATCTTAAATCATGTTTTGTATAACAACCCAAGGTGAGAAGCAAGATGAACAGTAAAAGGGTTCAATGGGTGTTTAATTGTTTACATGTTCCCACATAATGTCAGCAACAGCACTGACTCTTGCCTGCTTCAGAGGTCAACACCCCCCTCTGTGTTTGCTTGTTTTATAATCTCTCACAGTTTCAATGACTTCCTCTCTGGCAAAAGACATTTCCTGTCAGCTCCCAGTGGGAAACCAGAAGCCCCATAAAATAAATTCCTTCTGTTGTGACAAGAGCAGAGAAGGTTGCAGGCCGCCTGCCTCCAACTCTCCCACCAATCCATCCACCCTTAGAAGCTATTAAGAGCAGACAGGAAGCTGACATAAGACAGAGGATATAAAACACCAGCAGCAGCATTAACAGCTACGTCATCAGGCTGGGAAAATCTGATGCCCGTAGCAGTGGAGCGACCGTGTGTTTGTGTGTGTTCTACTGCTCTGCTAAAGAGAAATTGTACCTGGTAGGCAAGCACACTCATAGGAATGATCGCTGGTCTGTCGACATGTGCCCCCATTAAGGCACTGAGATGGTGCACAGGGCAAGGTGGACACCTCACATGTGCGCCCGCTGTAGCCTGGCTGGCACTGACAGCGGAAGGACCCATGGATGTTTATGCAGGTTCCACCATTGAGGCAAACACCAGGCTTGCGGCACTCGTCAATGTCATTGCGGCAGTTCTTTCCTTGGAAGCCAGGCGGACAGGAACAGTTATAATGGTTATTCCAATTGACACATCGGGCTCCGTTGGCACAGGGACTTGTCGCACAAGCATCAATGAGGGAGCAGTCTTGGCCTGGGAATCAAATAGTGAACAGAAATCAATTTGATACTTTGAATTTACTTGATAAGATCTGACGTTTCCAGTACATATGCATTCTTTTAGACATACCTCTGAACCCTCTCTGGCACACACAAGTGTACTGTGTGACACCATTGAGCACCTCGCTCTTGCATGCTGCTCCATTCTGACATTGTGATCGAAGACATGGATCCAGGTGTTGACAGAGAGGACCAATGAATCCGGGACGACATCTAAAAACACACATATAAGGATTGTTTTAGGATATTTTTTCTCATAATATATAGCACACATATTAGTAGAGCCACAAAAAAGAAAAGAAATACAATGAAAAGACAGAGTTAGGCCATGTGTGTTATTGACTTTATTAGTCGCACACTACTATTTTCAGTTGGAAAACCTAATTTTCTCAGTGTCAGCTAACATTCTCCAGTTTTTCCACACCCCAGTTCTTATTTCTGTTCCCATATATGAAAAAGAACACACCCAGAAACAGTTTGGAAATTTAACAATTGCCAACAAATACTAACATGAGGAAAAACAAGGGTTGCACACAGTGCTCTTTAACAGGATAGGAGAAACAGCTGTGGTGTTTAAATTAAACAACTAACTGTCCTCTTGATGGCTGTATTCTAAAACATGTGGTGATATCAGTTTATTCAAAACATTCATTTATTTTTTGGGTTCCATTACTTTTCATTCTGCAACTACCCTGAAGACTGGAGTCTGAGGGGTGACCTATAATTGCCTTGTCTCTATTCAAGCTGTGTAGACATTGTTTGAGCTTGACCCAAACATGCAGTACAAAGAAGCTGAGATAAATATAAAAACAGGGTTTCCAGTTGCTCTCTATGAAGCTCCTATGGGAGTTCAGGCAAGGTTTGGAGTGCTGGTAACACTACACCCACAGTGAAGCCCTTGACTGAGGACAGGAACCCTCTTCAAAGAGGCTGATGCTTATGGCTGTGAGGTGACAGCTGGGTTCTGGCCCACCCTTGGGCACTGTCATCTCTTTCAATGGAGAGAAACCCTGGGCAGGATCAAAAATGGGTTTTCATCTGTTCTCACTTACAGGATAATGCATTTTTTCATTCTTACTTTTGTATGTGCAGTCCCACTCTAAGAAAAAAGACAAAAAAGCATAAAATGCTCTCACTCCTGGCTAGGAGGCTGAGGCTGCTTTAAATTAGGCGGCAGGGAAACCGATCCAGATCTTGATTTTCTATGAAAAAGGATGCTTTGTTTCTGGCTGGTCTAGATTGGTGGAACAATAGAAAACTTAAGGTTTCTCGGTTTTGTTTAATTTTTTTTTCTCCAGCTTTCAAAAGCAATTTAAATTGTGAACTATGCATGAAAGTACACAAGAGTGTAAAAATATATTTTTAAAGTGATAGTTTGGTGCTATGTTGAATTTAATTGTTAGAAAGAGAATATAGGGAACTGACATCTTCCAACAGAACATGAGACTTCATTGGAAAGTTAAACTGAAGCCATTTGAATGCCTATGTTGAGAGACAGATTTTGCGCATTTACTACAGCTACTTTTCCTTCTCCTAAACCCCTCCTCCTCTCATGAGGCTGAGAGGTCAGATGTTAGAGGGTTCCCTGTTTGATTGTGATGATAATGTCACTCAGGCTACAGAGTGTGAGGAGGGGATGCTCCACAGGAGAGACTGTCTTTTGAAGGTGCAATTGGTAGAGAGGGAGATCAAAAGGAAACAAGAGTAGTCTGGTCCATCAAGAATGTCATGTCATATTTCCTGTAATCCCTGGTCCTTTGCTCTGAAAACACAGTACTCACTCGTAATGCACTATTCTTGTTGCCATAGTAACCTCACAGATGAACAAGCAAGCTTGACACCCAACCAATCACCCCTACCCCCCAACCATGGTTCCCATGGCTATTTGTCATGGCTTGGCTGGGTTTATTTAGAGGCAAATTAACTATGTCTGGAATCTAGGGTGTCACTAAAAATGAAACACAAATGTGGAACAAAGCGGTCTTTGAAAGGACTGATGAACAAAATTGCTTTAAGAGCTGAAAGATACAACGCAGACTGACAGTCAAATTCTTCTGGAGCCATATTTGACTGCTGATGAAAACCAAAAAGCTAGAAACTTAGCAGGCGTTGTTCTCCAAAGACCATCATGACTCTATGTGGAAAGAAATCAACAACTCACTCCAGGAAGTAATGTGTCCCCAAGTGTATGTTGATATACAGATTAAAATATTTATTTGGAATTAATGTGTTTTCATCTTTAACATACAGGTATACAAGTGTATCTGTGGGTGGGCTTATAAAAGTGACGATAGTAATAACGCCTGATAAATTATTTGTCCTCCCTTTCAAATGTGCAATGAAGTAAGCAGCCAAAACACACATTCTTTTGTCTAGACCTGACTCCTTGCCAACATGCTACTCCCATAACACACAAATCAGAATGCTATCAGCGTAGAGACTGTGAGAGACATGCAACTTTTGTCCTGGTTCACACTTCATACCACTGTGAAAAGTCTGCTTATCAGGCTCTTTATAACCTTATGGATTTCACTGCCCATGGGAACAGAAGGGCAGGATCTGTGCCTTTGCGTGAGCCCAACTTTAATTGTGGCGGATGTGAAAGGCAGGTGCAGTTTGCTGTTGTGCAATGGGCCCCTGAGTCATACTTAGTGAGTGTCAACATCTGACCTTGGAGGAAGAGCGTACAGCAGATGAGGAAGAGGTCTCTGGGTGCAACAGAGAGACGGGCAGAATGAGTAATCTCTCCTTGTCAGCACATATGAAGGTTTTTGCCAGCTGCAGTACTGACACCATGCATCTGTCCACATCTGTCAGAGTACCTCTAGTTGTCTAGCATTTAGCTCCGGTGCCAGACTTTAAGCCAAAACCATTGAGCTTCTTTGCCCATGGGAAAAACTTTGTAACCAACACACACACAGTCACAAACACAAGGCATTTTAAATATCTCAGAAGGTATGCTCAACCTTAACAAATACATGCATTAACAGTTCTGCCTAACAAACACTGTTATGTGGAGGCACCACTGCAACAAAGCAAACACATGCAACAATCACTACACACCCAAACACAAAGAAAAAACAACTTACAAACAGCCTCAGGCTCTGAGGAGTGGTTGTATCATGAATGCATAAAAGAGAAGATCCACTGAGGAAATTATATAAGAAGGAAAAGAGAAATAGCAACCTTGTCAAAGGTTTAATTGAGAGCTTCAAATACAAATGATTATTAAACATCCAAAAACAAAATGGGATTCAGTCAGTGTGCTTTGATTGCAGAGTTGTTCTGTATCAAGTAACGTGATATCAAGACTAAAACCATCGGATTTATGTAAGTTCTGTCACTTGTTACTTGTGTAACACAATGCCAGTTTTCCTGGTTTCTGGGTCACTGAAGCAGGGTAACCTGAGCTCATCCTCTTCTACACAATAGCGGCAACTCAGCCAGAGGTCAAAGGGCGGCTCACCTGTGAACAAAGAGGCTGTAATCTCTGACACGGTTCGTACACACAGTCATGCTCCACAAAACAACAACTATAAAGGATTCTTCTTATCTTAGGGGGCATTTTCTAAGACAAATGGAAAGGAAGAGAAACAACTGAACTATCATGTTTTGACTTGGGACAACTTTTCAAATTCTCTGTTGCCTGAAAAAAGCTAGTCTTACGTTTTTTAACGCTTGAAGTTGGTATGACATCATATAATGAATCTATTGGAAAAGTCTTAAAACATTTCCTAATACAACTACCTCATACCCTTCCCCCTCTTTCCACAAGCAAGCAGGACCAGCTCTTCTCTTTTATGAAGAGTCCACACTGACACCACACTGCCAACAGGAGCCCATCTCCACACCCCCTCCTTCCAGCAACCTCCTCTGCTCTGCTCTCTCCAGCTTGGCTCTCCTTTTCAGCAGAGAGCCAGATTGGGGGTTGGGGAATGTTTTGTGGTCCAAATAAAAGAGCTAAAGTAGTCAGAACTTCTTTGAATGAAAGTGTTGGGGGGTGGGGGAAGATGGTAGGGGTAGGAGGGAGTGGGGGGCAGTGACCCAAACAGCTAGTCTTTCAGGCCTGGGCTGTAGCCTGGCAACAGTAACCCATAGTGAGACAGAGCTAGAGTGGGAAAAAAGGGGGGTGATGGGAGACAGGGTTTCATAAGGACAGTTGGGGCACTTCAGAAGACTGATCCTCCTACATATGCAGGTAGCTCTGAGCGCTGTGCTAAACCAATTCAGACTCATAATTAAGTACAATCATGTCCAAAAGGATGACTGTTTCACAGTCTAAAGGCCAAGGTTTGTTTCAACAATTGTTCCTAGAGACACAATGAAAGCATTGAACAGTCTAGAAGCTTTCCACAGCCACCCCCCCCCCCCCCCCCCCCCAAACATGCATATTAAACATGTGACTAGAAAGACATTTAACTTACTCGAGGAAAAGTGTTAATTAATCTAACTAAAAAGCTGGGAGGACTAAGTGAATCCTTCTTAACTCTGATAGTCCTATCACAGTTCATACTTTATCAGTGAGAGACTATCGTGTATTATAATAATATTAATATAAATCCAGAATTCCAAGGAAATACCAGACATTTCCTTGGCAGCGAGGAAAGCACATATCCACTGTACTGAGAGAATAAATAGGTCCTGTTGCTAAGTGCTCACTAATACACTTTCCAAAAAAGTGTGTGTGTGTGTGTGTGGGGGGGGGAGATCTCACGCACAATTCTTGCTACCTCACACACTATCGAAACAGCTTCTAGTGTCAGTCTGAAAGAATACACCCTCACATTTTTCAAATAGCAATGCATTTGCCCAAAACCACAATGCATGAATCCTAGGGTTGAGGTCTTTCAAAGCATTCTCTATTGAACTCCACCACAAAACCCCACCCAACCACCTAAACTGAACCAGATTTTTTGGAAAACTTTGAAATTGAAAGGGCCCCATCCCAATGTTAAAGTCAAAGATAAACTACAATGACTTATCCAGTGTTTTGTTTTAATTTTGGATTAAATAGAACTACGCCAGCATCACTTAAAATTGTTCACACAAAATATCACATGGATTGACTGAGGTCAGCACAACCTCTCGCGTGCTTATTGATGTGAGGAACTGTCAAAAGTTCTTACAAGGAAAATGTTTATGTTGCCCCAAAAAGCACTAAAGATGTTAAAGAAGTGTAGAGTAATAAAATATTCAATAAAACCAACACATGGCAAAAATGCAGCAATCAAGTGCTCTTATGAAGTGGCAAAGTGTTTAAGCCCACAACACCTCAGTATTTTTAATTAAGAAAAGGTTATGGCTTAGTAAAATGCTGCCTTGCTGGAAGCAAAGTGTTTGTGGAAATTATGCTTAGTGGAAAAGTGAATGCCTTTTCCTGAATCCTTTAATGATGGACCCATCCCTTCCTCTGCTGACAGGGAGGGAGACACTGGGGAATTTTTCACTGGCAAACCTAAGTTATTCTAATCAGACCTGCCTGAGTGTCTCTTCAGAAGTCATTGTCTCCTGGATAAGAGCAAACAACCAGGCAATGAAACTTCACATCCAGGCTTATCCTTAAATAAGCTTGCAGTTCAGACATACATAGACATCAAAGAGAATAATTTGCAAATTCCAACAGGTTGTTTCAGGGGTAAAACCGACATAAATATTACTTATATGCAATGCGTAAGAAAGTGCATATGAATTTAATTTCCACATTCTCAGATAAAAGTTCCAGGTTGCAGAGTATAAGGCAATGTAGCGCAATGTATCCAAGTAATGAGAAGTGGTGGAATTAAACACAATAAAGAAAAAGATCAGAAAATGGAGAATTATGAAGTAATCAAGCTGCTTAAGCTTCTCTGATAAGACAGGATGTGTGTAGCTGGGAGGTCAGAAGGCACCACTTCCTTTGAGGGAGCCTGGGAACCACAGCTCCCAGTCTCCAGTCATGAACCACAGAAGAGAAGGGACAGCAAACCAATATGTTCCCCCTAATGGTGTAACCTCTTTGTCAGATAGCACTCATATCCTCATAGATATGAACACTATCCTCTTGAGTCATTATACTTTTCTGTGCTTTCAATTCGTCTGTAAAATGGCAAGACAATGGCTCCATCTGCCTGGCATGACAGCATGAGAGTTAAGACAGTATTTGCCTTCAAAATGGCACCATAAGAATTTAATAATCAGCCAAATCACTATGAATTCTTCAATGAGACTGCTGGAATACTCTCTGCACAGTCTCAGACAGTACTGTTTAAGGCATTCCGAAAGGGGGTAGAAGGATGAATGGATGGGAGGTAGAGACAATAACCTGAAAGCACCAGGGGGAGAGGAGGAATCTTGCTAAGCATTCCTTTCTAATCCACTATAAAGATACCAAAGAAAACACTAGCCCCAAGGTGCCGTGTACTAAGACAATAATATAATCTGTTTCTTTGCTATGGTCTGTCACTTAATATGTGCTTTGGCATGAGAGAATGCAACCACTTATTATTGAATTGGGTTCCTTTGAAAGTGTATTTCTTATCTGCTTGTATGTACTATGTATGTTTAACCCATCCAGAGAAAATCAAAAACTTCCTTATTTTTGCCTTCTATTTTGCCAAAAGTGAAACAATGTAGGCAGACAAACTCCACAGTATCTTGACATGACAAAGAGGGCAAGTCAAAGGTGCCCTCTTTATCATGCTTTAAGAGTCTGGGAGTTGCTACAGGGTCATAACAAAACACTCCCAATTTATATGATAACTCTGCTACTGAAGCCAAGGGCAATCCATTTATAACACGGGTCTCAGATAGCAGAGAACTTCCATATTTATTTTCATTCAGCTTGGCAGATCAGAGGGGAAAGAGCTGGTTGTAATCTGTGATCTGCCTCTGCCCTGATAGACAGAGGATGAGTAGCTGGAGCTAGGACAGCATGCAGTGAGAGAAAGAGCAGACACAGTTGCTGTTACTGTGTTACTGTGAGAGAGGCAACATGTGCTAGAGGGACTGTGGGCTACCGGATTCATTCCTCCACAAGCTTGTCTCTCACAGTATGGGGGCGACTGACTGCTCAATGGCAGCACCTGGCCCTATGCTTTCCCTTTGTCAAGATCTGACTTCACTGGATTACCATCACAACATCCACCAGCTGTCCTATATGCAGACCCCCCGCCCACACCCTCACTCCCTCCTAGCCAGCTTCTCTCAACCCATTCCCTACCCCCAGTCCAATTCCCCCAGCTGGATCTCCTCTGAATGACACCCCCTCAATCTGCCTAATTATCTTTCCTCTGTCCATACTGCTGTAGCACTCTTCAAGCAGGGTGGAGCTGAGGGGCCAAAGGCTGTTCAACTACACTTCCTGACTGCTCACCTAGAAATTACACTTTCAGTGACACTATGAACTCTTCATTGTCAAGTTCAAAACTCTGTGGCATTGTAAGATTGTGAAGAATATTTATTGTGTATCAAAGAGAAAAGCCTTCCAAAAATTTGTACTAAACCATTTGTAGATATGCTTTTAAATATAACTTTTAATAACATTAAATTTTACTGTATTATATCAAATAGTTAGAAATAATGGAAAATGGCAGTCGGTGCCAAAATCTCGAGCTCCACACAGACAATCAACCTATTAAAACTAATAACAGTGACTGATTTTTACTGAGTGACAGAAACAACTAAAACTGGCATTACAAAGTTGGTTACCTGAGAAGGAAACCACTATAATCAGAGACATATAAAGAAACAAACAAGATTTCATGCACTTTGAAGTTATGCTGTGAAAAACAAGACAGAGGATACATTGGTTTTGGAACAGTGTCTGGAACAGTAACAATGGCAACTGTCACAGACACTGTAATAGAGTCACTTGAGAATCTGTTTTCCTGTAAGAACAACAAATAGCACAGTAGCTGGACAACAAGGAAGGGCAAGTGAACTTCTCTACACGAAGTGATGTGTCCTGTTCTATGGAACAGCTTTGCTTTCTATGAAAGTGCTTTCTGCTGTTTTTCTAAATTCCTTTCAAATGCCAAAGCACATATCTGCCTCTGCATTTTGTTTCTTTCCATTCTACACTGGCCTCACATTGCTGTGGCCTTTCTTCTCTGCCTTCCTAAACCCTGTTCTAGTTCTGGTGCCAGGTTACAGCCAGGTATCTGGTGGAAGAAAGGATCTTTTCTCCTATTTTGAATCTCCTGTTTCTGTAGGCTCCCAGGGGAAGGGGTGGGGTGGCTCCACTACTCATAGGACTGGTCTGACCACTCTCATGTGGCCATGCTCCACTCCACTGCTCTCCCATATTATGGGCCTTTTTCTACATTTGATGTCCCCTTCCATTGGAAAAAACAAAACAAAAAACAAATATCTCAACCTTGTCATTCTTAATGATTTTTGGTACTCTACCAACTTAGTAATTACACATTCACCGCTCCCACATCACTAACATATGAACACACTCATATACACAACACAAAGGATCAGAGGAACAAAAAAGGCAAACACAATCCCTGTGATGTAATTACACTTAATCTGGAGATTAATACACTTAGACCAAACACTGGGAGTGTTGTGTTGATTTTCACTCATAGTAGTTCAAAGTAAATTATGTGATCGTGAAATGAAGTTTAAAAAAATCGGTCCAAATAAAATTATACATTTACCCAATAAAAACAATCCTGGCTATAGTTAATGATTGAAAAAATGTGGGTAGTGGTTACTAGTTTCACTTGCAGTTAAGTTACACATTGACTAATGTGTAATTACTTCTACTGGGAGTACAGGAACTTTATACAAGTGCAACGTAATGCACAAACATACACACAGTATATACATGTGTGGGGATGTGCTTTTGCCTTGAACAAGTCTATTCAGGGTATTGGATTAACTTAGGTCCATGCAGTACGGTAAAGTGCTACCATCTCCCATAAAAGAGTAAATTTACTGTTTTGGAAGGATACAGCTGGCAAACAAGGAGTTTCGTTTTAAAAGTATCTCCTCCATCTGACCCCCCTCAGGCATTTTTCCTGAAGTATAGGGTTTTTTTCTTTCCTTTAAAATGACCCCAGGGCAGGACACTGTAGACTATTTAACTTGACTATTGTAATAGCCTCCTCATTTGAAAAACAAAAGCTTTGACAAAAGATGCAAAACCTCTAAACTGCAGGAATAGGCAGGACATTAAGACAATTAGTTAAAAAAAAACAATTTAAAATTTTCTAAAGCTATTTAAGGAATTTAAATAAATAGAAATTGCTTTAAAGCTGAGGCTACATTGAATAAAAAAAAAATTGAGCCAAACACACAAAGAAACGCTCCTTTGGCAATGTGCAGCAAGATGTTGTGATTTATGACTGAATGAGCTCCTTAACAGGTGCAAGAGATGAGTGTGTCGTCCATGCATTTCCAGACTTGTTGATGCTCATCTGTGCAGGTCTAATCAATTTGTTCTATCTTTCACCACTGTTATGTGGGCGTTATTATCTAGACAATAGGTAATAACAGGGGCATTTCTCGCTCCTTGTTTAAGACAGAGAAAAAACACCGGAAATCTGCCAGGTTATACACAAAACTGTTGGTTTCGAGCATTGGCAAATGGTAGCTATCGCCCTTTGCGCTGGTAGGTTTTTTTAAAAAAAAAAGTTGCACTTACATGCATCGAGAAGGTGAATCTAGGCATGTCCCTCCATTTTCACATGGCCTGTGTTGATCCACGCAACGGATTCCTGTGGAAATCAAAGAAAGATGTTAAAAAACAACTTTAGTAGTTGTCTACAAATCATCATAACCTAATTTACATAACTAATCAAAACTCGCTGATAGTGATTTCTAGACAACAGTCCTTTGCCACTTGTTACATCTTGTAGACACACCCGCACATCTCCACTAAAAGAAGATACATTTCTGCGTTTCCTTGATAGATATGCATGCTAAAGTACCGAGTTGCTTGTGCTTAAAAAATTATTTGTTTAGGAGAGAACATGTTTTGGTATTCAGTTAAAGTTTAAACCACACATACAAAAAAAGTTAATCAAATATTCTAAATTCCTTCTGCGCACTCTGGGTTTTGTCACCTTGCCATCAGACCTTTCCCACACAGTTAAACTAACTTTCCTGCAGGTTCCGAATTTCTATGTTTATCTATACAGCAATGAGTGGTTTAATCACACGAACACCAGCTATTTTACACATGATGCGCTAACCCGAATCTGCTACAACGACCTGTTGCCGCTGTCGTGCCAAAATGTGATTGTCGGTATTTAAACCGCTGACTTGACTTATTGACCTATAATCTATCAAACACGTCTTTCCTGAATAATATTGAATCATTTTGAGGTAGTGTGTATTTCTGTTTGATTATAATGCAGAACACAAAGTGAGTACAACTATTTATAAACAACGATAATAGACATAAATACCACGTAAAAACAACGACATTTTTTTGTGAAAGACGAGAAAACAACTAAAATTCCAAATAACTACCAAATAAATAGACGAACAAAAAGGATAAAAAGAGAAACTTATTAGTACATATTAGTACTCACTGGTAGCCTAGATAATCAAGGATAACCTCATTATTTGGAACTGGACGGTGGCTCGGCTGTCCAGACAAGTCCAGTCTAGCCTACCGGTGGGTATAAATCTAAACTGTGAACTCAGGTATTAAAAGTGCAAGATGACTTACCTTCACAGACATGCATAAACAATAAAAATGACAAAAGAATCCATGGAATATTCCCTTCCATTTCGGTGGAAAAGTTTCCAGCGTTTGAAGTATTTTTTTAGTAGAAATACATCCTTTGTTAAGTTCACATGAAAAGCTCCAAAATCGATGGGTTCTTTTTCATAAAGTCAGCCGGAAAACGTAGCGTTAGATCCTAATCCCGTAATATCCTCCGCAGCTCGGCCACGGCTGCTGTGATTCTCCTCTCACCTCCTAAAACTTTTGAAAAAAGTTTTGCTTCCCGATCTGTCCCAGCGTTTGGGATTACTCCGCCTCTCCGCTCTCGCTCTCTCTCTCTCTCTCCCCTTCTGTCTATCTTTCGATCCCAGCCCCCCCCCACCCCCCCCCCCCCCCCCCCCACCCCGCGCGCGCACACACACACACACACACACCAACTGTAGTATTGTCTTTTTTTTTTCTTTTTTTTTTTTACATACTAAGCTATTGGAGGCAGTACAACGATGATCAGGACTTCTTGCAGCAGTTCAATGAGGTCTGGACTAAAACTATAAACAGTAGAGAACTTTCCTGGCATGTTTGACATTTTGTACTGACAGACCTTACACAACTGCAACTGTGCGAATAACCCCTTCAATTTTGAAATCAACACTATCTTCTGAAAAGTGTTAATCTATGATTTTTTTTCTCCTAAAGGTCCTAGACAAACACGGGACTGTATTTTTACAGACATAAGGAGGCTGGTGGACTTTACACAGTCTATATGTTTTCTTTTTCTTTTCTTTCTTTTTTTCCTTTTTTGCATCCTGATAGTATTCCGTAAAACAGGCTGATGCACTTTGGGATTAAGTATAGTGCTCTGGTACTATATATGAATGCATAAATGCATGCACTCCAAATCAAATATTTGTTCCACATCCAAATCGTAAACAACAAAATGTAAAACTCCCACATTACGTGCATTAAGATGGAGTCTCTGTAATATGGCAGCAGACCATAATGTGTCTAATCATGTGCAAACTTACTTGTTTGTTTTTGTGTTTAGAGTTGATGAACTGTAGATAAGACAGTGAATAGTGTTTACATGGTAGCACACCGATAGACAGTAGGCATTCCTGTTATGCCTTTGGCCAGCGTAATGAACTGAGCTCTCACTCTCATTGCAGCTCTCTCAATTTAGCCAGCATCTCTTCAGTCTATGGCAGTGCACTCATTTTCTGCAGCCAGTGTATAGTACCTCAGTTGTTCTTTTGCACAGAGTGGAGCTGGTTGCTTGCAGAGACAATAGCCTTGATTTGAATCATAAAAGCAGTCCAGCATTATGACACAGTTTCTCTCTGCAGGGGAGGGTACCACACTAATATTCAAGCACACTGCCCTACACCACCATCTCCCCCTCGTCATCACCCTACTCCTGCTTCTGATCTTGAATAAATTACAGGAATTGGTAGAGCCATGAGTGTAGCATAGTGGTTTGGAGTGAAATTTGTGAGCTGCAGTGTGACGTAATCTATAGGGGGTCAGTCAAAAGACCTTGTTAAGCCTCACAGACACCTGCTTCATTAGGCAACGACCGTGGGATGAAAGTTTGGCAGTTCAAAGTTTTCAATAGCTGGATTCAGCGTTTTGTACACAATGGCTTAGTCTTATATTCTTAATTAGCACATAGACATTGTTTTAACCGGCTGAAATTCCCCTTTTGAAACTCCCCCAATTATCCAGTATTACAACTGGTAATTTATATTTCTGGCTGAGCCTCCAGCAACAAGAGCAAACTAGATAGAAAAACAGAGGAAAGTGTAACGGAGTTCATATATTTTTCAAGTGGGTGTAATAACCTGTGTTTTTATGTTTTCATCTGGCTGTGAAATGTTTCTTTCAACTCTACAGTTGTAGTAGACAGACTCCCAACTTACTATGCCAGGTGTTGACAGTATTTTGACTGGCTTCCAGTTGGAAGAAATCCCAGGGAGAGATTTTTCATTGTGCTCAGGGTCAGGCAGTTGTATTTACAGTTTGCTGCTATCTGTGAACTCAGAGTCTACACATGCCTCATGTACTTCACTATGCTGAAAAACTGAGGGACTTCTTTCCCATGAAATTAGCTGTTGGCTTCTTAATACCTAATAATACTTTCACTACAAAACATAATGTGGTGAGTTGGTTACCTATCAAAATAATACTTGAATAAAATAAAACAATGAATAATTACTAAATATTTTAACGTGATCTAAGTTGAAGATCATAATCTTTTTTGTTTCCTTGAAGAACACACAACTAGTTATAATAACTCTTAACAACACAAACACTTAATTTAATAGAAAAATGTGCAACAATTGCTTTTATTATTCTAATGATTTTCAAGTATTTCGTCTTTCATTGAAAATTAATTGATATGGAGTTTAGACCTGCCTTAGCCAACTTTGAAGGAGAGTTGTGTTAAAATGGTTTGTTTGAGAAGATTACAATAAACACCACTTGAGTTCCGAAAACAAAGACACTCTCTCACTGATCCCATTAATGGAGAAATGGATGTCCCAATTCTTCCTTCTGGAAATATGAACGACCCTTTATTGTTTTAAAGATGAAAGAGAAAATGGAACTTTTATTTGAACAACAATTTTAATGAATTCTAGCTCATCCTAGACCCTTTTCTTGTCGTGTCGGTGTCACACTCCGCCTCTCTACTCAAGCACACACATGCACAAAGGCACTCATAAACAGAACAAACAACTCAGTGTTTTTGTTTGTATTCGGTAGAAATTGTGAGAGTGGAAACCCTGGTGACAAAGTTCTCGCACAGGACTCAGGGGGAATCTCCAATCACACAAACAAAGATGTGACAGGTCAAGATTTATAACTTTGTTCTCTGTTGGCGAAAGAGCGAGATTTCTCTTTGAACTGTGTTAGCACTGCTTATAGTTAATAAAGCTAAATCTGAAGAATCAGCAGTAATACACTTAATTAGGAGAAATTAATATACACATTTATTTTAAAACCAATCTTTAGTGGCATATTTCTGCTTTTGTATACTCAGCTGTACAAAGTATTGAGTAATTCCTCCCTTTGAGCATTTAAGAACCTTGGATACCTGGAACTATTGTGACACACACTGCCAACAGAGAAGCCTTTATTCACAATTACATATGAATAATACTGTTCGTTTGCAGTGTCAGCTGACCAAATGTAGCTAAGTGAAGACCACCCGTACGCAAAAAGCAAAAAGCAAAAAGATATGCTCACGTTATCTATTAGTTTGACGTGCAAAATGAATATTTATTGAAATGATTGTTTTTTTTTTAAAAAAAAGCAAACACACAAAACAGTATCTTTCATTGTATTTCTTTGTTCTCCAGTAAGAAACTAATTTGGACATGTAAGCTGATACATAATGTCTATGGACAGCTACAGTAATGACATCAATAGAAGTTAACAGCAGTCAGTGAAGAAAAGAGGTCTTGGAAGACTTACGCTCAAGAACCACCGTGCTGCACAAAGTTGGAAAGCAACCTGAGCTACAAATGATACGATCAGATGATTTTGCATATTTGCCACACTCCTTTAACATCTCTGTGGATGGTTGCACAGACAACAAAAATATTCCTGTGCTGGCGTTGACCAAAAAACCTTCCGCAACATTGTTAGGATGAACAGTTTTAAAAGATCAGTTAGCACTACATAAGGCATTAAAAGACAAATGCATACTAACAGGAAGACATGCTAAAAGCTGACAAGTGACTCAAAGATGAAAAATACATGACATAGAAGCAAAGTTAAAAAGACATACTATACTTTCAGCCAAAAAAAAAAACAACCCCAAATTTGAGTGATCAGTCAGTTTAGGCAATCGAATCCAGTAGTAAAGATTGAGCCTAAAAATTAGATAGACAAAGGTAGGTGAAGTCACACACACGAAGATGGTAACACAAGAAGTGCAATGCAGGAACATTTGAGACATGGCATAAAAACAATTACAATAGACGTAGGTGACACACTGGGGCGGGGCAGGTAATGATAGATAAAGCACGAGGGCAGGAAGTGGAGAATTTTATGTGAGATACTCATTATATATACAAAATTAAATTAAATTGGTAATGAAGTTCTTCTTTTGCTCTTCCCCCTCCACCAACTAAACAAACAAAAAAGTTTTCATCAGTCATCAAAAGCAAGGGTCACTTTTGGTCAGTGGGTGTATTCAGTGAAGGTTTAAATGATCAAATGTTTGTCTATATTTCTGCTTTGCCTTTCGACAGTTTTTAACGTGGTCAGCTACCATCATCCTTTCATACTCGGTGGCCATTCATGACAAGCACACTCCATGTGATAGGAGTGCTAACAGGCAGTGTGTGTGGACACAGGGGACGTGATGACTTTACCACCCAGACCAGACTGATTTATGTGGGAAAAGCCCAAAGAGCACCCACAAAGAGTGTGGGGAGGATTAGAAACCCCTCTACAAAACTGGTCACGGCCAATCAGCAGCTGAGACCCCCTACAGACAGACGTCGGGGCCAATTGTAGTACAGGATTCAGGCTTTTGATCTGAATCTTGATTTTATTATTGCTTGATAATTGCATGATATCTTTATCTGTAAGGGTTACTTCATCTTAAACTTGAGCTGGCTTCTGAAGATTAAAGAGACACTTGAGACAGGCAGTGTTTATGAAGACAGTAATAAAACTCTGGATTTCCTTTAGTTTTCCAGGATTCTGCGCTGCTTTATAGCTCTGCCATTTTTAATTTGTTGTATCAGATTTTTAGCACAGGAAGAAATCAGCCAAGTACTCCCATTCTGTGCTAATATCCCGGGAGTTATTCTGACTTCTATATTACTTGTAATCTAGTTACATAATAACAGTCATTTATATTTTTTCTTCTTTTTTATATTGATTGCCATTGTGTTCTCATGTCAAAATGTTTAGCTCCCTCCCTTAATCTAATGTATTTCAAACATTTTTACAACCACTTGGTTGTGTTTTTTGGCTCTCTCCATATACAAGACATCTTGCTTGCTTACATTACACGCCTCTAGTCCACGATTTAATAATTTTCCAACAACCACTCATAAAAAAAGAGGTTATTCCCTGTGTCCTCTTTCACCCTGATTCTATTCTTCTTATTCCTTCCACCCACTCTCTGACATATGCACACGGAGTGGCTTAAAGGTTGGAGCTTTTTGCCTAAAGTAAACATACGTCAATGATGGATCTTTCACTGGATTGTGGGAAAAAGTGTTTGACTTTCACACAAGCTCTCTAAACGGCTATTAAATCCCGTATGTGTACACATGTTTTGTTTCTGCAGAGAACAGGACAGACAGACAGAAAGAACGAAGGAGAATTTTTACTTATGGTAGTCTTTTGTTCTCTGAAACACATGTTTCTTTGTAAAATTGTTCTCCAGTAGGACAAAACACAGAGAACTTATAGGATTTGTCTGAATAATATCTTCCAAGATCAGGATTCTTTGTCACTAATCATAATAAGAGAGTTTTTGTCCCTTTCCTGTCTCTGTAGGCATTTACATCCACACAGCAGTCTGCAATAGATACTGATGTGGAGGAATGTGTTTCAGACGTAGCTGGAGACTGACCAGCTGGAGGAATTCGGAGCACTATGACTGCGCTTCCGTGTGAAATAGCTACTTAAGACCACTGTGAGCAGCTGCTGGACAGTGTCCCCCTTCCCCTTCCTTCTTCCCCCCTCTCTTAACCCCCTCTTCCAGATCCTTTCTCCCTCCATGAGGCTGTAAATCTTAAAGAAGAACGGAGGTGTTGGGGACTTGCTGAAAGGGTTCCAGGGATGATCGTGGGGTTTAGTGCAAAAGGTCAGGTCTGTATTAGTGAGCCCTGGTGCCGAGACTTTGGGCTGATATCCACTGATGACCTGACACACACGACCAGAGCACTGTCCACCATGAATCTTCACTCTGTTGTCAGGATTTATTGATCTGGTGCAAGGAAGAGGGCACTGAAGGCCTGCTGCAACAAGTGGGATTATCTTAACGAAAGGCTGAGGGTCATTTCAGCCATTTTACAAAACCATGTTCAAATCCATGTAATCTGACAAGTAAAGCAGAAAATAACCTGAGTTTTTATGCAGAATCGATGTGGTGACAGCCTTGAAAAGTGTTTCGTGTGGCATATGCTGCGACAAATATGTCAAATAAAAGACATATTGAGAAAAATGACTGAATTATAACTGCAACTGATCCCACATTAGCCTCTGAAAACCAGAAGAGAAAGACGTGGAGGGGTCCCCTGGTCTCTGTTCATCCTCTATCCCTCCTGAGTCAATTGTTGGGGAAGCATGGTGTCAACCCTGCGCCATCAATCACCTCCTTTCAGAGGAGGGCAGACAAGGCGGGGACCCGCCCCCCAGGACAGGGGGGTGGAAGTTCTCATGCCCTCCCCGCCTCCTGAAGCCCTGCGCCCCTACAGACAGAACTCCGACAGCTGGTTTGGCCATTAGGAGTAGGCCGAGACCTGAGGGCCCCCGCACAGCAGCAACAGCTGCCAGCCCACTGCCCCCAATCACCCTACCAACACAGCTCTATAAAATCTGTATTAGAAGACCAATATATATTCATGCCTTTGCATCCTTTCACAAAATGGTGACGCCATATGTCATAATCAATATAACTTGATCAATTTCAGAAAAAAAAAGAAAAAACAAAATGTTGGTAATTTTCCTGGGTACATGATTTTGCTAATTCTATTCGTTTAAGGAAACATATTCATTAGTAGTGCAAACATTTCTGCCCTTTGGAAATTTAAAGAGAATGGGGAATGCAACAGTTAATATCAGAACATTTTGTGGTCAATTGCCTATTTATTATACATTTATCATGCATATGTTTGATTCCATCCATTTTTGATGCATTTTTGTCATTTGCAGGGATATGGGACACTGGTGTTTGGAGCTGGAGCCTGCCCAAGCTGGCAGTAGGCAGCGATATTACTGACGTGTGCTGTATTATCAACTGCTTCTTGATAGAATGCACTTAAATTCTGTGTGGTATAATTTTCTCCTTTGAAGATACTAAAACCAAGCCAAGCACCAAATTTATTAAACATATTTGTCCAGCCAGTTCATCATGCAGGCTTCATCATCAAAGCTCAATCCTTTTTTCCAACAATGGAATCACTACAAGGTAATATTTACCAGGTTGAGACTTTGTTTATACTACAAATATGTCTGTGTATATGTGATTTCGGAAAGAGCTTTCATTTGAAGATTGCTGTTTGCAAATGTGTGCTGATTGCGCTAAATGGGTGAGTGCACTCAGTCTTCTGAATTAACGTGTGTGTTCCAGGAGTGAGAGAAAGAGAAGAGACTAGAGCGTTAGAAGAGATTACGCCACACTCCCTCAGGATGCTTGTTACTCATGCACTACTGGCAGCCGAGTGGTTCCCACACTTACACACTGAGGTGAAAGAGGCTGCACCCACAGCCCTACCTGTGCCTTTTCATGTTCCAGCAGAGCCTTCCTGAGCCAGGATCTTCCTTAAGAAAAGAACAGGGAGAAAACACTAAACCTGCCTAGTGCGCAATGAAAACAGCAGCCAGTGAGTAACATTTCTAGTTTGCCACTAACGTATAATTACAACCAGATAGAACTAGAATGAGATAATTAGCCTGTAGCTTCTTACCCTCCTGCCCCCTGTTCCCCCCAACCCCATATATCATCTATCACATGCTGCAGACACAAATGCACAATATAGCCTTAAACAAGTAGTTTTAGCTAAAACCCCCCAAATCAGAATCCAACAGTCTTAATCAGAAAACCTACTGGCATTACTTCCATTCCTATGTTGTTGTCCAAGGTCTTGAAACTGAACTTTACAGTTTTGGTTTTATGAGTTTTATGAGACCTAGTTTATCATGGTTGCTTCTACAGCATGATGCTGATGCACCAGCAACTGACTTGCTGCCAATATCAACAGGGCTATTTGCTTTGTTGGCCAAGCAGTCTCTGATCGCCAGACCATGATGGAAGCCCCTGGCCCTTTTGTCCAAGTCTACTGAAGTGGTGTGAGATTACATATGAGATCATAACTCCCATCATCTTCATCTTTGTCACATTGTGTTGACTGGGGAGCAAAACTAGACCAAATGAAAGATTTCACACTTGCACGCTGCAACAGCTGCTGAACTTTATTAAAAGTGGCTGCCTAAGCTCTTGGGTATTCATAGGGAGTAGAAAGCAAGCATCGAGTCAAGATAGGGGATGAAGTCTGGAAATGGATTTAAAGGTGCATGGACATTCCTTTCGCACTCTGTGTCTGGTTTAGGGACACACTTGAATGATAAGAAAGGTAGTACAAAAATAAGACAGGGCAGTGAAGTGTCTGGGGTCAATACAGCTTAAGTGCTGTGAGGGTGAAGGATAGCTATCCCGCTATAGGAAGATAACTTGCAGAGAACTGTTGTGTACTCTCTGGTTTCTTTCAAACACACCATAAATAATTGCTGAGATAGAATCATCATAATAATCTGTTAAAACCATTGTTGTCACAGCCTCTTTAAGTGTGGGTTATTGAGATAGACTCCTGAAATATACCTGTGAATTAAAACCATGTTATCTTTTTAATAATATTGGGATTTCAATTCAAGTTATTGGTATCATGTTACCTTTATTCTTTTGCTTTCAAGTTTGAAAGAACAAGTAGGCCATTTCAGAAAAGCTTGGTTGTGGTTCTGTGAAAGGAGTGGTGATGGCAGTAGACATTCCACACCACAACATGTAGGGCCAGAGGAAAGAGGAAAGAGGGCTTGCAGTAATTCCACTTTTATTAAAACATATTGAAGAAAAACATATTGAAGAAAAACAGCATGCCAGTCTGTGGCAGGGGGAGGAGAAAATAAGCATGACAGCTGGATCAAACATCCGTCTCGCTATCTAGAAGCTTGTGCTCGTAAGCTTTTATGAATGTTTCATCTTTTTGCTCTCAGTGCTGTGATCCCTCTTTTCTTCCTTCCCACTCATCTTCTTCAACTCCATCCACTGTTCTTCAAATAGCTGTCCAGACACTACTGATCAACCCACTCTCTCCCTTCATTTTGTTTTAACCCACTCATCCTCCACCCACTCAGTCAAGTTCGTTCCGCCAACTCTATTTCCTCTCTTGTGGCCTTTCTATCAATTCCATGACAAATGTTTTGCTGTCTGGAGCCATCTTCTAAAACATTTTTTTTCTTTACTAGTGTTACTAGTTGGATACCAGGCTGTGTAGAGCAAATTTATCCTAACTCACAACTACATCATTACTGAGGCTGGCAATTTTACAACTATGCTTCTGGCCACACTAACCCCAATGACCTGGTCACTGTCTCCCCAGCAACAAATGAAGGCAGTGTGATAATGCATGACAGAGGAGGTTTCACCTCAGGCTGACCTGATTACTGGGCCTGGGGCAGACACCATCAGCCTGTCACAAATAACGGACATGTTCAATTCCTCTGTTCATGCCATTTAGTTATCTTCCAGTATTCATTGCCTGCTTATGGTATGCGGCCCCCCAATTTTTCTAAGCCATCTGGCATTTCTAAAGGCATGCTATGAGGTCAAGAAGATATTATGCATAACTTTCTTGTGCTGGATTATCCAGCATCCTGGCACAAACTTTTAGTCATCTTCCCAGGACTCTTTGGAGGAGAAAGGCAATCTAGACAATCCAGACATTCCAGAGTCTTGTTGTGTTCTCTTCTACTCTCTAATTTAGAAGCAGCTGTTAGGCTCTGCAAGCCCTCCACCACCAAAGCTGGGTTGGGAGGTGGGAGTTAGCGTGAATATGGAGAACTAATGGCGACTGTCACACTTTCCTGGGCTGTGGTTCTGACTGTCATCAAAGCAATTGTAGAAGGGAGGGTGGACAGCAGATTACAGGACAGAGAGTGATAACTACAGGCCTCACCAGTGAAAACAGAAGTCACCTATTCGACTCTTCATATTTGTTCCAGAAACAACAATAATTTATTTATTTATTTTACATTTATATTTGGAATGTTTGGCTTTTTTTTTTTAGGATCTAAGCTACGTTTTAAGATCCTTGAACTTCTGTCTGTGCTGCTCACATGTAAATGGTGTAATTATGCGGAGTAATTACACCATCAGCAAAGTAAAGGGTCTTTCTGGCAGTTTGGTGCGACGTGGGCACATGCTGCTATAGTGAAGAAAAGAAGATTTGCAACCACCCGTTGTTTGATAGAAAAAAGTCCTGTGATGACTGCATCGTGTGTCATGAGATCTCATCTCTTGGAGGCTTCTCACCATGCCATGGCATCCTGCCTACATGTCACTGGTGTGCCAGTGAAACGTTATAAATATGTGAGAAATTTGGAAAAAGATCTAACAAGTGGAAAATTAAATTAAAGTCTAAAATTAACTGTAAAATGTGTCATGTAAAATCATGATGTGGTCCTGTATTTGGAGCAGCTTTGTGTCTTTAGGTGTGCTTAGTGGCTGAGGTTCTCACACTCTGGAGAACATGTTGAGACACGAAGTCCCTGAGGGAGCCCAGATGTGGTCCACACTCTGCTCTGTACTAACCCCTAATTGCACTATTGGCTCCCTTATGGGACGTAATTACTAGGAAAATGTCTGCGTTTCAAACTGGTGGATGCCAGTTAATTTATTTTCCTTATCCTCGTGCCCAACGCACATGCACTTTGACATTGCACTTTGACAAAAACATGCCTTCAGATGTGCTACGACAGTAAAACAAGTACTATGTAATAAGCGGTATAGAATATGTTACTCACACATTTCCCAGTGTTTTGTCAGAGATGATTTTGCTTCACTTGGCCCACACCACTAAATTCTCTTATACATGCTGCATGTGTTTTTGTCATATACTGTGATTGGGCAATTGGTCCATATTGGAATTAAATCTATTTTTAGAATCTTGTGAATATATGGGACACAGACTTCTTCCTGCTGAGCAGTAAACTTTTCAGCTGGATTTCCCACATATACTGTATGAGAAGGGCCATCCTGGGGGTCCTGACTTGTGCTCCCATGAAAGTGCTGTTTCAACAGCTTGTTTTAATTCCCCTGTTTCCTGGAGTACAAACAGGGCGGAGGAAGCTCTAAAGCCCCTCACAGTACAATAAGAGCAGCCTCAGGGGCACACGAAGGAAGAGGGTCAACAGAATCACAGTGGGGCTTGAGGCATGGGAGTAAGGGGGTTGCAAATAAGGGCATGGAAGCCTACCCCCTCATGTAGGGAATTTCTGCCCTTTACATGGGATCTTACATAGGATATGTATATATGAATCAGATCTCATATAAAGGACAGAAATTCCCTATACATATAAAATCTCCCATTCTTCAGGAGTGATCTTAACAAATAAGCAAGAGTTAAAGAAGTACAGAACTGTGGATCTGTTACAACTTCCTAACAGAACTAACCACTTTTTATTCACCACAATTAGGCACCATCACCCTTGTGGTTGCATAAATCAAGGCTGAATGTACGAATGGAAAGCACTATTTAGAAAATGATTACATTTGACATTTACTGCAAAACATCAGCAAAACATTTGAAACCAGAAAGTATTTCCTGTGATTGTACTGAAGAGGCCTAGGTAATTAATGTATGGATTTCCTTGGATTTTCCCTCAGCACAACTCTTGCAAGATAAATTTTCCAGCATGTCATTTCTTGGAGTAGGGCTGAGTGGATGACTGATGGTAAAAGCACAAGACTTTGTAGGGGGGAAAAAGCAACTGACCTTGCATTTGCAATTCTACAAGGTTATGAACAATTTTCTCTTGCAGAGCGATTGAAATAGTAGAATAAGTTTAACCCTGACTGAGTTGACTGAACTCTTTGGACAGGTGGGGCTTCCATTGTTACACAGTCTGGATTTGGCATTATTTGGATGCTTTGTCTTTTCTACACACATGTGTGATTTATATAAGATCCACCCCTACTTTTACAAGGCTGCAACCTGTTTCATCTGTGTTCTACAGCGAACTGCAGCCCAAACATAGACTTGTTCAAAGCAACAAGAACTCCTAAAGTGACAGGCACTCAGGACACGCAATCCTCCTGATGACAGAAACACATGCTTTGTTTGTACCAAGGGCCGGCTTTATGGCTTAGTCACTCAGCCTGGCACCTTGCAATATCTAATATTTTCCACTTTTCAGTCACGTCCAGCTCTTTACATTCATCCTTGTCTATGCCTCTCCTTCCTTTTCCAGATATATCAAAGCTAGGTCACTGCACTGAGGTGAGAGCAAATGACCTCTCAGTGTGCCTTAACTTAAATCTCCTGTTCCACATGCAGATGGCAGCTTGTATGTGTTTGTTTAGGCTGCTGAGTGAAGAGTGTGTGGGAAAAAAACTGCTCTCCACTTTTGGATCGATGAGGGGGAGATAAGAGTGCTCAGTGGCCTTCAGTGAATATGCATGAAAATCCTTTTACTTTGTGAGAACTTCGCTCCAGTTTAGAAACTTTTCCATATTATGATAAAAAAAAATCAAACTTGCCCCACCCTTCACCCCAATCCCAACTTATCCTGGAGAACAGGTACCCATCTTGAAAAAAATTTACGTGTTAAAGAAAAACTCAGATGAGACAGAACATGCATACATACATGTTATGAAGTCAGTTATAGGAACATTGAAGTTGTGTGTCAGTATACAGATTTAGATGCTACACCAGAAAACTTAGGCCAGCAGATACAAAACAATACAATAAAAATACCAGAAACAACTTGAAGAGTTTGCTCCGCGTGGTTCCAAAAGTTCAGTTACAGTTCAATATCCATGTGTTTGGATTTTCACTCTTCCAACAGCATAGTTGTTTCAGAGCACCGTTGTGGAATATCTGTACAGCAATTTACATAAACCACCACCACTTTACATAATTTGATATGCACAGACAGATTAATAAAAGTGACTATTATTACTCACACAAATTCTAGTCCTGCACTAAAATTTCATCGAACGTAACAAAGATCAGCACAAGAAATAATTATATAGGTGCCAATTTTGTTTTTTCTCTCTCTAAATATATGACATTAAACACTAACACTGAAAATGAGGATTTTCTCTTCAAAAAGCTATCTTTCCTCCCCTTTTTAAATTTTGACAGATTGATGCAGGCCGCAAGAATCCTGGAATTTTAGTGTCCCTGGTTTTTGGTTTTTTCCCATCAGTGCTTGTGCTTACCGTGGGAATCAAGGGCAGAGATAGGAGGATGTGGGAGAATACATACGCTCTGCTATTCAAACACATAACATTTAGAGGAAAAACGGTAGGGAAGGTGCCCAAAACTCCTCTTCTTCTTCTTCTTCTTCTTCTTCTTCTTCTTCTTCTTCTTCTTCTTCTTCTTCTTCTTCTTCTTCTTCTTCTTCTTCTTCTTCTTCTTCTTCTTTCTGTCCTTCTTTTTTCTCTTCTTCTTCTCCAAAGCTCTATCTTTAATAACAAGATAGAGCAGTACTGTACTTGTGTCAGCCTTCAGTGCCAGTGCATCTCTGGGAACTCAACGGTTGATTGTAGGATAAGATAGCAACCTGTCTATACATGATTTTCTATCAGCTTATCTTTATTACTCATCATGCTCAGTTTCTTAAAAACACTAATTCATTTTCTTGCATACCACTTACTGCCTGATGCTGTTGTTATACGATTCACCACTGTTGGTTCTCTGTCTGAATGTCACATATCATCCCTACACCCAGAGTAGAGTAATTCTCCCAGGGACTGGTTTTCAGCCTTGGCTTTGCTCTTCTATCTGTATCGCAGAAATGAAGGTCTTCGCTCTCAGCATAATAGCAAATATATATCACCTTTAAAAGGCACACATTCCAGTCCTAGCACCATGGGAAAACACATCACATGATCAGAACATTTTTGTGAGTGAGCACACTGTAGTTAAATCAAAGAAAATAGGCTGTGAGTTGGTGAAGGGATTGGAGTAAAGAAACAGGACAAAAAAGACTTTGAAGCCTAAAATTGTGAACATGTCAACAGTGAGAAAAATAAATCCTGTCTTGTCTTTTAAATTAATATAGAAAGAAACTGAGTGAATAAAAAAGTCACACTGATAGCATATGCATAGTGAGTGTGTCAGTCTCTGTTCTGGTTCTCCTTTGTGGTGCCTGAAGAGGCCCTGTGTGTGGTCTGAGTGGTTCCTGTCTTCGAGGAGTGAACCAGTCTCAGACACTTCAGACTGCAGTCTCACACACACGCACACGCACGCACACACAGACACACAAGCGAGCACGGATGCACGCACACACACACACACACATACACACAGTGATGAGTGCAAAGAGGGAGAGGTCCAATAAACAAGGCCTTTTTGATCCAGCCGCAGCCCAACAGCCTGCCAAGTTGCCTTTGTCTTAGAGAGGACACCACAGCCGTCACACAGACTGCTGTCTACCCACTGCTCTTAGCTGTGGTAAGGGGCATCATTCACATGCTGCTGTGCCAGAACCAGGACTGGAGAGAAAGAGAGACACACACACAGAGCTGAAGAAAGACAAAGCCCAAAGACAAATAGAGAAATAAAGTACGGAAAACAGTGTCTATGTCTACTGATTTATTGCACAACCAGATGTAAATGTCTGCATTTCAGCTGTTTTCATCACCCAGTGTTCTCAAACAGCTGCAGGCTGTTGTGCAACATTAAGGTGATTAGGTGGCAATGATTTTTCAGAGCTGTTGCACATGGTCTTCATCACTCATATGCCAATACAGTCCACTGATGTGGGGGAGCCATTGGGGGATTCAGATTGCAAGCCCTTGCAGAATATAAAAATGGAAAAGCCAAATCCAAGTAAATTTGATATTGGGGATAAGTGGAACCAGAATACTTGAGCTATTGTTTCTTTGTACAGAATAATTTTTTTTAAAAATGGAACCCATTCTTGTAATAAGACCCAAATGTTAAAGAAAAAAAAAAACACTTCTTCGAATGTATAGAGTAGACTGTTTCCTATTACTTGTGAATGTGTTTCTCATTTTTATGTATTCTTAAGGTCCATCTTGAAGAAGGAATTGCAAATTACCTTAGGCTAGAGTAGTAAATTACTAACTGTGGTATGTAGCATTGTCCCTAAAAACAGTTCTCATTAATGAAATATTTTGTGACACAATAGGACTAACTTTTTGATGTTTCTCTCTGTTTTCTTTACAACAAAAAGTGAGTGAAATATCCCTTTTTGAAGCTGTTTTTGTGAATTTTGCGAACTGTGAATTCAACCTGGGTAGTGAACACACCTTACCTACCTGATCCTGCAGCATTCATACAGTGAATCTGGCCTGCCTCTTCAGTTTCACGGAGCAATATAGTCAAAGTGTGATACTGGATACTGGAAAAAATGTTCAGGTAAAAATGTGTTTTATGCTCCCTTGAAGAAGCAGTGAGTTGGTAGAGGTTTACTTATCGTAATTAATCATTTTGTAGTGTTGGCCTTCTAATTTGGGTTTTGTGTGTGTTAGATCATCCTGTTCCTCTTTAGACAAGAGGAAACTCTAAACTGAGCCTTGGATCAGGTGTACCCACCATGCCCATTTCCCACAGTTGAGGCCCAGGCTGCAACAGCCAGATATCTGACACTAATCACCCATTAAAAGTATAATGCAGTTCTACGCCAGACTGGACAGAGCGACACTGGCAGCTGCAGCTACTATATCCAACTAATTCTAGAGCATAGCAAAGGCTTGTCGAGTAGACTGGACAATTTCTTTGGGTTTTTTTCTTATTCGAAACCTGTAATGGAAATTTGCTAAATAAGAATTTGAGTGAGTCAGACTGTAAGCACTAAAGACTATATGAAGAGAGACAACAGAGGTGCTTGTGAGATTATCAGTGGAATAGAATAATTGGAATTCAAAGTACAAGTTAATAGACCAGAATAAGGATGATTATTTGCTCTTTGCCATAGCATCGATTTTCTTCTTGAATGTTTACTTCATCTTCTTGCCTTTAGTGACTGTCTAAAGGCCTGACCTGATGCTGGTTTTTGCTTTGGTCACAGATTGGGATTGGGTTTAATAGCAAGCTAAAGACAGTGCCTTTCCATCGGCGTCTGCAAGAGGGGATCAACATTTAGATAGGGGTTTCAAGACAGTTATAACACAGCACCTGTTAGGGCTCAGCTCAGGCCAGGATTCTGTACGACCCTGCTGTGCAGCTGTGGGTCCAATCTGAACCTCAGCCAGGAACGCAGACCAGGACCGGCTCTGTCTCCTCCCACTGGCTTCTGATCTGACACCACACATAACAATGAAGCTCCTCTGTGAGTGCTTTGACTTCAGCAGGTCTGTAATCGAATGATATGGAATATGTTTGTGGTGATCTAGTAGACCCTGGAATGTAACTTGCACAATAAGGCCTGGTTTTAAAACTTTGTCATGGAGTTGCAGTATGAGGCAGCACAATTGTGTAACAGGCACAGTTTGTTTCAAAATATTCTGATGTTACAAGTTTTCCTTCTCACTGGAAATAAAGAGGAAGACTATGGGGAAAAAAGAGGAATCAAGAAAAAAAAAAAAGCAAATTAGAACTCTGACCAGGCCTCTGGGGACTACGTGTTTTGGACAGTTTAAATTACTATTGTAAATATCTCAAGTTAAACATACACTGAAGACATAGTGGTGAATTTTTTCCCACTCTCTTGAATGGAAAAATCTGTGCCCCCCAGCACCTCTCTCTTGGAATTCTGGTCTCTTGAGATAGGCAATATTAAAGAGGCTAATGTGACTAAAGGGCTCTGGGCTGTCCTTCTAGGGCTGCCTGCTTTCAATGTCCATTTATAACTAGATTGGTCCAAATAAGCAGAGGAAGCAAGAGCTGCACTTTCCCACAGTACTGCGAGGGGACAACATGACTACTCCTTTATAGTTCATGACTGCATGGAAACTGCACTCCCACTAAGAGCTCGGAATGGGTGGACTGGTGGACCGTAGCAGCCCAGATAACACAGCTTGACCAACACAGAATCTGATTTGCTAACTTGAAACCAACCATGCACACTGATAGCAACAGTGCTGGACAGAATCATGCGAGGAGCCATCGCTTCAAGCATAAGATTCGTTTTCCATTCCACAAAAATCCTTTTTTAGTTCTATGCAAAAAATAAAATATACAATTTTACAACATTGCTATGTATTGTGGGGTTTCAGGTATGCAGACGACTGAGTTCAGTCACTTTCTTAAACTTCAGTTAAATGCTGATGATTGTACCCAGGTGCATGATAGCTTTCTTGTGCAGGTAACAAAATCTGCTCACCACCTGCCACGACCCAATTGTGCCAAGAAATGCTCTCTAAGACAAAGCCTGGCTGACCTCCACATCAGTACATCTTATGTTCCCTTACTCAACATGACTCCACTGAGATGCCTCATCTGCATGCCTGTGTCTTTGAACCCCCTTTTGTGCTTTTTCTGCAGCAGGTCCATTTTGTGGGTATCTGATTTCTTATGCTACAGCTTGAGACCTGTGGCTGGACTGTGACACTTTCGTTCTGGTTTTTAAAACTTCTGTAGCCATACACTCTGGAGGTTGTGACCTCTGTATGTGTGTGAGTGACAGGAAGGAACAGAGTCTTTTAAGAGGATTTACTGTGAATTAGCACGCTGATTTGATGCTCTTTTTCATTGTGCTCTGTTGTGACGAGGACAGACTAGCCTGGCCCCTTTACAGATGGGTAGATTACATTTCACCGACTTTTTAAAAGCCGTGCACTCAACTGATATTTTTTTGGCAATGTCACTGGTCAGCTGTCACATCTGTCAAATTCATTTTTTTGAAGGAACATTTTAGGAATATGGAAATTCAAAAACTTGCATCATTTTTTCCAAATTTATCTTCTGTGTTTACCGACACATGGTACACTAACTTCACAGACATCAGTCATTCACAAGGATGGATTATCTGCTCACATTTGATATCCCAAACATAGAAAAGACAGTGAAAAGCTGAACCAAAGCAACCTTTCTTGTGCTTTCAAATTTTCACCAAGCTCAGACTGAACAAAGGAGCACAATGGTTGCTCAATGGTGAAGTGAGCCAGCTCTCTCTAATCAGTTTGGAGGGCAGCTGTCTAGCAAAGACTTGACAGTTACCATCCAGCTGGCTCAGACTCTGGGAACCAGTGAGAAAGGCTAAGATGCACTTTGCACCATTATAAGCATACTTTGTCTCTGTCTTAGTTGTTTTATTATTATTTTATTTTTTTTTACTTTCTTATTCTTCACACTATCTCTTTCTCTTTTTCCTCGAACACACAAAAAAGTAGCAAGATCACACTAGCGTTTTTGACTTTTACCCCCTGGTTAAACTATAATCTGTGGTTTTGTTCCAGGACTTCTTCCAGTATTTACAGCGTCATGTGGTTCAAGTTTCCCACATTATAGGGAACTGCATGTGGTGTGGGCTGCATGTGCAGTTTCCTGCAGATTAACTTTGTATGCCTCCCTCGTTACTGTGACAGACTGAATCAGGCTAATGTAAATAAGCATTCCTAACTTTCAACAAACCTATGGCCCCCTGAAAACCAAAAGCCCCTCTTGGTTGAAAGTGAGAGAATTCCATCAGGAGATCTAAACTTCCCTCTCTCCCAGATCTCAGGCTTGCCTTCCCACAGACGCCCGAGGCTCAATGACTTTGACTTCCCACATTTAAGAGTGTCTAAAAAAAGCATCTTTAAATTGCAACCATGAGCTGTGTCTCTTTCCCTCCTCCCACACACATGTTCTTACAATCTTGATGAGGGTCTTAAACGCAAGGGAAATTCTAATCTCCAGTGAAAAGTGTATTTCCTATTCCACCTATCATTTCTTCATACACAACACAGCAATAACTACTGTTGATCTGGGGGATGCATGCAAGAAAACAAGGAAGTGAAGAAGAAAGAAAAGGTGTGCTTAGACAGGAAACCTTCTGTCTCACTTCACCAAGATGGCAGTGGTCTGTTTCTAAAGAATCTAAGAGTTTTACTCCTCCACACAATGAACTCACTTCCTGTCATTATTTACTGGGTGCCAAAAACTTGACCAACCGCGTCACACAGCATAAGAGAAGAAAAAGAAACTGAACTTTGTATATGTAGCTTGTTAAAGAGATTGAATATATATTTTTCAAAGTTTAGCTGTCAGTGTGTAAGTAATTAATCTTACTGTGAAAAATTTAAAACTCTTTGTAAATGTATCTACTCTGCAAGCTTTATCTTGCTCTGTGAGTTTTTCTTAGGCATGATAGTGTAGTTTGGAACTTGATCTCTGTGAGATAGTCTGTTAACACTCATCCCTTCAGAGATAGAGGGGGAATAGAGTGTTGAAGGTGTGTTATTGTTGCACTTTCAGCAAAAGTATGCAGGCTCATTCAGGGGGCCTGTATGATAAAGCTGGCATAAAATAGATTATACCACAACCAAAGTCTTATCATGCATACCACGGAGTAGGCCCACATCAGGGTTCATGAAAGCATCTACAAGCTTTCATAGTTATCACCAGCAGAAAGTAAAGAGCTGAGGTTGGAGATTTCATGGTCAACAGCAAGGCCAATGTGCACCTGGAGAGGGTTGCAGTAACAGATTCAGCGTGAAATGCATAAGCACATTTAGTCATGTGCTGCACTAAAGGACATATTCAAGAAGTTTACTTGAATAGTTTTTCTTTTTACGTCTACTTAACAACTGCTTAAGACCTCTATTCTTCTACAATTTAGAGAGAAACATTGAGCTTTTTATTTAGCTACATTTACCTGCCAGCTTTCAATTCTACAATAGAAAAAATGATGATGTATTGAAATTAGCTACACCATGACAAGCTGCAACAATGTGTTAGACTGCGACAGGCTGGTGACCTGTTCAGCGTGTACCCGCTTCTTGCCCTATGACAGCTGGGATAGCACCCCCACACCCACCCACCTCCCACCCCAGCCCTCACATCCCTCTCAACATCACCCTGAAGAAGAATATGGAGCGATAGATTGGTGGTAATAAGATATAAATATAGATAAATTACATTTTTCCAAAATTGATGTTATGTTGTTATGGTTGTTATGTTATGTACTGAATGTGAATTTGTACAACTATTAGATGTAAAATTCATCTAAGGGCATATTTTCTCAATTGCTATCAGATGTTGAATCCCAGCATTGCTTGATATGTTATCTGGCTCTGCTGTTTATAGATTTCTTTTCCCCTTGAAATAAGATAAAAAGAAGTTATCAGTGACTTTGTTGTGGGTGAAAAAGTAAGCACTTTGATGGATATTTAAATTTACTTTTCCTATTGAAAGTCTGTGAAAGCTTAGTTTGTGGTCAGAGCAAAACTGTCACCAGTCAAGCATTATGTCACACATCACTGCTGCTAAAAGCCCCTGTTTCATCTCACAGACTGCTTTCAAAAACATACAACTCTATGAGGGTCTTAGCCAAACAGAAATATTTAATAAAGTCTGTCATGGTCCATGATTCACAATCCAAATGGCCCTTAGTGACCCTTTTATCTTTCCCCCTCAAGTCATTCATTGACACACACTGTAAAATAATGACAAATCCATGAGAGAGAACTAATTAGGTGTAAATGTTCCCAGTCTTTTCTACGTCTTGATTGCTTAATGAACATGATTATCGCCAATCAGTCTGGGGAAAGCAAATAAGCGTGTTGACAAATTCTACATGAACTCACTGAAAGAATATTAGTGTACTCTATACTGCTGTCATTATAAAACTTGCAGGTTAACAAAGCTATCATCGCTGATTTGTAGGGCCACATACAATTACAGACAAGTCAAAAATTATAGATAGATTGAGTCTGTACTCTTCCTAGCCCTCGTATTGCCAAACTTGCATTTGTATACTAATTTCTGGGTCACCCCTGCAGACAAAGAAAAAGAAAATATGAACAGAAATGGATAATAACCTCAGAGTCTTGGCCCGTTTTAGAAGATATGTGAGAGAAACACTTCCCCAGGGTCTCTCCCATGCCATTATCCCATTTCCCTTCTCCCCTTGCTGAATAGGACAATAACTGTAAATGGCAGCTACATAAAGCTTGCACCAGTACAGAAGTTCAATCTGTTACAGTGAAAGGGTTAGTCAGACCCACTTTTTGCAATAGGTCACAGATATGGATGTTTAGTCATGGCCACAATGATGGTTTGGTGTAAGGTTTTCAAATCCTGATGCAATGAATATTCAGAGTACAGTCACACACTCAGGCATGCAGACAAGCTCACACCCCTCCTTCTCAGTTCCCTGACATAAAGGCCAAAAACAACTATACACGTCCTCTCTAGGGTTTCATTAGATGGAAAAACATAAAAGATAAATAAATGAACTAACCCCAAAATTGTTGTGCTTGCGTGGGAGACTTCAAAATGCTCCAAAATAGTGTTCCGTAAGGCCAGAAGAATGAGGGTCTGCAACATTTCACCATACATGGGCTTGTTCTCAGTTCTCAATTCTCTGTCAAAACCGTCCACCACAGTCACTGCGGTGACCAGGCTCCTGCCACAGACTGCTGGGGATTGTGCATGTTTTTTGTGGGGGTTTTTTCTTCTTTTTTTTTGGGGGGGGGGGGTGCTTTTGTTCTGAAGTTCTCTTTTGTGTTTAAAAACACTTTGTACACATACAGCCACATTTGAGCACATGTGTAAGCTTTTTTTGACTCTCTTGAATAGCATGATTGTCACTGTGTCTGTTCCTGGGGTTCTACTGACTGAAGTGGCTCCTGATAGACACAGATAGCTGTGATGAGGAATGGCCATGTTTCTGTTGTAGGACGGATAGACGGACAGACAGATGCACACAGACAAACACACACACACACACACATACACACACACACACACACACACACACAAGGAAAAAGGAAGTAGTGATATGAAAAGACAAACAGCAGCAGGTTGCACATGCATCAGTTTCTTGATAACAGGAGTAAATGTTTAAGGAGTAACTTCAGGAGTCATTTATGGGAGGCTGAGAGACTCCCACAAGTCAGACCTTTTAGACGTTAGAATGACTCACACACACACATACACATGCACACATAGACCCACACACAATGATCAAGTTCAGACACAGCTGTTTTCATCACCTCAGACTTGCTGTGGTGTCATCGTACGTCCTGTATAATCCACTTTTTCTGTTTGTTTGAATTTATGTGCATGCAATGCATGTATTTCTTTGCGTGTGCATACATGACTATACATGCAGATCAGTGCTTTTGCAATCACAATGGACCCTCTTTGAAAGCTGTGTTTATTCTTCAATAAGCAACAGATGAATCCAAGTGACACAAAAATATATAGTGCCAAAGCCAGCTAAAATACTCGTCCTGCTCAAGAGAATCAGTAGTGATAATCCTGTATTCAGGGACCTTCTGACCTCCAGACTTTTAGTAGTGTTGGCACGTAGCAGTAACTGTCAGCCCTGCATCTATGGGAGATCTGTGTTTAATTTGCAAAAGCCAGCCTTGCCAGAGCACAGAGAGAGTGGGAATGAAGGAGACAGAAGGAGCTGGGGAAATAAAGCCAGTACTTTTGTCTGTGTATTTAAATGTTGAGAGAACATTTCTGAATGTGTTTTTGAACACTGAAAAGGGTGAGTTGGGAAATCTCTGCAATATGCGCATAAGATGCATAGAGACACTTTGAGACTTTTAGTGGTTGTAGTGTTATAAAAGAAATGTGCAAGTGGCTGTTTCAGTATGTGTGAAAGAAAGACGGGGAGTTACTGCAAAACTGCATAATTAATAGTCTGTGTATGTCTGCCGATTACATTGGCACAGGTCTGTGCCCACAAGCTTGGGAGAATCCTTTGCTATCCAAGATTACCCAATTGCAAGAACAACCTATTACAAACAGACATCGTAGCAATCATCAGGAGCTGCTTGTAGCAAAACCATGCACAGACAGAACAACTTACCCTCACGGAGGGTTTTTATGTTGAAATTATTGCTTTACTCTCAGTTCCTTGGATTGTGTGTACAGACTTGTGCAAGTGGGTGTGTAGAACTGGAAACTGTGGATGAAACTGACAGATAACGGTAATTTCTGTCAAGTTTTTCTGGTTCTGCTCAGTCACTGGGACTGTCAAGCTGAGGCATGCCCTTTTCCTTCCACCCTGGGAACCAAAACACTGAAGCTCGCTTGCCTAAGTGCCTGGCTGCTCTTACTGGGAGCTGTTCCCATCCTACTCATCTGTTTATTATTTTCCTGTGAGGGCTTGTGTTGTAAGAGGAGCAAGAAAGGGGGAGGTGGGGATCATATTGGAGGGAATATTCACTCATGTTTCATTGAGAATACCTCTAGAGATTGAGATGACAGATTTTTGAATACGAACAAGCCATAAAAATATCAGGAACCTGGCAAACATGTTCTGTCCAAAAGGTTTGGATTTAATGAAAAGTGGCTTTGTGAGGTAGTCCACTAGTTGGCTATGAACAAGAAAATGAGAACCCCTAACCTCAAGAACCAAGACAATGAAAACATACAGGAATGTCCCTGTTTGTACTATGTCGTCCTCCCCTGTTTCCAAGATTTGGCTGCAAGTTTCAACACCTAGTATTTCTACATGACTGATGAACATTGCTCATTCGTCACACTTGAGGTCACATTGACAGTTAGGTTACGTGAGCGAAACCCACAACAGCCAGACAGTCGCAAACACAGATGCATTTGTCTATTTGTATGATCAGCATAAGTAGAATTGAGTTGCTAGCTGTGCAATGAGCTGTTTCCACTCCTGCCCCGAGGGCTCCTGGATGGAGTTTCACCATCAGCTGTGGGTTTTGTGTGCTGCAGCGAGTGGGCACTGGGTACATCCAACCTCTGACCTCCCCCCAGCCTCAGGAGAAGAGGGCTTTTTCCTGAGAAAGGGAAGACCCTCTTTCTGGTCCCACACTGTCCACTCAAAGTCACATTCCAAGGGATGCTTTTCCCACCATGAACCAAACATGTTACTCTGTTCATTTTTGAAAAAATGCCAAGGGAGTGGGCGATCACTTGAGTGGGGTCCTGCCCAGTACTCATGGCAGACTTGACCTTTGGCAAATACCACAGTTAGGCCATTCTCCATAGGTCAGGGAAAATATGGAGAGGGCCCTGATCTAGGTGAAAGGTCTGGTCCTTCTAATTTGATATAGAAACATTTAATTATAATCTGGTTGAAGACATTTGGGTCTTCTGGGATTTTCGTGACCAAATTCCTGTACAGGACCTAAGCACAAATGAACACTAACAATAGAGATCCACAGTGAAAAGTATTTGTGCCCTTCCAGATTTTTTTTCACAAACATTTATCATATTTGTCACACTCACATGTTTCAGATGATCAAACAAATATTAGAGAAAGATTAACCAAGTAAATGTAAAATGCAGTTTTTGAAATATGATTTCCTTTATGCCTAATAACCTGTTGTGGCACCCTTGGCAGGAAGAACTGCAGTCAAGCATTTGCAGTAACTGCCAATGAGTCTTTCACATCTCTGTGGAGGAATTCTAGCTCACTCTTCTTTAATTCAGCCACATTGGTGGGGTTTCAAGCATAAACAGCCAGTTTACGGTCATGTCAGATAATCTCCGACTAGGCCAATCAAAACTTTCATTGTTTTAAGATTTTTTTTATGTGTCTCTGATCATTGCCCCAAGCCTGCTTCAGATTCACTGCACAAACTGATGGCTGGTCATTCTTCACGATTTTCTGGTAGAGAGCAGAATTCATAGTTCCATTAGTTAAAGCAAGTCATCCAGGTCCTGAAGCAGCAAAACATCCTGTGACCAGATCACACTAATACTGCTCTGTTTGACTGTTGGTGTGAGTTCTTTTTATGAAATGCTGTATTAGTTTCACATCAGATGTAATCAGTGCAAGCCTTTCAAAAAGTTCAACTTTTGTGTCACCAGTCCCCAGAATATTTTCCCAAAAAGTTGTGGGGCTCTTCAAGCTGTTTGGTAGGCCAGTGACTCCTGATAAGGTTCCCCACTGTTCCAAGTTCTAGCTGTTTTACTTTTTTTTCTCACATTGCCATTTGAGGAGTGTTGGGTCTGCCATAATCACACATTTGTCAGTATTGCTGTAATGTAACTAATGTAACTATTACTGCACTAAATTCAGTAATAACATTACAGTTACAACCTGCTTCTGTGCTCTTGTGCTACATTCACTTGTTTTCAGCTTCAGCTCTTTGCAAGCATCTGTACAGACAGCATGCTAATTCAAAGCTAGCCAAGAACCCACAATGATAATAAATCTGAGTCCATTGCCAACCTCAGCACAGCAGCCAGACCCTGAACTTCAACAGGTAACAAAAGCAATGATGAACAGTCAGTCTGCAGCTTCCATCTCTAGCTGTTCATGTTTCTAGAGTGGAATCGGTTTGTGCTTGTATGTAAATACTAAAAGAAAGATCCTAGAGCTTATATTATTGACTGGTAATTATGAGACAGTGTGTTTCAGGTCATTTTATGAAATAATGAGAAAGTAATGTAACTATTAGTGCAATAAAATACTATAACATAGTGTATTGCTTTTAAAAAAAAGTTATGACTGATCTTAGCAGTCCATCCACATCTTAAGGATAAAGGACTCTCTTTCGAGGTTGCCAATGTTCAGATTTTGGACAGAGAGGACAGATGGTTTGAAAGAGGAGTGAAAGAAGCCATCTATGTCCACTGTGAGCGACCATCTTTGAACAGAGGCGGTGGTTTGCGACACCAACTGTCTGCCATCTATAATCCAGTTTTGAGTTCCCTCCCCAGACGCCTTAACGCCCACTCACATCCTGGGCCATCTGACCTCAGGAAATCGCATGATAAGGTGGGCCAGGTTTCACAATGAGCTCATCCAAAACCCTGGCTGATTGGGACCCACACCCATTTTCACACCTTGGCTCAGGTGATTAGAGAATCATCAGGGGGTCCTTTTGTCCCTCTTTGGGGGGGATACTCCCACTGGGTTTAAATCTGGGACTCTCTGCCATTTGACCTTAGAACTGAAGAAGCTTCTCGGATGAGAGGTGAAACGTCTTCAAGCAACTTAAAGAAGTCCAGATGCTTTTCTTTGCAAGCTCCTTTGACTACGATGACCTGGATGACTGAGAACCTTCACAGACTTATGAGTGATCTGTTTTCTTTTTCCCCTAACAAATCAAATCATAATTTAAACAACTATATTTTGTATTTATTCGGATTATTCAGAAGAAACAGAAATACCCCACACAGCTTTCTCAAGTTAGTTTTAACTCAGGCCCTAAATATATACAAAATATAAACAAATGTAAAGGATATAGGGAAAGTTATTCAAATTTAGTAATTTATTTATAAACTTTATTTATAAGGACATGTTATATGCTGCTATTATGTGCAGGATGAGTGATTAGTCTTTGAATAGCACTACTGTAGCATACAGAAAGGTTTAGAAATTTAACATAGCCTACATTCAGCCAATGCCACAGTAGTATCTCCCATGCAATTTAGTGAATTTCAAGTATTTACCAGCATGGAGATCTCTTTACCCTTGGCTCTCACAAGCAGCTGTCTAGCTATACATCCATTTTTGACAGCTTTTCCAGTTCAGGGGATTCTTTTCCAGTATAAAAATTTACACCCACACTCATGAGCAATTTAGAATTATTAATTAAGAAGACATACAGATTCTAACCCAGAACTTTCTTAAGGCCACCATACTAACATCTCCTCTACTGTCCATCTATCTAATTTATTCATGCAACTGATGTCACTGCACTATTAAGTTTGCAAAGTTAGATAACGAACATTGAACTAAGCTGAGCTTCACAGCAGTGTCTGTTCTGTAATAAATAAGTTATTACATCCAGTTAAGCTAACCTCTTTGCTCCCTACCCTCTCCTAATTTAGTCCATGATAAATATTATACTTAAGTGGAATTTATAGTTCAGCAGGGAGAGTGCATTCCCAGTCTGTTGGCAGTCCAGATACCTGCAGAGAACTGCACCCCTTTTGCGGTTTTGCCATCCCAAGTGAACTCCATTGTTGCTCTTTTACTCATTACAGCCCAGTAAGTATTTGGCAAATGACTACATAATCTGCTTCTAGCATTATGCAGAAACAATTATGAAAATACCCAAATCCAACTGTGAAAGAAATATTTTAAGTTTAGTCTGGCACAAAGCTGAGATGCCTTTTTTTTTTTTAACCTGTGATATTTAAAATGAACATGTGTTTTATTTTCATTATCAAAAGATTTTTTTCACAACACATATACACTATCAACATTATGACCACCTCCCTCTGCCTGAAGGCTTGAAGTTTACAGGGAGAGCAGTTGCAGTCGCACATATTGTCCTTGTTTTGAAATACGAGGCCCTTCCCAATAAGATTTTAAATATTTAATACTGAACACTGCGAACTATTTATTTCTGAAAGTGACATTTGAAAATCTAAAAAGTGCTAGCTTTATACATACAAATTTATGTTGTATATATATTTTGGGTTTCAGTGATACTGCCTTAAATTCTGTGTAAATTTTCCTTGTCCAGAGCATTTCTGAGCAGGTTCTGTTGAAGGCATTTTGTTTTGATTCATGCTCATGTAGCTACCTTTACCTGCACTATAAGCTTGAACAAGAGTACTTCTCCCTCAGGGGTGCCCTTTACAGTGCAACACTTCCCCCCCAGCAACCGCAACCAGGCTTTTCACATACAAGCGAAGTTAATGTGTGTGAGGTCTCTCTGTTAGAGCCTCAGGGAGATACACATCATCTAGTAGATTAGATAGAAAGAATGTGAAAGCAAGAAAACAAATCAGAGAGAAGAAGAGAGCTGTGGTGTGATTTTCTTTGCTTAGAGTTAGGAGGAGAAATAATTTAAAATCCAAAAATGAGGAAGCAGGGGAAGCAGAAGAAAGTCATTGAAAGTATCTGTTAATAACAGACACACTGAGAGAGAGACAGAAATGGAGAGGGAGTCCGGCCAAATGACAGAGGCGTGTTTGTATTCTGATTAGACTGAGCCAAATGGAGGTGGCTACACCAGTGGAGATAACAACAAAGACATCTCTTCACTCGGCACAAAGCTATGAACATCTTTTCACGGTCAATCGGAGGAGGCATTCTTTTGTTTTGATAAAATAAATAAATAAATCAAATCGGGGGTGTGTGTGGGGGGGTGAGGAGAATCAGTCTTGCTGGAGCCATAAATGCCACACAAAGAAGACTGTTCATCTCATCTTAAATGAAGGAGATGATCACATGCCTATTGGTTCTGCATTCTGTGAGCATGTTCCATATGCTTAAGTGAGGGACTTTTTTAAACTATGTTATAATTAGGTTCTTATGAACTTGGATTTTGAATGTCTATTCACTCTCACCGTTGCTGCCAAAATGTGATGCACTCAAGCTGAATAAACAATGATCTGGCCTCTTTGGGTTAAGACAGGCTTCCTGGCGTGGGTGTGCCTGAACCCTTTTAGGTTTCTCATCTTTGGCGACAGTAAATAGATCATACCCATGGCAGGGCTGATCAGAGAGGCTGGGATACAGCCAGGGTTGCCAGGCAAGGGAAAACTTCAACAGCAATAGATTCTCTGATGAGGTAACTGTATCACACAGAGAGTAAGGACTAAGGGCTATCTGTGTAGTCTTCTTTCCATCTGACTCATCCATGCATGCACATGAACATCCACTAAACTCTGGCTGCCAGAGGCATAAGGGGAAACACAACCATCCTTGAGAAACAAATTAAAAGCATCCGATGGTTGGAAATATTCCCTCCTCTGTGTTGGTTGAACCAGAAAGCAAAGCCTGTTGTTATTTTTCTGTAAATTAAAAATATAAATGCTTCACAGCATGAAATTCCCAGACACTAAATTAAAACGCAGAGTAAGAGAAACAGGAAGATGTAGTGAGAGATTATAACTTAGAGAAAGAAACAGGAGTTGTCTAAAAAGTATGAAAAGAGAGATTTGTTAATCTACCTGGTCATACTGGTGATTGTGCTTTTGTTCATTTCTCTTTGGACTCATGCTTCTTGCCTTGTCTTGCCCTCTCAAACAGGAGTTTCTGGTTTTGAGTAAGATTTGTGCAATGACGCCAGTGGCTTTGCTGTCAGGCTTATCTTATGGAATATTACACCAGGCTGACCTCACTGTCCAAAAAAAAAAAAAAGCTGATCGTGTTACCCCAGCTCAGATTACATCATCTTTAAGCCCCGCACAATCAACCACCATCCCCTTGTTTAAGATGTATAATGCCTGTACACAGATTGAACCCTCTAATCACAGGACGGCAGTCTGTCAAACTGGTAATTTTGAGAATATGAACAAAGCAGAACAATACGACTTGGTAGTAGGCAAACTGAGTCGTGGTCTGGAAATTCCTGACAGAGTGTTTATGTTCTGGAAGAGCTGTGGTGAAAGTGGACAACACTAATGTTATAATGACTGTGACAATAGGAGTTCTGTGTCTGTAAAACAATTTGTATGGCGAGGGCCAAGATTTTTTTTTTATTCTAAATAATCCTGAATGACCTTGAAAACAAGCTCTACTCAGAATGTGAGATAATGACGCCCTCTCCAAGTGACCCATGTTGAGTCTGTAAGAGGTCATTGCACAGTGGAGCTATCGAGGACAGTGGAAAGGGGAGCCAGACAGTGTGGCTCAGATATAACGAAAGGAAAGAGAAAGGGAATGTCAGAAATCAAGAAGTGACAGAAAACAAGGGAGATGGAGAAGAGGTTGTGTTTTTTGTTTCTCTCTGTGGATTATGCTGCCCTAATGAACCCAGCTACCAAAAGTCAGCCACAGGGCAACTAGGGCTTCTCCTGTTTTTATTATATGAAGACAGATAGTTCCCCTCAGACCTCACTTCAACTTTAAGGATAGTTATGTGCCCCATGTGGCTACATCTCCATTCACAGCCTCGTTCACCCTATGCAGCCTCGTTCCAGGTTTTCTCGACCACTTAAACCCATTTCTCCCATAAGCATTAAACCTTTAAGAACTGTTGCTTTAACTTAAATTTTGTCTAATGTCTACTGCGTACCAGTAAAGCAGTTTCTGACTCCTTTGAACAAATTGCAAATTCTTGGTTGATATGATGATGTTCAATTGTTTCCTGTACACACAGGCTGTGTTGTTTAAAATGAAATAAATTGCAACAATTTGTGAGGAGGAGGAGCTTGCTCAGATAAACTTTTATGAGGACAGCAGCCTCCTGTGAAAAAAAAAGACGAGTAAGGATGTGTGCAAGGAGAAGACAACAGAGCACAGAAAGATGCAGAAGAGTACAAAGTATAGTTATGGCATACACAGTTAATCTCTCAATTATACCTTTCTGTTCCTATGGAAATTAATGCAGCCGTTTTTATTATTTTTTCTGTAATATTATTCACAGATAGTCAAAATGTTTTTAAATAGAAATTGGAGTAAAAATAGAAGTTGGATAATCCTAGCTGACCTGGGATGAAACTGAAGCACCCTGTCTAGACGTCAGCATGACTTTGAGTAGCATCCCACGGCTCTGTCTCTTTCCCTTTCTCTTTGCCTTTTTGCACTTCCCTTCTCTTCCTGTCTGCCCTCATTTTCACAGCTTGGTTCTCACAAATTTCTGCCCTTTGCATCTATCTTTTCTTTTTGATCTTTGACTCTCTGTTTTCTTATTACTGTCGGTTTCAGGCTTAGGTGTGGTTATTTGGTGGTGATGATGACAGTGAAAGCTGGATGTGGTAAAATGCCCATGCAGACAGATTGAAAAGAATGTATCCCACTAACATGCCAAAGATAACTACTGAGGTTCTCCTTCTTTCATTCAGCTGTTTGTACTCATATATTTTCTGTCCGAAAATGCAAGTGGTTGACTGCTAAGTACACATCAAGGCTGCATAAGGGCAGAGCCAGAGTATGTTTACAGGCTCAGAAATTGTGACAGGGTTACAATTAAGGGAAGACCTAACCACATTGCATTACCCTCATTATATTGCAATGACATTCTCAATTGTGAAACAAAGGTACAAAACAATGGTTTAATAAGACCTCTTGTTTAATGAGACTTTGCTTTAACTCTTGTGTTCATTCAGTTAGTAAATAGGTCTTCCATTCAGGTCTAGGCACCCTAATTCTCATTTTCCCAAGTGCGACACACACCACCCCCTGCCATTAGCCTTCGGTGTCCCACATTGGGTCTTGGCATCCCCCTGAACATTCAGAACATACAGACTCCTCCCCCAACCTCCTCAGATTCCCTATTCCCCTTCCCCTCCAACCCCTGTACACACACCCATTTGATTGTGATTGACAGTGTCTTTGTTCCATTGTGCAGAGCTGTCGCCTCTGATGAAGACACATACACAGAGCCGAGGCACTGCACTCATTGTACACTGTGCAGAAATTACAGGTCTGCAACCAGTTGCACTGTCCGTGCATTCAGACTAGGTGTGCGTAAACATCTTTGTGCATGGAAGGTCATAGCAAAATGTGATAGGGCAGAGTGCGTAGGAAGAATGGCTAGACTGCTTTGGCCATACTGCAGGCCTCATCCACTGTGGACCAGGACCAGGGGGTCCAGGCCTGATAGGCTAAGAGGGCCAGCTGGAGAGGGAGGCTCGGGGCTGCGCAAAATGTGTCTGAGGTTGTCAATAGTTTTCACCCCTCCTCAGGGATGGGAACCAGGTCACATTCTCTCACACGGCACAAAGCCGGGTGTGTGTGTGAGAGGGTTGGAGGTTCAAGGGAGGGGTTTTGATGGGGAGCAGGCCATGACCTCTTTATATCCATCAACAGATCACTATCTTGGCCCATAGACATGGTCTTATAACACATTCACATGCATGCAAACACATGCTAATTTTTGTGCATGAGCACAGACAATTTGTCTCACTGACAAAAATTTAAGTGTGTGCTCAAAAATTGGCCTTATGCAGGAGTTTTTGTTTTGACCTGTGTATGAAATTAAAAAATGATTTTTGAACACATTCTCTTATTATATTTTTTTCAACCAGTATTTTCAAAATATCCATAGGGTTTAACCTTGATACATTTATTACTAATAGATAAATTGTTACAAATATAGCTAGTGAAAAATAAGTGTAATGGCCAGTTTCTCAAACTAATTTAATTAAATATTGTCCTACTTGTCTGTCTCAAGTAGATACCAGTTCCTGGACAACTTCAGCTGCTTCTCAGCAGTAGGAAAACACAGGTGAAGTAAATTTCACAGCACCAGATGTCTCAGTAAACCATACTGGTGAGCCAGAAAGCACAATGTCAGGACCCCAGAACTACTTCAGGCAAATGGAATATTTTGTTGAAAACTGTGCTTTTGTGTGAATAATACTGTAAAAATCAGTGCATGTCCCGTGTAATCCACAGGTTCGGAATCAGGGTAAAACAGTGAAATGCCGCCCCCTTGTGGTGTCGACTGAGTCTGTCAGACAGAGAGCTTTCAAAGTCAAAGTGGTCACGTTTTTTGTTATTTGTGTTCTTAAAAAAACATTCAGAGTAAATCAGAATTCACTTTATTTTTTCCATTAATTTGCTTGGTAAAAGTATCTGATCCAGCCCTTTGTAAAACCCAAACCAAAACAAACAAACATTCAGTTTATCAAAGATTAGAAATATGATTCAACAGCAGTTATGACCATGAGAACATTATATTAAGGTGAACATAAAATTAAGGGCACTGAAGAACAAAAGATGAAATATTTATATATATATTTATCATATATTCTGACTCTGTCTTATATGTCATTACTCTGATGAGTAATGAAACAATACCTAGGTTGCAACTTATGGTATTGTGATTGTGATATTTATTATAATTTTATGGTTTCTCTCATCATCTTAATTTATTTCTTGTGCTTTGACATCTGTCCATGTGTTTCAATCTTAAGTTCCATCTTTACGTTTTCATTTAACAACATATATATCCAACAACTTACAAAGCAGCTGTTCAGTTCTTGTCATACTACCCAGACTCTGGCATGAGTTCCTCGTCATATTATATATACAATAATCCAATGTGTGTGTTGTTTGTATGTCTGTGTTGTGGTGTATGCATGTTTCTGTGTCAGTACATGAGGTCACCCTATATATAACATTTCTGTGACAAACTTGTGCAGCTGTGCATGTTGTCTTGAGAAGCTTATTGTGGCTCTGTCTTTAAACTAAAAGGTGGCTCTTCTCTCCAGGTTACTTGCTCTAGTCTAGTCTGTTCAGGAAACCTCCGTTCAACAAACTGGGAGGTTAAAGTTAAGTGACAGAATTACACACTCCATCTTCAGTTAGGTGAGATGGTGCGTCTACGCAGGCAGCTGCACGTCAAACACTTGAGGATGCTCATGGTGATGTGCATGAGAGGGCCGAAATTGAAGAGTAGATTGTAGAATGTGTTTACAGACAGGCCTCCAGTCTCATCGGCATATTTCAGGGCCACAATGGGTGTGTAGAGGCTGTTGGTCAGATTCCTGAAGCGTGGGTTGTTTGACTCAATAACCTTTTTAGTGCACTGGAAAAGATAAGAAGCAACAGAACATTTTAACGGCTGCACGCAGAACATCAACACAAATTCCTGAACTGGGTTCAGTGTAGGAGTTAGAAACCAATTCTTTTACCTTAGCTATGTCATCTGGTGTTTGGCCCATGGCCTCAAATATATCTATTGATGATGGCAGGTAAACGTCTTTAAAATAACGAACTGTGTCAGCATCCGCACCCGGATACTCCATCTTAGCCACATCCTCCATCATTTTCGTTTCAAATTCAGTGTGCACTGGGCCAGGCTCAATCATGGACAACCTGGGGTAAGTTAGATACAGTGTGATCAGTGGGGATGGTATTTTCAGTAGAAAATAAAGACACATGTGAAGGAAGACTAGCGGAAAGAGGGTAATCTACCTGATATTGAACTTCATCAGTTGCACAGCCAAACTCTCACAGAAGCCCTCCATTGCAAACTTAGAAGCAGTGTAAACATCGTTGAATACCACACCTGATTAAAGAACAACAAGAGGAGATAAAGAAGCTCAATGCACCGTAGAATGAGATTTCAAAGTACTCAATCAAGAATAGAAATCACTCACTTGATTTACAGATAAAGGACTAGGGTTAAAAAAAAGTAGCAGGCAGGACAACACAAGTGTCAGACATTATGCAAGCTAATTCAGCAGTTTATCAGAAAGCGTCCAACCTGCTTTGCTGGAGGCCACCATTATGCTACTTCAAACAAGTTAAAACAAACACTAAAAATTCTTTGCAAGAACTTGCAGTTTGACTCAAATTACTGTAAGTTGTCAGAGCTTTACTGGAAATGTGAAACAGAGACCAACGAATAATAATATTAATATAATAAGGAATTTTAAAAAATCATTTAAATTACCTAACAGTTTCATCTACGAAATCTACAGATATAACTTCAAACCATAAAGATAAAATTGCTGTTAACTTTCCTTTTGGATAAAACAATGTCAGCTTATACCAAGCTAAAATTTTGGAACACGTGCAGAGTGTTTTGCAAGTCATTATGAGTGATTATGGAGACTGTTGACTGTTTAATCGTCAAAATGTATATTCAATATGTTCTCTTTTGATATGCAGGAATCCAGTAAGCCTTATACCAACCAAAGTTGCCAGATTTAGAACCTACATGTAGCTTAATAGATTACAATAAACGGTCTATTACATGGTTTATTGTAATTTGTCATTCTCAAAATGTTTTTGACGTTCAGTTAGAATAGCACTACAAATTTTCTTATGCATAACTAATTATACTCATACCCTGAAGACCCATGACGCTGCTCATGACGATAATGTGCCCTGAACGCCTCTTCTTCATGTCTGGCATCACTTCTTTGATCATACGAACCACTCCAAAGAAGTTGGTCTCAAATACTTTTTTCATCTCCTCAATGCTGATGCTTTCCACAGGTCCAAGCAAGCCCACACCTGCATTGTTGACTGGCAGGAAACAGACACACAGATAATGCATTGTCCATAAATGCAATGATCAAAAAACAAAAACAAACAGAAATATTTGACTTTATTACTTCATTAGACCATTTGTTAGTTAGTTGTTGGTTTTATGTCTGTGAAGGTTCTCAGTCATCCAGGTCATCGTAGTCAAAGGAGCTTGTAAAGAAAAGCGTCTGGACTTCTTTAAGTTGCTTGAAGACGTTTCACCTCTCATCCGAGAAGCTTCTTCAGTTCTAAGGTCAAATGGCAGAGAGTCCCAGATTGACCTTAGAACTGAAGAAGCTTCTCGGATGAGAGGTGAAACGTCTTCAAGCAACTTAAAGAAGTCCAGACGCTTTTCTTTACAAGCTCCTTTGATAAAGCTGGTTTTACTTGATACTGCCACCAGATGTCAGTATGTGACAACAACATGAAGGTCTGACGTAACACCAGGCTGAAGAGCCTTTGGGTCTTGAGTAATTAGGCGAAAGGGGATTTAATGCTGGATTTAGACTAAGATGGAGACAGGTTTATAAATAGATACTTTATCCAGGCTAAAGGTTTAAGGACCATAAGTGAAAAGCGTTACGTATTCAGAAGATCTGGTAAAATGGACTTTACTGCACTATAAAATTACTTGATAAATTCTGGATCACACATTGTGAGATTTTAGTTGTGAGGATTACTATTCAGAAAAATTAAGTATTGCAGCTGCACAGTGCTGTAAGCTTAGCTTCAGCTATCTTTCTCTCGGGTTATTAATGTGGTAGCCCATTCAGTTTTGGTCCATAATCTTTCTGACCACTGGAATTTTAAGACTCAGACTCCTCCCTCCACATACTCTAAGTGTCAACTGCGCAGTGCAACTACTGTTTAAAATATTTGTTTAACAAATAATCAAAGCCTTTGTCCTGAACTGTTGTTATAACTTTAGCAATAGCACAGGGCTTTACTTTTTATAAATACATGTATATTATTATCATTCCCACTGCACTTTATGTTCATATTGTAACCATCTGTACATATTATAGTGTTTTTGCATACATCTCTAATTCTTGAGCTGCTGTAAACAGTTGAATTTCCCCAGTGTGTGATTAAATAAAATCTATGTCTATGATATTATAAATAGCATAGACTTTCTATTGAATACGCAAAACTATAAAATGAAGCAGAACGATAGTGTTCCATCATATGTTAAAAAAATAATTCTGTGTATAAACTCTTGTAAAACACATAATAAAAAAACAAACATACACTTATCCAAGGACAGAGAATCGATCATCATGACCTGCTTTTTAAAGAGATATACACTTTGTGTCCCACTCACTCAGAATATCAATATGGCGGTCCTTAACGTTATTGACGCACTGCCTGACGGACTCATCGCTACACACATCTAATGGAAGCAACGTCAAGGTCTTTCCATATACGTCTCCAGCTGCCTCCACCAACTTGTCCTTCTTCTTCAGGTCCCGCATCGTGGCAATGACTGATAGGGAGACACAGAGAACTGTATGGAGATAATGTGGCTTCAGACTTTGCAAAAATAGATATGATAGCGGAAAAGTGTCATGTAACACAACTTGAAGAGGCAAAGAAATGTTTAGGAATGTGAGGAGCACTTAAAATTATCAGTACTGGAATAGTTTATTATTTTAAGATATTAATGCCTTTACACATTTTTCTGACTATCACTGTTGCATTTAATATGAAAGTATTAATGCAATCATTATATTTTTAATGCTGAGGAAGTGACAGAGGACTCAAGTGACGTTACTAAATTAACTTTTTTTCTTGGACAAACACACCAGTGTAAAAACAAACAAGCACCCACACATGCTCAGATAGTGACACTCAGACGTGTGGGTCAGAGTTCCTGGAAAAGACCACGCCTGTTAGTTTACAGGGGACAGAATTGATTTCCTCTGAACTTTACCCGCTGGGGAACATTAACCTACATAAAGCGGAGGAATCTACCATGACCAACAACAATGAATATAAGCGCCGCTGACTTGGCTTCCACAGCTTCTTCCTTTTTGTGTGCTCTGCTTACACTTGGCAGACTGGCGTTATGTAACTGAGAAAACAGAGGCACTGGTGTTGCACAATGGCAATAGGCAGGAATAAACAACCTCTTATTCAAATTTTCACCTAAGTCTACCTGTTGTCATTGGCAGACAAAAGCAAATCCTCACCTTATTCTCATGTGAACAGAGATGAGGTTGGATAAGTAATCAGATTTGGACCACTTTGCTGTGGAGGCTTGGACTGCTGTGCAGTGTTACTGATGCAACATGATGTATAACAATGTCTATCTATCTGTCTGTCTGTGTGTCTGTCATATATGCTCTACGCATAAACAACATCTTATGAAGAGTAATTGGGTCTACTTGAGACCAGGGTGTCCAGGAAGGGTTTCAAGGAAGCAACAGAAAGCTTTGCGTTTTGATTGAGACATGAACAAGAGGTCTATTGTTCTAAATGCTCCTGAAGGAATTACAACTGGGCAGCTTAACTATTCTTGAATGAACCACACTGCAAACACAGGGGTATTTTAAGGCCTTCTCTGAATTTCATCCATGTCACTGCAACTAATTCCTACTTTATGCACAACGCAATATTTAATCTCGGCTGGATTTCCTAAGGAATAGAGCAGATCAATGCAATCGCCAAGATGTGGCCTTATTGAAAGCAGGTCACACTGTTCAAACCAAACGAGTGTTGGGAGGGAGGGAGGTTTTGTTTTCCTCATCTATTTCGCAGTAATAAATCCCATCATATCCCAGTGGCCCCTAACAAGAGACAGAGAAAAAAATAAATAAATAAAAAAACAAGGTTTACTGAACCCTGTCCAGTTGTTCATACCATGTTAATAATGACAATTCTAACTGTCCATAACCTGTCAAAGTAAGAAAGGGCTGACTGTAGCTTTATGGCAAATTATACAGTTTAGAGTCATAGCTAAAAACAAAATCTGGTCACAAGGCTCTTGGTACAAACCCCTCTAACATAATTCTGTCTGAGGCTCCACAGATTGACACAGGAGGATTTTTTTATTCAGTTCTAATTCCTCCAGTGACATTAATAATAGCTGGGAAGCAGGAGAGGACCAACAGTGTCAAAGTGTGAAACCTTAACTCCACTGCCTACCAATGAAGACTTCAAACAAGGCCCTTGCTTTAGAGTGAACCCTCGCTTGTACAGGTCTCAAACTTTGTCCCCCTTTCAACACTCGCTCCAGTGAGGGGACTATGGGCACATTAGACACGGCACTAAACCGGAGCAGGCGGTCTACAATTCACTGCAATAAAAGGGGGCTTTGTGCTGGAGAAGTCACTTGAAAGAGAACTGACAAGACCTCTTTTATGAATCCTGCCTGGCAAGCGGCATCCTTGCAGAGCCCTACCCTGGAAACTGCGCTTTCAGATGATAATAGTCGAGTCAAAGGGGCGACTGAATCCCAGTGCTTACAAAGGGATATGGATCCGATATTACAGGGGTTAGCATTTTAATTTAACCCACGCTAGATCACGTATGAGCGTTTAGACGGAGCGTTGCGCATGAAACTTGATCAAACTTTATGCGTAAAGGAAGCTTGCAGCGTGTTGCAGGGAAAAATAAGCACGAAATTGTATTTCAAGCGAACCACAATATTGCAGGCTTGTTACAAACAGGTCCGATCAAACAAACAATGTAGAAGAAAGCGCATTTACCATGGTAACGACTCTTTTCATCTTTGGCCAGGATGACGGCAATTCGTAACCCGATGCCGGAGGAGCAGCCGGTGATCAGCACAACTTTCTGCCCACTGTTCGCCATGATTTGTCCGTATACGCGCAGTGTTTTTCAGGGGTCTTCTGCTCCAGATGGTCCCAGCCGAGGGAGCTACCGATAACCGAACTTTAAAAAACTAAAGCCGATCATGCAGCCACAGCAGCCATGTGAGCGCCTAATTCAGTCACATGTTTCATAAAAATCAGTAAACACACCCCCCCCCCCTCAAAAAAAAGACGTGATACCGCAAACACCCCTTGCAGTTACTTGATAGGTGCCGACTGCCCTAGAAAAAGTAGCCTAGTTAATTTCCTTAAAAATGTGTGGACGTGCACGCGCGTGCGTGGAGGGGGCAGTGCTTATTTGATTTCTGAGTTGGTGACCCCAGCAACTGTAACAGTAATCATGGAGTTAATCGTCACAATGCTCCAGATAAAACCTTGATCAGGGCTTTTTCAATGAGTTGCCTATCCTATGATTCAACACTGTAATACGTTAATTTAATTAGAATCTACTTAGCATAAACTAAAAATAAGCTAAAGCACACTATTTAAACGGGCTTTTAAAATAACAGGTCCACATATAGCTTCACACACAGACACACGGAGAAATACACACACATATACTCTCCAGCTTTAGGTTATTTATAAAACATTCCAACCTTTGCTGAAATTTAGTTTGAAAGGTATTTACTTAATGCTCTGCGTTCCACTGACACCTAGTGGTAAGGTAGGCGCAGAGCACTGAAATAGCACCGAGGCTTTCTGAACTCATCGTGCCCGCACAAAATAACATAAACAATGTTAACTGCGATATTGTTGTCCATTCAGGTAATAAGGCTATTAAAAACATAGGAAGAATATTCAGAGTTTGTTTTTCAGCAGTGCTGTTACCGAATGGCTGTTATGTTGACCAGTGGACTCTGTTCTTGGCTCATGTTGTGAGGGGTCAAAGGTGCTCTGATAAGACCTCAAATGAAACTTGCTTCTTTTTTCTGATGAAATACTGTAGTGCAGTACTCAGCGTCTGTCATGTTTGGGCCTGTTGCTAAATGTGATGCAAGCACGTGCAAACTGTTACACTGAAAAAGGAATGATTCTCACACAATGGTAGAAGAGTAAACATTTATGCTTTTTGATCAAAGTTTTGACTGGTTGTTCAGGAAGATGGTATATGATTGGGGAAGAGTGCACACATAAAATTAGTGAATTAGTGTTTGTAATACGTCTGTTCAGAGGTTAATGTCGTTTTGTTTGGTTGATTAGTTAAGGGTCATTATTTGATGTCAGCTGCATTTGTTAATGTCAAGAAAGATTTGTCAGCTGTGATAGTCAGAAGAAGAGATGCTGAGAAATGGTCATTTGGTGTCATTCTGTGCTGCTTTATATGGTATGACATATATGGTGGATGCTTCTAGCCCTTGCTCTAAAGAGTAATCTAAGGTAATTATCCATCCATCCATTCTCTTCTGCTTATCCATATCAGGATCACGGGGGCTGGAGCCTATTTTAAAGTGACTAATAAGTGAATAAGCTATTGAAAGTAATCAGTATTTCACATACTTCCACTTACAATTCTTATGGTTACATTTCCCTTTTACAAAAGTCTTTGCATTTATTTAACTACTATGTGGACCTGGATGGTGTAAACTTGTAGCTGCCTGTAGCTGCTTGTTTCCCCGGTATTGCTGGTTCAGCTAAGAAATAGAATTAGCATTTTTCCATTGACAACAATTATTAAATACATGAAAACATGACATTAGGGATTGCTACTGTATTTAAATAAATCAAATAAGAACCTTAATTCAACATGATAATTAACCCTTTACAGCCGATCGGAGCGGGCACGCTCCATTTTGCGTAACTATTTTTAAATCCCGGTAGCGCTGCAACCAAGTAAGCTAGCGCAATAATTTTTTTTGCATATGAAACTGGAGGAGTTGTACTTACATCTTATGCCATCAGCTTGTCCTAGGTCACAGTTTCCTTCCACATATAGCTTTGCAAAAACTGCATAAAAATCACTTGCAGCAACAAAAACATGATATTCCAGAAACACGCTTCGCCGATCCATCAGCTGTTTGTAACACTTCCTACGTCCATCAGCGTGAACTATCACATGACCGCATGACCTGCCCGAAACCGGAAGTGACGTCATTTTGCGGAAATGTAGTTTTTTACGATCGGGGCCTTATGAGCTTGTGTTTTACTTGTTATGTGTTTTAAAAAGTTATGTTTGACTTTATGACTTTCTGTGTCGTTTCTGGGATGCTTAAGACTCATATTGCACTGCTGGAAATAGTTTATTTTGATGCATACGCTGTTATTTTGCAAATTTGCACTATAATATTTATTTTCGTTTTTCCTGCAGTATATAAAAATTGGTGTATTTCAAAAATAAAACTATGAAGACACTCAAAATAAATTTCCTGTGGTGGGAAACTAGTTTGTGTAACTTTTTTGTATTTACAGTTTTGAGGGATAAGCCTCTTAAATTTCTCTAACTAGAAATATATGTTAAAAAAACAAAAACGATTTTCAATTTTTTTGTAGTTTATTGCACTTTTTTGCAATTTATGTAATTACTATGCACCTAATGCAGACATATTATTAAAGTTTGGGCTATAATGGTTGTATTGATGTATAGCAACTTGAAATGCTCCCAAAAATGGCTCCACAGCATGTAAAAATATAATATAAGCTCTGGCGAACTTGGTTCTATGGTAGGTCTTAAAGGGTTAAGGGCTTTTGGCACCTATTGGCACTCAGTAGCATTTTTTTTTGGTTTAGTCCTTACACGATTCGCACTGCTGAAATAGAACAATTTACCCATTTTTACACAATTTTACACTTTTTTGGCAAATCCTGTCAAAGTTAATCTGACTGATTCAAAAGCAGGTGTGAAGTGCCATGTTTTCTTTTAGCTCCCTGTTCCCACTGCTGCAAAGCACACCACAGCTTGATGTTTTCACCACCACACTTCAACAACAGATGATATTAGACAATGATGTGCAGTGCCTGGTTTTAAGCAAATGTAATGTTTTGAGGTCTGCCCAGATCAACATTTCACTCACTGGACAAAAGAAATGTCATCTGTGTCATCTGTCAAATGCTTTCAAATGCTATTTTGGAAATATATCTTGAGGCCTTCTGCTCAGGGACTGTTCAACCGTAAAGGCCAGACTGGTTAAATTCAGCTAACCTTGTTGAGGTGCTGGCATGTTCTTCCAGGTCCTGAAGCTCTTTGAGAGTGATTTTTGCGTTCTTGGTCACCTCCCAGTTTGCCCTTTTACTCAATACAGCAGGACAACTAGTAGCTTCAAACCTCATCCATTACTGAGGCTACTGCGCTACAAATAATACTTAAGAAATGCTTCTGAATTCCTGGTTTTATTTGCTTTACCCTGATCTATTCGTTTCTTTCTAAATTATTTAGTTTGAAACAGGTGGGCTCCAGTAAAGCTGTATATACATCATGAGGATATTTAAAGCAAACAGGATGCACCCGACTACAGACCAGAGTGCCACAGCAAAAAGTATAAAAACATCTACATATGAGAGATTTTCTTTTTTTTCTCTTTAATAAATTTCTAATCCTTTCTATAAACAAAATTGCACTATTATCATGAGTTCATAAGAGTACATTGGGAAAATGCCAATTATATTCATTTAAAATGATAGTGGAAGGGGTCTGAATGCTTTCTGTGACTGTTCTATTCAAAATTAGAACACACAGTACAAAAGTGATTGTCATAGACTTCTAGTCATCACTGCTTGTGATAAAGACCATATTTTGCTGACAACACAGAGCAGACTTTCAGCCTACACTGATTGAGACCCAGTTTTTTTTCTTGCTGTCTCACAAAGCTAATGACAGCTTATTTAAAACCTAATTGTCACAGTGAAAACAGAAATTAAAATTAGATCATTAAAGTAACAGAATTTGCATTGTCAGATAAACCAGACTTTTACAACAGCAGGTGTTTCAGTGTAAATTAAGGTTATATACTTGGTTATACTCGATCATTTGGCTTACTGATATTTAAGTGCCAGAACAGATCAGTAAAACCATAAGCAACCAAAAGTAGTAATATATGAAAAAAAAATGCCTATATATTATTCATGGTTCTGCAAAATAAGAAAAAAACTGTGCAATTATTAGCAACAAATTAATGACCTTTTATATTATTTATGGCCCATTGAGGCCTGAGCATATATATAATATATAAAATTGAATAAAACATCACTCAGACCTTAGGAGAAACTAGTTATAAAGCAAGAGTCGTCTTCACAAAAATAAGTCACCACATAGGCTACTCATTAAAATACATGGACTTTCCAAAATGCATTATTTTTATGTTACAAATCAAATTCAATGAAGCATATATATGGTTCCTTGTCTGTTTATGATATATATAAATGTGTATATTAAAACTACCTGCAGAAACTACAGGAAATTAAATACATATAAGTTTAAAGGAACATTTATTTATGAACATTTTCCTTGATTCACTCTCATAAATATAACACACAGATCAAAATGCAAAGTACAAAAACATTTATACTTTTCTTTAAAGCTTTAAGTTAGTTCACTGAACTGAGCACACACATATAGTCTAATACAGGCTGAGCTATTCTATGACATAGCACTTGATGGGATGGCTTCCATAAAAGAGCCAGGTAGACAGCTGCAAAAGAAAATTAAGTGGATTTTTGGGTCAGTGTCCAGCCAAATTTAAAAGAAAACAGTGAAGTGTAGATCTTCTTACAACCAAAATATATTAAGATCGAAATTGTAAATACATAACAAGAACTAAAAAATAGCATTATAACTACTGGTGGTACCCCTTATTGTCTTTTTTATACATAATTAAATCAAGGTGAAATTAGTTACAAATAGTGAATTATAATAGTGAAGTGATAAGACCTAAAGAAAAATAAACACCAATATATGCAAAATAATTAGGATTTCTTTTTAATTAAACAGATGATAAAGTCAAAAAACATACAAAATCCCCTAATTTCCTTCGGGATTAAGAAAGTATTCTGATTCTGATTCTGATAACATACTCCACTATTTCTTGCTTGAAAATATCTATAAATAGGTTACATTTTGCATTGGATCCCTGCATAGTGATACACGAAGTTGTGGCAACATTTAATACACTATTGACTACTACGTTCTACATTCACAATATCTTTTTTGTTCTTTTATTTTTTACAAAAAAACATTGCCTTCTTGATACATCTGCTGCACATCTAAAAACTCTACCATCAGTTGTGCTAGTTTTAGGTCAACGATTGAATTTTTCTGCCACAAATTTCCTTAATTTATATAAATTGCTTTCCTTTATATAAATCCAACACAAACAACACCTATCTCAACATTAACTATATGATGCATGGGTTTCATCAAGTTACCACAGTTTGATAATAGGTAGGGGTATTGGGAGTAAAACCCAAATTCTTGCCCATTATTGATGGTTGGATGCAAGAAAACAAACATGGTTCCTGACCAATTAAACTGCCGTTAAAGGTGGTTGTTAGGGGGGGAAAGTGTCCCGCATCTGTTAAAATCATTTGTCTATATTTTTTATTTGTTATTTTTCTTATGGAGTCAGTTGTGCTCCTCTGAGAGAGCCCAGATGATCATCTGCCACTGGATACAAGAAGAACTGTACAAGAAAAATTAATGTAAATGTAAATTGCTGGAGTAATGCCTGGACATTCCTTGCATGCTTTTTCTTGTGCCTCTGGACAAAATGGGCAGGTGTAGATGCAGAAAAGGAGGTGTACTGGACAGTCAGTGATGTCCGTCAGCCTCTGAGCTATTTGTGTGGAATGTCAGAGGACTGAGGTGCTAAGACAAAGAAGGAATTAGGAGAGACAAAGGGGAAGGTATAATGCAAGCCCATGCGTGCGTTTCCATGCCATAGGCTTTCTCTGCTTTAAATGCCTTGTTGTAAACCCTCCTCCTCATTTAACCTCAAATGTTCTCCTCTCCACCTTCTCTTCTGCACATCTATACTTGTATGCCTGCAGCATCAAATCCTCATTTCAAGCAGAATGGTTTTCATTATACTTGCTGAGAACTTTTCACCTCACTCAGACACCTCTGAGCACAGCTGTGCCCTAAAGACCCAAATCATCTCTAACCTCATTGCCAAAGTCCAAGTCATGAAAATGGCACTCCTATTCCCTCTAACCCTAACTTTTATAGCTTAATAGTCAATTTCCTGTATACAGACTTTAAGGATACATGAACAGATGCTCCTTGAGCTTCCACTGTTTTTCCAGCTGACAGTATAAAGTTTTCCTCCTTCATAATTGAACATACATTTAGTGATTAGAGACAGTTCTAAATGTACAGTTAAATTTAAAACTTGTTATAACAAATTAATAGCAAAGCATTTAAACATTTTCCTCTCATTTTTTTAATTTTATGCTTAAAATGTACATTTCTTTCTCTCAGTAATATTTCACGACTTCACATCAAACAGTACCAGGTGTACTTTAATCGTTTTAACCCTCTGTTAGTTGTATCTCAGTGCAGTAACATTAAAAACAAGACAGCTCTGGCTGATGCTCCTGAATGGATAATGGACTCTAGCTGTTTGAAAAGGTCTAGAGGACTGGAATGTTTGCTACAGGTCAGGAGTGGCGCTTTCTGCTCTTTTGTGTCCAGTCTGCAGAGGAGGTGTGGAATGCAAACTTCATGAGAACAGAGGCGAAGAAAGAGAAGAAGGGAAAGAGAAGCTAGGGGTCGATGCACGGGAGGGAGACTCGAAGAGGGGAAGAATGGGTGCAAAGAAAGCAGTGATAGTGTTTGTGGGCTTCTGGGGCAAAAAAAGTGTTAATTGAAGTGCTAAAAGAAAAGCTCACAGGCTGCACCAGAAGAAGAGTTCAAGTTGCTGCTGTAACAGATCACTCAATGAACATACAATGAACAACCTTGACAGCAATTCTAAAAACAAAGTCACAACTCTAAGCACAAAAAATGCCCTTTTTTATAACAGCTCACGATTCTGCATAATTTGGACATCAGCATTCAATATTCAAAGATCAAAAAAAATTGGTTCACAACCCTTTTTTGTGTGGCTACATAAAAAAAGAAACATTTACTATGGCCCTTAATTTCTTTGCATAAATTAAAGGAAAACATTGTCATGCACCTACAGGTTAGTAAAAGGACGGTCAAAAAAGAAAGCAAAGACAAACAACAGCATGGTGCCAGCTGCATCTGATTCTTGCCAAGAAAGTACACAGATGGATCCCTGCGAGGGCTGTTCACTCTTCCACTGTGGAACCATACTGTAACTCTTTAGACCAAATAATTTGCTGATTTTAAATGTCCTCATGGACTGTGGATGACTGCAGCTTTCCAGATATGTGTGGAAGAATTTCATTTGGTGTTGAAATTTTCTTTTTACCGTACCAATTTTCCTCTTAATTACTTTTCTGTCTCGAGAAGAAAGCACAATCATGGTGGCACGGCATAGACAAGGATACACAGGAGGGTAAGTATGAGTGTGGCCATTGGTTCAGCTCATTTAGCCTATTTGTTTGAGCAGCTCATTTAACAGACATGGTCCTTAAATGTTAATTAGTTTAGTCCCCCCCTCCCATCTCTAATGTTTATAATTATCACCAGACTGGCGTTTTTCCTTTAGTTGCCAGCCAAATGCAAAAGTGAAAATTTCCACATACTTCCTTAGAGTCAGAGGAACAATGTGGAAACTGTCACTATAGCAGGATTTGGTAAAGAGCTGTGTAGAGTAGAGTTATATGTTTAATGAAGCAATCCTGCATCCATTCGTTGTTGCAAAAGAACCCACTATGTGATGATTTGGTATGTAATTGCGGTTATGTGAACACTCTTATGTAAGAGCACATGCTGTCTGATATATTGAAGTCCTATCATCAGCAGACAGTGGGTGGCACGCTCACGTATCTCTTGGGATGCGTTGACAGATCAGGGGTTTTACAGCCTTTGACAGATTAACCTACATTTTTCTCCACAAATAGAGGAAACGTCAGTTGATCGGATAGGGATGTCAGTTGTTTGTTTTTCTTGTGAACTCGCCAACATCCAACCACATCTTTCATTGTTTTAACTAAGAGCACCGAATCCGCATTGCTTCTCTGTGTAATTTGTATTACAGACAGATGTTAGCAGTCTGCAGAGAAAAATGCAACACTTTTTGTCCAAGGCTTAGTCATAATTCTTTCATAAGTAATGGTAATTAAGTCATAGTGGATTAGTTACCACAGTGGCTAAAGTGAATAACATTGTTTTTATATCATTCGTAAATGAATGACACTGAAAGCCCATAAGGAAATAATGTTGTGAGATCCGAGATGCTCTGTAATTCAACTTTTTCATAATGACTGCATACTAGAAAAAAATACTTTAAAAGTATCTTTGATCATAAATCATATTTTGGCATTTTGAGAGAGTCAGTTGTTGTTTCCTTCTGAAAACATACATATTTCTGTTCCTGATTATTGGCCTCTTGTCTTGTTATAGCAAGTTCTCCAACACTGGGAGCAGACAGATCTTACTGAAATCTCGTCTTTGTATCTCTAGTATGTAATACTAAGTGTTCATGTGCTCATCTTGTGGATTACTTGGGTTTTGCAGTAGAGTCTAATACATGATAACAACAGATTTCTTAACTTCCACTCTCTCTGTGATAATGTAATAAAAAACACTGGACAGTTATTTATCTGCAAAGAGTGACCTGCAGAGGGAGAAAGAGTTGCTTTCAGTCTGTCACATGCCTTTAACTTTACACTCCACTACTGTGTTTATAATTTGATCATTTCCAGGAAATAAAAATGTAGAAACAGGAATGTCAGTGATGAAAACTAAAACAGAAACAGATTCTTCATTTGTTTGTTTGTTTTTTCTTCTTCATTTCTTGCCAAACTTCATCTCCAATTTCCTACTTTTAAACTAATAAATGCACACCAAAAAAAAGTCTCTGTGTTTCCTCGTGAGTTGTAATTTGTAGAAAAAGTGGCTCCAGTAGTTCAGGATAAAGAGAATAACTGATTTGGGAGTTCTTTTAAACATCTGTGTGTTTATTGTAAATTTCTTGAAAAGGTAAATCTATTTAAATCATCAGGCTGTTTTATGGATTCTGCTTCATTGAAGATGAGAAAATGCTGCAATGAGTCAAAAGGATCAACCTAATTTTAGTTATCACATTATATGAATAATTATAAATTATGCTTGAGTCCCAATTTTCAATTCACGTAGTAAAAATTAATGTCATGTTTTTTTGTTTGTTTGTTTTGAATAAAGGAGAAACTGTAACTTCTTTTGTCCATCGTTATGTGATTTTAAGTTACACAGGACAAAGGTACATAGCACACGCTCTAAAAGTATTTCTCACTCAAAGTTCAGACTACCTATTAGACTCTTAGTAACTATCTGCTAAAAGCTACCAGGAATGTGGCCCTAAATCAGGCTAAAGCTAAACTTGTACTGTGGGAGGTCAGGGAGACTGTTGTTTACCTAACAAATCAACATCAGTGTGTCCAGTCATCTGTTTCTGTCAACGCTCCTCTAATCTCTTGCTACCACTAGTTTTCTGTACTCTTTCTAATTAGGCCCACACTTATTCCCACAATTTGGACTATTTCACTTTGAGGAAATTCAGGAAATACATTTATATTTCATATTCCTAAAGGTTTTCTTATTTTAAAGAACTTGAAGGAAGATTATTAAATGATAACAAACTTTAATGATACTGAACTTAACAGTTTGAATTTATTTATTTAACCATTAAGAAAAAAAAGAACATATTCTGGATTCAGATCATAGGTCAATGATGTTGAATAATTTGGGGCTTAGCATTTGGCTTGGACTGAAATGATATGGAAACGTTCTGTTGGAAAATGACTGAGTTGAGGCCTTCTACATTCTGTGGTTAGAGGCTCTTTTCCCTTGAGATATTATGACTTGGCTCATTTTGTCTTTAATATTCTCTGGGATTTCATCTCCCAGTTATTTTTACAAAAGCCTTCTGTAGCTTGGATTCTAGAATCATTATCTTTGGTAATATTCCAATTAGACAAGGCCTTCACAAGTCTTATCTTAAAGCATGTCTCAACTGAATACAGTTGTCTTGGAATTAATTAGATTTTTGGCAGAATGTATTCAGCTCCCAGAAGTGATGATCGCTACACGTTTGAGCTCAGATGACTGGGAAAGATGTCACCTATACCTAAGACATTTCTTCTCATTCCTCTTAGCAGCGTTAAACAGAAATTACTTCTTGATATTTTAAGTCAGATTAACTGGCATTTAAAAATTGCAAAAAAGTGAGACAATGTGGATGTTTGTGTTTTGTGCAGATAGAGCCCTGCTATTTTCTCGTGGGTTTGACTAAATTAGAGACATCTACTATGGGATAGCCACTAAAATTAAAGTTAGGACCCGCCCAGCCCCTTTTATTAATTTCTAAAATGATGACTCTGAGCTGTGGTGGGCTCATTCTCTGAGTTCATTCAGCCAATAAACAAACAGTGTTCAAGCAAAATAACAATAATGAAATACTGACATTTACATATATTAAAAAAGATATTACCATCAACATGAGCATTAGTAGGGTCATTGTTACGTAAAATAAAAATACGAAAAATTCCAGTGATCCGTTTTTAAAAATCTTGTATCTAATTGACTCAGGTGTCATCCTGTTCTAATTTAGTTCTGCAAAAAAAATCTATATGACAAGTTACCAGGTAAATTTGTTGTACTTTACACGCTGTCTGTGGGTAATGACAACCTCTCAGAAGTGGGAACTGACAAATTACGCGAGTAATAAACGTGATTTATGATGGAGTCCCTGGAGGCGCACCGCGCAGCCATGCGACGCAGTGCACCGTCCTGTGGGAGGGACAAGGCGGAGGAGGAGAACAGGGAGGGAAGGAGTGATGGCGAGAGGGAGAAATTGAATTAGAGGAGCAGAGCGAACCTCAGAGAAGACACCACAACAAAACTTCTCAACAGTCAAGCAAGTGGAGCTGCACACTGGCTTGTCTCCTTTTCTTCGCGCATGGCTGCCTAGTTCCAGCAGCAACAACGCCTGCAGTCTAAAGTTTTGGGTCTGGAAACAGGTCCCCGCATTGAAAGATGGACCATTTAATAAGGACCTGGTCGCGCTGGAGACTAACACTGTTTCTGTTTGTTCTGCTTCATGTAACAACGACACAAGCGGGTAAAGTATTTAGCTGGACACTCAAATGTACAATACAGATGCTTGAAAATGCAAAAATGTTTTTTATGCCCCCTTATAGACTTTTCTGTTGTCTGATTGACGCTTTGTCCCCTTCATCTAAGTTTCCCTGACTATTTTTAAAGACTCTTTTATTGATAACTTGGCCTTTAGCCAACACAAAGTTATTAGCGCAGATCTTCACACCTTCATCTTAGATTCAGTTTGGTTCCTGGTGTGTTAGACTCATTTAAATCTTTGCAAATGGTTTGTTGATGCTGCTACGTGTTCTACAGAGTCGCTTCGGGCTGGGATTAAAATTGCAAGCTGACTCAAATGACTTTTAGAAGTTGTCGGAATGCTTGAGAGGTGTGCAGATGATTGTAATATAACCCCTTCTTGCATATGACAGATTAATTATCCGCCTCATTGCACTGGGAGGGTATTTAGCAGCTTCCTCAGCTTTTCCTGTTCTTGTTGCATTTTAATCAAAGATATTTCCAAGATTTGAATTGGGCTATGTCCTTCATGCGTCAGGTGTAAATCAGCGATTTAAGGAGATGTGTGATGTCATGTTTGAGTTTGCTTGTGACCGGCGTCGGTTTACTGTGAAAGAGGGTTTGACGTTGGCTTGCGAATGGCTGAAACACTGCAAGTGGGCAGATTAAAATTCCTTCCATGGATCTGTTTAATGCACACAGATCTTAAATTAATGCACATATTACTACTGCCTTCCTGATTCTGGTACACTTTTATAGTGATGTATTTTATTGCAGACTTGAATCTCAGATCACATTTGCACAGTAACTGATATGACCCACTTCCACTATGGTGGAATGTAATCATTGGACACATTTTCCAGTTATCCACCTGCAAAAAAGAAGACATCTGGTGACTATCAAACAGCTGTATCTGTCTGTCACAGTGTCCAGGCCTTCACATTTGTTGCACTTTCAAAAATAAATAAATAAAAACCAGCCATTGATGCAGCCATTTTAAGAGTTGCTTGTTGCCGACATGGCAAGTAGCTCACTTCTAATTGTCACCCACGCAGGTCTCTGGCACAAGTATCATTAACTGATGCAGACTACTTCTTTACAAGAGTTGCAGTTTACAGATTTGGTGATGAAGGGATTTTGTGGTCTTTCCAAAGTAGTTACACATATTTTGTTGTCAGTCTTGGTTTTTTGGCTTCACCTACTTTTATGACTGGCAAGATTTTTGGAATTCATTGGCTCAAACAACATCAAGAGAGGAGGAAGTGAGCCAATAGACACAAGTGGCATTCAGGCGGCACAGCGGTTGTCCATGGTGTCCATTGCTTTCTATTGAGGATCTGTGAAGTGAGAGCCTCACATGATTAAAAGAGTGAATAGGACATATGGTGGTACAGATATGACAGTCTTAGATATGCACATGTGGCTGATAATGTGTGTGTCTTGTGTCTGTGAATTTAAGCATGCATGTGTGTGTGTGTGTGTGTGTGTGTGTGTGTGTGTGTGTTTGTTGTGTGTACTGCAGTTCAAGAATGTTTTCCCATATGCTTTCTGTGTGTGTTCGGGAGATGAGAGAGTACTTTGTAGTCATGTTTGCTAACAGGAAGTGCGATGTTCTTGGACATGTGCATGGTTCATTTCTTTTAGAATCCTCTGTTGTGCTGCCTCGATGTGTTTCTGCTCAGTTTTGTTTTCTTTGTTTTCTTTTTTTAGTCCGCTCAAAGTCTGGGTGTATGGGATATTTGTTTTTATTTTATGTGCCTTATCACATCATTTACATCATCTTGCTCCTCTTGCTTTTGCCTGTGATAGGGGGCAAATTGTGCATACAGCCCCCTCACTGTGTCCCGTTTGATTCAGTCTTCTTGCCGATCCTTCACCAGACTCCCAAAGGATGGCAGCAAAGCTTGTTCGCCTTTGATCCAGCAACAAATTACTGGTAAATAAAAACACATGAAAAAAGGCTGCTGCATTTATCAGCATAGAGAATGAGAAAAGAGGCATTACAGCTCTAGTGTTAGTTCCTGTGAAATGAGTTCAAGCTATTCTAATTGAATCATTAAACATGAGAAGTGTTAGATATGCTGATATCTGTCCTTACTTGCTGATGCTGCAAGTATCACATCAAAACTGCTTCTCTGACATTGTGATGAAGCAGACTGTTTGGAATTCCCCCAAGTGTTTAATCTTTAGATATGATGCCTATACGCTTTGTGGCGCCAAACCTCAATCTATAGTATTCAATGGACATCTGGCTTCCAGAAACTCCCTTCCCCTCAGGCTTCTATGACTCTGAGTTCCTGATCACTGGATGCTCCAAGCAGCTTTTTGGGAGACTAGCTGGAACGGCTTCCTGTGGACTTGCAATAAACAAACATCAGATGAGTTTCCTTTCTGTCCATGTATCCTCACATGTCATTTGCTTTAATATCCACATTTCTGAACTTCAGAAAAGTTATTTCAAAGTCATCCATCACGTGCACCATCTCTGAATAATCGTTAAGAGTTCCTATCAAAGTCATTTAAAACCATGTACAACCACTAACATTGCAGTAATCTTGGTCTCTGAGTTCCACTTATACTGTTTCTCTGGAGCAAAAATGAAATAGTCATGTCTGTACCTGTATTACACATAGTTTGTGAATATTTTATTTTATAATACTGTGTTCTGCTTTGATTTTAGAAACCCTGTTGCTCTCCATAAAGCTGCCTTAATGTTATGTATCAAAGTCTAGATGACAGCTTGCGTTTGAAACTAAAATGGGCTTGGTCATGCATAGATGTGCATGTTTTTTCCTCACTATTGCCCAGGGCTTGATGATTTGAATCAACAAGGACCATTGTGAGCCTTGCAGTAGATAATGGATTTACATTAGTGAAAGAAAGTCCTGACAAGCCTAGTAGTATAAATGTGTGTGTTTCTATGTATGTTTGTGTGTATTGCCTGTCCAGTTATGGGCCTTCACGGGCAGGTGTTTTCTCTATGGGCCAAACAGCTTTTGGCCTGTTAGCCTGTCGTGCTGTGAGCAAACATGAGCAAAACAAACTGTGGAGACTGAAGAATGTGGTACTGATGTGAACTGGAGCAAAATGTGTAACTGGATTCCACCATTTAGTGTCAACACAAAAAGTATTACTGATGTGGGCATTAGCCCAAACAACCACATATGCCCAGTGACCTACATTGACAATCAGCAATGTTGTTGTAATATTTGTTTCCGTTCACCTGTTTGGATCATTTTGAGCGTAGACTTGAGATAGATCAAGTTCTTATTATGAAGAGAGCATATGATAGATACCTGGTTTACATAATACAGAACACTTAATATTCAATTAGGTTGTCCTGTTTACTCACATCCTTGCTTTGATTGACCCCATTAATAGGACTTCCTAACTCGTTACCCCTGAGAAAATGATTAACAAAAATTCCCAGCCACCATCTGTGCAACTGCTGACTTGACACGCTCCTAAACTGTCAGTGATAACCAAAAGCAGATCTATAAACACAACAAATTCAGTGTAATAAATATCTCTGCATTTTTATGCACTGCAGGCTTTCAAAATAATACTTTGACTTGACTCCGACCACATCCATCATATTGACAAAATCCGGTCAAAGACATACAGACAGGCATTGAAGCTTCTGCCAAAAAACCAAAATGACAATGACGTTCCCCACCCCCAAGGTGTATCTTAGAGCAAATTTTGCCATGATGACACTGTGAAACACACTTTCTTAGACAGTCACATGCTGTGGAAAAAAAGCACTTAAGTTGGCTTGGCAGGGTAACAATATTTATCCATACATCTGATAAGGAGGACTTTGGGTGTTTGTTTCTGGTGCCCTTTACTAAAAAGTCTCTTTGTGGGCTGTTACATATTTCTCTTCATAGTCAACCTTTATTTTGGCCACCAGTGTGATGACTTTATCTTGCCCACAGACAAGCAGCCAGACAGACAGACACAATCCTATCACCCACAACATTTAAACCATTGCCATGTTGTATAAATGACACAGATCATCTTGTTCAAATGCAGTAGTCTTCTGCAAAACCTTGAGTCCTTGGTCCTGGCATTCGTGTGGGATACTCTCACCTACACATTGTTCCAGACCAAACACAACCCCAAAGGCAAAGGCATTCTCTCAAAACAGCAGCTTCCCCAGCATTAAACAGCGACTCCACAACTCAAAAATGGCACAGGGACAGCTTGAGGAACACAACAAAAAGCCCAAGGCACTGATCCAGCCTCCAGATTCCCCGGATCCTAAGCTCAGAGAGATTCAGCTGAATGTGCCAGAACAAGCCTGATCCACACATGCACACAGATCTCTAAAGATCCTTTGACTATGACTGATGATTTAATGGCACGAGAGATATTTAGTCAATACTAGGTTATTGTGGCCTCAGTATATAAGCAATGTCCAAAGAACGAAAAAAATGCTTTTGCAGTAGTTTGCACAAATGTATTCTTGTGCTTCAGTTACTTTTATTTATAAGCAAACGAGTAAAGTGTTTGACACAGTAATTAATTTAGTGAGAGAGAAACTGTTACAAAGGCAGTGTTCCAAAGTGCTTTTCTCTTCCTCTGGGAATGTTAAAGCTAGAACTGAGCTATAAACAGTTTTTGTCTATTCTGCTGTGACTAGGTGTGCAGACAGTTTATTATTCTTTTTCTGTGCTTGCGTGTCTCTTCCGCATGCATTAGCTCTCTGCAGCTCAGAGAGTTCCTGTCCACACACAGTCGTGACCCAGACAAAAGGTCACACCAAGTCTTAATTAGATTAAAGGCCATTTTTCTTGCAGCCACGGGGGAAAATGTGTCTGGATTTATTCGACCACTGTGTCTGTCATCATTTTCAATACCATTCAATATTTTACAACATTTCCCATTTTCTGAAGAAATTCTGTCACAACAGCAGATTTTGTGGTGAGTTGGATTTTAATAAATAGATTTTAGATGGATTTCATATACCCATCTAAAAAGAATAATTCACTGCCTGTGTATTTCAGCTTCATGTGCACATGTTTTCTGTCTCATTTGTTATAAGCTACATCTGAAAAGTATTTCAGTCTTTAAATGTGAGATTCTCTTCCTCCACTCATCTCAGGGTGTGGCCCAAGATACTATGGGAAGTTCTTATTGCTGAGATTTCTTCCTGGCTGCATTTCTTTTTAAAAGTCCCCAGTTTCAGGATTCAGTACTTTTTGACAGAGTAGTGTGTGTGTGAGGGGTATTTTCAGGGATGGTTGTGAGCGTAGGTGGTATGAGTCACGGAGAATGTCTTTGGAGACATTTGCTTTTCAAACACAGAGAACACATTATGTCTATCTACGACTGAAGTGGTGCTAAGTTGTATGACCGCAGGCGATGGAGAGATTATGTCAAGTGTCACACAGCCAGAGAAGGCACAGAGAGATGTGGATTGTTTGGCTGTATTTACATGGGAACTCTGAGTTGGACTGCAGAGCTTTTTACTATGAGGAAAACTGTGCCTGTCATTCTTGTGGGGCAGACATGGTGTTCTCAAAGATAAAAGTACAAACAAAAAAACAGACTGACAAGTATCTTACGGCATTGAACTGTATGCATTTATATGGATGATTGTGTATCATCATATGGTGTTCAGTGCATGTTAGCTGTGAGTATTCTCAAAAAATGCCTGGTGTCTGTGCAATTGCTGGACATTTCAGCCCTTTTCCAAACAGTCTGACCTTTTGGCGTGATTGGAAAACATTCTGAGTCATCAGTCCTTTGAGAATTTCTGATGCTGTTTCACAGCACATTCAGCCAAATGGTGGGGACCGTTTTGTTTATCAGTAGCCCGTACCAGATGTTCTCTTTTATGCTCAGCTACTCTTCCCAAGTTTCTGTAGAATTAACATAATTTGAAGGGTGAGGTAAGGGCACGAATACTGCAAAGCATAATGAGATGCGAGCAGAACCTGTTCAGACAGTCAGTGCTGCAGGATAGGTAAGGAGGATGCAAGAACTGACACAACTCAAGGTGACATAAGAGACTCCAAAGCAGGGAATAGATAACATTCTTTCACTGATCCAGACTTCATTTGGCAATCTTCCACCACTCTTAGTTCTTCCTTTTATGCCAGATAAGGTGTGAGGTGAAATAGGGATAGTCATCCTTAAATCTATCAAGCTGTAACAGCAGTGAAAGTTTGATTGATTTAAGGACATAGGAAGTCAGGACAGTGACTTCCTATGCCCTCTGAGTCAGCTTACCAAACAGATCCATGGCCATTTCTTTTCTCTTTCTTTCAGTGTAGCCCATTAAATTGATGGATGGATCCTTTTCGAAGGAGTTCCTGCTGCTTGTCTCAGAGTTTTCCCCGTGACATTGTTGTGTTTTCCCACTTTTCTTTGTTATCTTGTGAAAGACAGAGGTCAAGAGTCTCCTGTCAGTCCATACTTAAAAAAATGTTTGGAATTGGTCAACAGCTTTAAAGCTCATAGTGATTAGAGGAAAAAAAATCTTCTATGACTCAGTAGTTGCATTATTAAATGAATCTGTGGATGGTAATTTAACAATTGTGCTCAAAAGCAAATTATATTAGCTTACATTGGTCATTTTGTCAGGTGCTGGTCTAAATTCTGCTGACAGAATGTTACAAATCCTCTATAATTAAAACCACAAGACTTTAGTTTAAAACATTATTCAGACTGTTCCAAACATCATTGCCTCATGACCTCGCATCCTCAGACAGAGGAACATTGTGTGTATACTGGATTTGGACTTACGTTTGCAAAGGAAATTGATTTGCAGTCAGGAATCAAACAAGGCCACACCAGAGCAATGAAGAACTCTCTTGGGATTAGACAGAGAATCTACCAATTCAATGAAATACAAACATTAAGGATTAGATCCCAGACATGAGGAGAAGTCCAAAGTAAACTTTTGTTAGAAATAAAGACAGAAATGTAAACGCTTAACTATTTAGTGAGAATTTAGCTGGATGAAAAAAGGGGACTCTAGAGTGCTACGTCTTTTGCTTCTCCATAGGCAGTCAACAGAGAGTTTTTGGTCATCCATCCATCTGACCATCAATTTGCACCATGGTGTGGTGGTTATAGGTTGTCATTGATGTCGCGTGGCAAAATGTTTTGGTTTTGGCTTTACTAGTTGGCTGTTCTGTACATGGATTCACTTTGGCTTTCTATCACAGTCCAAAGACACGTTAGGCTACTTGGTGGTTCTGGATTGGTCATTAGAATGAATGTGAGGATGAATTGTTTTCTGGCATCATATGGTCGGCTGGTTGCATGTTTAAGGTTCAGCGTGCCCTATCTCTTCTCCTGACAGCTGTGATTGGCTCCTGCAACCCTGAACTGCACATGCAGTTAAGAAAATTCCTAGTTTTTTTTTTTTGGTGACTTGCTTATATTAAGTGTCACAAAGGTGAACTGATTATAACAAGTTCATTTTGGTAGCAAATTTAACCAGCAGGACAGCACATATAATTTTTTATTGATCACATCTCAATAATAATTCAAAGAGTCTTGCTATGCTTTTCCTACCCATCTGTTTATTGCCTCTCTCAGCACCTGATCCTGTAATATACGTAATATGTGCTTAATTTATTATGTCACTCTTCTCTACCTAATTATACTCACGAGTTCAAATTAAAAAACATGTTTTTCTAATATTTCTTTCAAAGTAAGCAAAATCTTTAGAAGGAAAGCTGAGCTTAGTAAATATCAAATTTATAAATTAAAGGTACAACTAAATGCATTTTTTTTGTGTATTTTCAATAGTAACTATGGCTATAGATGTTAGTGTGCAGGGATTGGTAGAAGAGAAGCTGTGTGTTGTAATGAAGTCATTTAATAAGTTTCAGTATAAATGTATTTTTGCAGGGAATAAATAAATAAATAAATTGATTAAAGCATTATTACGTGTGTAATGCTACATGTAAGGATTACATACATAAATACACTGCCTGATGGTTGTATGCAGCAAAGAGACATACAAGATAATATGAAATTAATACAATTATAGTGTTAACTCAGGTACCTCTAACATATCTCTGTGATACTATTGTTGATAATTTTGAGGTATTGAGGAAAACTCTTAAAACGTTGCACAGTGAAAATAACAAGAACTAACACAGCCTCCCTAAAGATATGAGAATATGAGAAACTGAAAACCACAACCAGAAATTTGCAACAGGAAGGAATGCCAGTCCTCAATCAGGTTATAAGTGTGGGCAGTGTGTGGGAGTAAAACAGTGCAAAGTTTCTGTTGAAAGAAGATAGGACCTTCTGTAACTACTTAATTTACAAAGCTTGTTTAAAACTGCGCATAAATGCAAAATTTAATCTTTGAGATCTTAAACACTTTTAGATCTGTCCTTTTTGTTTTACATTGTTCAAGCCTGGCTACTAGCTTTACAACCCTGTTGCCATGCTGGCTTTCTGAGAGGGTGAGCTCCCAGAGCTTATTTGAATAAAGGATGTATGCTATGCAAATAAATAATGGCATAAAATGTAACACAGTGTTTTTTTCGGTAAGCACTGTCTGGACAACAGTAAACTCATTCCATATGTTTAATTAACAAGGAGATAAAAGGAGAGTTCTGTTCGAGGGACAAGAGCTTCAGGAGGCAATTTGGGTTTAGGATCCTCATTTCAGATGCCTGGAATGCTAAGTGCTGAGTGGCTCTCTCTAGCAGCTGGTGGGGGACTGGCTGCACACAAAGCTCTGATCCTGGCTAATGCTCATAGCAGCATTTTATCAGCGGAACATCTAAAATTACACGAACAGCATACAGCACAGGCTCATTATAATGAGAGAGACTTAATACTGGAGTACATTTCATATCCGTCAGGCCAAAAGTTGCTCTGCTTATTGCAAATAAGTATAATTTAATGATATATGCGTTTACATGAAAACAAATTCTTACTTTCAAGATTTTTCTTGCTTGATGTAGTAATGAAGTTTAGTCCATTTAGATTTCAACAGCTTTGGAATGAGTCATTTTACTGTGATCAGGTACCGTCATGGTATTAATTTGATTTCTTTGTCTATTGTTCAGATAAGTGCAAAGGGAATTTCATGGGAATAAAAGAAGTGTCACCCCGTTACCATAGATGTTACATTTTTCAGGAAAAAAATTAATATTAAAATTAGATATCTTACTTAAATATGTTTAAGTAATGAATCACTGATGAACTAATTTAAACCAGTGAATTGTTCAGTGTGATAAACAAGATGGGGGGCATATTGCTGCTAGCTGCTGCAGGGTGAGTGGTGTGCAGGTGTCAGCTGCCAGGTGTGCTAGAGCAGGATTATGGTTAGGCTTTGTACTACCCCAGTCCTATAATAACACCCACAGTAGTCTGGCCACCTGCCGCCACATCTCAGAGGAGCTTTTCTCTTCCGACTCCTAGGAAGCAGGAAGGCTCCACACTTTCAAACAAGCTTCCAGCCTCATTAAACCCTGCCTTTCAGCTTGGTAGCAACCAGCACTTAACTCAGCCAGACACAAAAGTGCTGTCACACTGGCAGAATTTAAGTTTTAAAGTGACAAGCAAAAACACAACCTCCACTCAGCATGTTTATTATAGTTCTTTATACAAGAATACAGAAATAAAGCTAAAATATGGAAGTCAGGCAAGTTAACATCACCTTGTTGAAAGAGAGAAAATTAGCTTCAGTTTATGAGAAACAAAAAAACCCACTAAATTGTTTTATCTGATGTAGAACTACAGACAGATGGCTAATTTATTTTCTTTTCTTTCACTTCCAGCTAATTCCATTGATGTTCTGCAAATGCTGAAGCTGTCAGAGAACATGGAGGGGGTGTCCTTGGAGGCTGGTCTCTGCACCAGCAGGAGAGACACAGAGGAGACAGACCTGGCCTACAGGATCAAAAAGATCCAGCTCAGTGCTCCCACCAAACAGCTCTTCCCTGGTAATGGGCTATTTTTTTTTCCTACAAGACCTTATACAGAGTAGTTTTTCAATGTAATATAAAGAAAGAAACTCCATGAGAAGTATGAACAAACTCCACGTACTGCTCCTCCTGGGCTGACGTCTTTCATTGGCAATAGTTTTTACCATTATTATTTCTACTCAGTTGTCACTATAGTGAGGGTGACGGGTCCCTGCTGTGCTCTCTCTTGTATGACTTATCAACTCTCTCCTGTTGTCTCCTCTCTCCCTTCAGATACCACATTTCCTGAGAATTTCTCCCTGATGACTACCATGCGAGCTAAAGAGGGCTCCCAGTTTTTCCTGCTTTCGCTGTATGATGACCAGGGAGTACAACAGCTGGGGCTCGAAGTAGGCCGGTCACCTGTCTTCCTATATGAGGATCAGGACGGGCAGCCAGCACCAGAACTGTACCCCATTTTCAAGAAGGTCAACTTTGCTGATGGAAAGTGGGTAGTTTGAGGGCTGATATCTTCTACATAAGACCTATAAAAATTTAGAGTGAAGGTGATTTGTGTGTTTGGTAGATCAAACCAGCGCACCAGCATAAATACATAAATGATATTAACTGCATTTGCAATAACTTTCTTAATCCTTCAACAGACAAAGGTTAGCAGCTTGTTAAGTTTCCCTTTATCTTTGTTTCTTTCAGATGGCACCGGATAGCCTATAGTGTGCAGGATAAAACTGTGACCCTTTACTTGGATTGCAAGAAAGTAGAGACCATTGAACTGCTGCGAGGGGACAATGCTGTAGTCAGCACAGAGGGTGTCACTGTGTTTGGGACACGGCTGCTGGATGAAGAAATATTTGAGGTAGGGCATTATGAAAAAATAAAGCTCAAATCTAAATGTTTCTATAGTTTTTCAGGCAGTACAATTTTCTGTTTTTTTTTATTTGTTTGTTTTGGGTTTTTTAGTATTCACTCAAGATTTCTGCACATCTGTTTAAGCAGACAAAAAATAAAAGTTTGAATAGATTATTTTTACGTTGGCTATGAATTGTTCCTCTAGTCTCCACATGCTAAAATATTCTTGGGCAAAACATTGCATCCCAGAGTTAGTTGAGGCAAACCATGCAGTCAATTCCTATCAAGTGTGCATTCTTTGTGCATTAATTTATTGAGGTATACAAATATCTAGTTTCACTGATATGCAATGCAATGCAGGGCACATTGAATGATCTGACAAGATGACCTTGTTTTCATTTGCATGAGTTGTTCGTGTTTATGAGCCTCTCGAACTTCTTAATGTTTTATACTAATACCAATTTAGCTCTTTATTGCCTAAGATGAGTCTATCTATCTATCTGTCTGTCTGCCATAATATAGCATTCATCAGCCTGTGAAACAGGACAACAAAATACAAACTTTAAAGTATAAACTGTAAAAAAAAACCAACATTTTACAGAATAAAAAGGGGAAAATGCAGAAAGAATGGGATGACAGGGCACTAATGTTAATCAAGTGCTATTGAACAAAAAAAATATAAAAAGAAATGTGTTTCAGAGGAAGTAGCAAGGAGATATGACCAGTTTAATCAAGCCCACCTCAAATCCAATAATTATGCATTTCTTGAGGGGGGTTGCCAGCATATAACTACCTGAAACAGCTGGTGATTTAATCCTTGTTCACTTACAAAGATTTGTTCACATGTATCAATATGCATGGAAAAAAGGAGAAGCCAAAAAAGAAACCCATAACAAAAAAACTTGTGTTTTTTTTCCCCCTCTGTTTTGTCATAAATAATTCTGTGTGCTTTCCATAACAATACACAACCCCTGCCCCATTGTCATTCCCAATGAAGCTCCACTCTAAGTCTGTCATCCACAGCATAAAATAGAGATGGGCTCAAGCCCCTTCCCCTGCTATATCTCCAGGGCTTTGTCTCTATTCAGCGATTGAGCAAGAAAAAATTTAAAAAAGAGAAGGTATAAGATGTTAATTTTAGTAGAGGTATAAGTTATATAGTTGGGTTAATAAAATAGTTTTCCTTCTCCATCAGCGACACAGTCTGCAAAAAGGAAGACTGCATCTGAAATTATGAACATCCAGAGGAAGGGTTATTATAACTTCACTCTGTCTTTTTTTTTTTTGACCAATAGAAACAGATTACCTCATATATAATCAATAACTAATTCCTTAACCCTGTCCATACATTTTTTAATCTTTCCTGTGCAATAATCTAGTTGACCATCTCATGTTGTAAGTCACTCTTCCCTTCATACCCTTTCCTCTCAGGCATTCCAGTTGTTAAATTATTTTATATCCCCACTTCAGTTAAGAAATGTGTCTCCTTGTGGGCTCTATAAATTTCCCTGTTCAGAAGCAATGGAGACTGTTTAATCTCTGGCTTTGCTCCAAAAACACTCCCATGCTCTTATTCGTCTTCGTTTGTGAAAAGTTATGATGATGATACCAAATGTGTGGTGATGACTAATACTCTTCAGACCATCCTTAATCAGATCCATCCTTTACTTTAATACATGCAATTTTTGTGGTCACGTGTAAGGAAGTGTGCAATCAGCTTAGTCTATCAGAGTCTTTAAATCTTGTTTGCTGTAGAGCGTTAAGTAACCCAAAATAGTTTGTTCAACTTTATATTTTTGTTGATACAAGTGTCGATAAAAGACACATTTCTCACATATGTTATCTGATTATCAAAGTTGTACACCTTGGGTGAGGCTGGTGCCACAGGGGAAAAAAAATTAAGTAGGCTGACCTTTGGCCCTCTGTTCCCAGACCCTGGTTCTGGGGAAGAGGTCAGTGTTCCAGCCCAGTTTTCCCACCGTGGGAGCTCAGCGTGGGAGCATGGGGACTTTGGTCAGCCACTAATGTCTCTATTGCTTCCAGATTGCTTACAAATGACTGCAGAAGTTTTGCATTCATACCCTGCTCTTTATAGGAAAGCAAATTTTAGGTCTGACTGGACTCCTTTTTGGCTGCTATGTGCCCTGTTTGTATGTCTCCAACATGCTGACTGCACAGATAAAATCCAGCCCACTATTTATTTGTTAGGAAATTCTTTCTGTCTCGCTTAGTACAGGAAATAAGAAATATTTTTGGCTCTGCTTGTAAGGCATGTTGAAACAAAGTTTGTCAAGCATATCTTTAAAGTTTAGCTTTATTGAAATGCATACATAGATTTACCATTAAAAAACTAGAGAAGTATTAATCAAAGTCTCTTTAAGTCAAAGTTAATTTTGTCTCGCTAATGACTCATAGCTGATGATAGTCAGATGTTTTTGGTTAGACGTGAGCATCTGTTAGTGTCAAAATGCAGTTTTATTGCAGTGAGATCGCTTATTATATTCTAGCTCCTTCACTCACACAAGATTATGACTCACACAAGAAATCTGATTAGGCGAAGGCTGGACAACTCCACAGAGAAGGCCTAGTTACTTATGATTTGGTGAAGATTATTGGCTATCTGGCACAACACACCCTATATGAGACAGCAGGGGGAAGTGGAGTGGACTTTTAAACATTAATGAGCCTGTGCCCACAGTGACATGTGTGACAACATGAAAGAAGATTGGGCGTCACTGGAAATTTGCAGGTTCAGCTGAGGTGTACTCCTTTTTCAACACGCCCTCACATAGCCTCTTTAGATGTCCTTGCCCCAATCTAAATGAATAATGGCAGCGTACACACAATTTGGTGCAACACTCACTTGCTGTGTTTTTCAAGAAGAGAGGGCTCCTGCTAGGCAAGAAAAACAGGAAAACTTGTCTGTGGAAGCATTTCCTTTGATCTTGAATTGAGATTGGATTAGATTGGATTAGCTCCTTTTTGCCTTCTCCCGCTCTCTCTCCATCTCCCTGCAGCTCTCACTCTCTCTCCCTCTCTCTCTCTATCACACCTTAGAGTGCAATAATTTTCTTTGCTTGACATGGGCTTTTGGCCAAAACAGGAAGAAAAAAGGGATAAATGGATAACAAATCCTTTCATGTTTAATACATTAAAGCATAAATGACTGTTTGAACAGTTCCTAGGATTACAGTTTTGTTCACGATGATCAAGGCTTTGCATAGACATGCGCTGCTGATTTGAGTTGTGCTGGAAGAAATATGAGGCGGTGGGTAAAGGAGAAGTGATGTGTTTAGATTTATTTCACCTCTGGCAGCTAAATCTTAATTAAAGAGATTACAATGGGGCTACAATTACCACAAAATCAAATGCTTAATCTAACTTAATTTATTATAAATGGTTGCCCAACTGTCCCTGGACACATTTCACCAGGCAGTATGTTTGCTATAGCGTGTCAGTTACATAGATTTGTATCACTAATTCAATCAAAACCTCATCAGCCACTGTCCTGTGGGGCTGGCAGCACTGTGTTTTTTTGTCAATTACTCTCTGATCCATGTCTCACAGAAATTAGCCCCGCAGCTCCTATTCTTTTACTATGAAGCTTGTGTTTGTTATTTTTGTATTTATTCATCCTTTAAAATGTTGTGATCTCAGCCAAAAAAATAGTTAAAATATAACATTTTCTTAAATATACTTTTATATAATTTTATTTAAACATTATTTTTGATATTTTTCTTGATAATATCTGTATCATGAGTATTCATTGGCATTATAAACTAATTAACCTTGTAAATTTTAGTACAAGAAGGACTGATGTGAAATATGATGTTGATAGAAGTTTACAGTTGTCTTGCGTTTAAGGCCGCTAAAGCCAAAAAAGGCTCTGGGTTCAGTGCTGCAGGGTACAGCCATGCTGTCTCTCTGTGTGTCTATATATACACTCTGGCATTGCCCACAGGGCAGGATGGTAGAGAGCTGCTTGACTGTTTCGTGCACACACTTGGGCCCCTCATGGGGTTATGGCCAAAAAGAGGTCCAATAGTCAGTAACAATTTTACTGTTGCTGACAGTTTGTGGCACTCCTTTACAACCCTCTGCTTTACATTTAGCTATGTAGCCAGATGTTCTCATAGCATCTGTCAAGTTGGAGTGTTTAATTTCTATTTTCTGTTCCATCCCAAATGTCTTTTCAGCATGCAGTAGCAGCTGCATGATTTCTTTATTTTTGACTTTTTTTTTTTATTTCAGGGAGATATTCAACAACTGCTGATTGTGGAGGACAGTGAGGCTGCTGCCAACTACTGTGTAAACTACATACCAGACTGTGACTCAGCTTTGCCCTATCACAGCCAAGCTCTGAACCTGCAGGAGGTCAGTACTGCCATTGAGAGGAGGTGATGCCTACTGGAAAAATGTTTGACACTTCAAACATTACAGTGAAGCCAAGCTTTTGGTGACCTTAAATAACCGTAGAATCCTGGCTTATGTTTTTGTCTGAACATGAAGGCCTGGAAATTTTAAAATGCTGTACATATTGTGTCATTGTCTTTTTTTCATACTAGCCCAACATTGTGTATTAACGCTTAAGCAGTATCGTGAAATTCTCCTTCTTGCCCTAATGGCAGGTCTCTCTGGCTGCCAAACACTTAATTCACAGCCAATCAGTTAAAGAAGCAAAAGCACACAGCTACATGTTTCAAAGGTTCTGAGGGCTTTTAAAAAGAGACTTGGACGATTACCACAGAATAGGGCAAGTAAGTGTATCTTCTTTTAAATACAGCCAGCAGTGGAGCAGTTCTATGGTCAGATGCTCTTTTGGCAAAATAGACAGTGCCAGAAGCCCATAACTCAAATATGATATAATAGCTCTTCCTTTCCTTAAGGGATGTATCTGTCATAGACATAAATTACTGTATATGTCTTTGGTGCTGTATGAAAGATAGAGATAAGATGAAAGGAAGGAAGCAGCTGTGTGTGTCGGTTTCATGAACCACACGCAATGTTTTCTGTGTTTGTCTATTTTTTGTGCATATGCCACATGAACATAGGTGAAAAAATTATGAGTGCACAACTTGTTGAGCCAAGCCACTGATGATCATGTAAGAACGGTTCATTAATGGGACTGTGTGTCCATTTCGATAGTCATCCAGCTGGCTTTTAAAGAGCTACAGCTGAGCAATGAACTCTTGAGTCCAGAATATGTCAGCATCTGTCACTTCACTGACCTACTTCCCATCATTCTCCCTTACACGCTGAGCTTGTTTAAAAGTGGCTCTAATTCATGTCGCTGATGTCTTTTACAGACTTTACCTACAACATCATTTTCAGGCAGGGGCCATTCCTAACACTGACATGTAACGGACGTCAGTCTGGAGCAGGGGTGGGCACTTAATTTTCCCAAGGGGCAACCTGAGAGACTACGGCTGCTGTGGAGGGTGCAGTCCTTCACATTTGTTCACTTAGTAGAGAACACTTTTTGCATATAATTAACAAATTTGTAGCATTAAAGGCACTGTGACCTCTAAGCACACAAGTAAATATCAAGTAAATGTGTTTTGTTAGAATCTATATTTGTGTATTCCTTCTCATTTCATATTTTGTGTCAGGCTTTTATCAGCTCATTGGAACTTACAGTGGGCATCTGTAAGGGTGTCATGGGACCTGATTACATTTCTTGGCTTTCCTGAAGCAGGCTATTTCTATGATTTTCATTTACAGCAGTGTTTGTTTTTTTCTCCATCCTCCATCTATGTCCTCATCTTGCATTCTACTTTTTCATAAAAGACCTCCCAATATGGGTCTGTTGCCTTGATGCAAAGTGACCAGCCAGCTGAACCAAAGGAGGTCCCCAAAAAGGAGAAGAAAGGAAAAAAGGACAAAAAGAAGAGGGATAAAGACTCTAAAGGCAAACGTAGAAGGAAGGACAAGGGAGAGAGGGGATCCAGAAAGAAAAAACACGAAGAGGAAGCTCTGGAGGAAGGCTTCCTTAGAGTTTCCACAACACTGCCTCCATATCAAACCCAGGAAACTTTTCAGGCAACTAAGTTGCCAGAAATTAAGAGTACCCTAGAAACTACCATTCCAACTGATGTTTTCTACAAGACCTTCACGGAGATACCAACACATGAACCTGACTTCACAACTGAAGCCTCTACTTTCATACCTAGGACATTGCCTGTGTCAAAGGTTACCGAGGAGGTAGACAAATTTGCCTGTAGATGCTGTCCGTTCCAATCCCTCCCACTATTTGCAGCTCTAACCAATCACTCCCCTAATATTTAGAGAGCACCTCTTCCTCCTCTCACCTCCGCAATCACTTACCACCACTATGTATTTGTCTGTTTATAATTTGCACATAAACTAATTTGTCACACTCACACTGCTTCTGCTGCTGCAGCAGCCTCTCTCATGCTGTCACATGACTCTGATGTAGTCTGTCAATTAATAACACTGTAAACACTGTAATTAACTGCACACCTGTAAGCTTTTATCTTGGTTAACCAGTGTACTCCCATGTAATCCACCTGTTTTGCTAACATCCATGTGGTACAATGCAGTGTTTTTATTAGGCAGTGCATGGCACAGAGACATGCCCAGTGCCGCCTGGTTAATCTCTGCTCTGACTCACTTAAGTCTGTGTGCTCGCCTGCAGGAGGACACACCTGTAAGGGAACCAGTGGTGGAAGAGTATGAAGATGACCTTTTAGAAGACCTTTATCATAATCTCTCAGTTTCTACAGTAACAGTCGGCCCAAATGTTACTGAATATGAGGTAGGTTAAACGCAAACGCAAGAAATGTCTTCTGCACAGCATAGAAACACTGTGAGGTTATTTGGCTTTCACTACACCAGTCGCTAATAGTTTGTTATTCCTTAACAGATTCTTGAATATGAGGATTTCAAGAATGATACAGAGTTAGAGTATGAGGAGTATGAAATGTACGAGGATGGCTTTGACTTTGCAAAGCAGGAAAGGGCTCAGACATGGGATGGAGAGGTAAATCTCACAGTGACCTCATACATCAAGTGAGTGGTCATGCCTGTGTTAAGTGATTTCTGACAGTCCGCATCTTTTCATCTTTTACCCCTCCTCAGGGTAACCTCAGAGCAGAGAAAGGCCAGAAGGGAGAGCCAGCTATTCATGAACCGGTGAACTGTTACAGACTTTTAATGAATAGGCTAGTAGTTTGGCTATGAGTATGGAAAATAACTTGATACTCTCCATGTTTTTCTAGGGTACAATAGTGAAAGGACCCCCAGGGCTACCAGGGCCAGAGGTAAACAAATTCCACCTGAACTTTTCAGATGAGGTGCAAAATGCTGAGATTTTCAGTGTTAGACATTGTTATGCCTAACACTTGCACCTTAAGTTTTTGAACAGTAGTTAGTATGTAGAATTGATATGTATAGCCGATTATCGATTAAACGATTATTGCGTTTATGTAAGCAAATATGGACTAAATGTATCTTCCACAGGGGTCTCCTGGACCAGCTGGTCCAGTAGGACCTCCAGGACCCAGGGGAGATCCCGGTGACTTGGTGAGTGAGGTTTAGGACTTGGGTTCACTCATTAAATGTAGAGTGAATTAGTTTGACCTCAGTCTTTTCCATCACCTGTGAGACTCAACTCTGAATTTAACTGTGACCTTAATGTGAAACACATCCGCAGTATCAAGATGTCCTGGCTTGCTGAAATGAACCTGGGATTCATTTTGGCTCACAAATGTTGTTGTCTATGATTCATCATAGAAAATATGCCAAATTACATACAGAGACACCAGCAGATGCTCTGTCATTTCCTAGTAGCAGAAAAAAAACAAATTGAGTGGATGAATAAATGCTACTGCAACCACAAAGGAAAATTATCTTGCAGTTTTAGAGATAGAGTCGCACCTGAATCTTAATGAAACAAAGGCAAACTGACAAGCAGCACTAACAACATTCCTCCACCTTAGTGTTCACCTTGGCTTGATCTTTTGAGGAACTGCATCTGAACAGTTATTTAGTATTACATTTATTCCTATCACAGGACAATTTGACACTTTTATAGAGATAGAATATTTACTGGATTATTTTAGTAGCCTAATGTAAATGCAACAACCCTTCTTCTTCACAGATCTTTACTTATCACATATAATGCTTTTGGATAGCTTAACTTTTATTCTAAGTATTACAAATGAAGATGTGAAAAGCATTATGGTGATACTCTACTGATGTTTATGCTCCAGCGTTTTGCCATGCTTTGACATAGACTTTCACGGACAATATCTTTAACGCACTATATAACACTTACTCAAGTCCACTTTGTCGACATATACTTCAGCAAATCATTAACACTTATTTTATTGGCTATTCTCAACGTGTTGTTATAAGGAAAGTTATTTACCCTTGAGATCACACAATTGTAAATATTTCTAATTATGTGTTACTGTTGGAAATGGTTTAAAAATTCAAGACTAAAGGCAACTTTTGGAAACATATCATTGATTTATTAAAATATTCATTCAGTAGTCAGAAAATATAAAACAACTCACACAATGTGTATACAGAATATAAAGTCTTGTGTGTGGATGTGCATGTGTGCGTTTGTGAGACAAGCTGTAGAAACAAAGCAACATTTATTTTTCAAAGATTGGATTGTTTTCCTCTTCGTCTAGCTTCCAAGTGTTTCTCTTACTTTCTCCCAGTGATATGCTGCACACACCATAGAACTTTCATGATTTCACAGGACATCTTCTTGACTTGCATTGATTTCACAAGCTAAGTCACAACTGGATCTTGTGACATTTTAACCCCTAATCTTAAAAACAAAACCCATCCTCTTAAAATTCTCTCAATCTCTACTCTCTCAATCTTACTCACTCACTCACTGCCAAGCTATTTTTCTTCCCTTTCCTGTCTTCACTTTTCAGGGTCCCCCAGGACGGCCTGGTCTTTCCGGGGCTGATGGGATTCCAGGCCCTCCAGGAACACTGTTAATGCTACCAGTAAGACCTTAAACACACTGAAACATGCCCACACAAACGCACAAAGAGTACACTTTTTCCACATGTGGTGTAGTAGTAAGACCACAAGGGGGGGCTGTGTGACTGAACTAGCTTTATGCTTGGGAAATCTGCAGTGAGTAGTGACTTCTGCTTGTCATTGCCTCCAGTTTCAGTTTGGAGGTGATTCCCAGAAGGGGCCAGTGGTGTCCCCCCAGCAGGCCCAAGCACAAGCTATATTGCAACAGGCCAAGGTATAGTTCAAAGAAGCAAATTCACAATACAACATTACTGCATACTGAGATTTAGTTCTCCATCAGAATATTTTTTAGCATGTAGCAAGTCAGTAGGTACATTCTTTAGCTTACATAAAGCATAATGTTGTTTTTCTTTCAGATGTCACTCAGGGGGCCTCCAGGCCCGCTTGGTCTTACAGGGCGACCGGGCCCATTGGTATGAATCTCTCTCTCTGACCTTTATCAAATTTACATCATATCTCAAGGGCTCCTACGTCCTCTACCCCCAGCTTTAAACTCTATCTGACCAAGCTCAATCTCATGTCACTCTTTCCCACCCTAACCTCATCATTACGCTTGCTCGGTATATTTAAATTGAGAAATTTGTCTGTATTTCCAAACCCCCCCCCCCCAAAAAACAACCAAAAAAAACCCAAGAGATGGAAAAATGAAACAATTTTTAGATGATTTATTTTCAGTTCATTCTTAATTTTTTGGTTTGGGTCTATATTTGAGGAGTATGTTTGTATACATGTATATACATTTGAAAAAGTTGAGTTTCCCCTCTTTGTCATGTCATGCATGACCTTTTATTTCCCAGGGTGATCCAGGTTCCTCTGGGCTCAAAGGAGAACGTGGAGAAAGTGGCTCTGCTGTAAGACTAGACATAATTTTTACCTCACGCCTACCTTGGATTATAGCCTCTTTATCTTTTTTGTCATGGTATTGATTTCCATTTGTCCTCTTGCCTTCCTTTTAACACCTTTTCCTATTTGTCTTGCTCTCTTCATTTGTCATGAAGGGACCACGCGGGTTGCCAGGCTCCCCTGGAATTAATGGGAGGCCAGGCAAGAGGGTGAGATATCTTAAATATTGGACATTTAAGTGCTGAAAACATTTATGTCTACAGCTTGTGTAAAAAGTATATTGTAGCGTAGAGTGGCCTACGGTGAATCAGATCTGGATGTTGTATCTCATAGGGCCGTGCTGGAGCGGACGGTGGTCGTGGCGCTCCAGGTGAAACTGGCACAAAGGTGAGTTTTTTTGTAATAATACTGAACTGCCCTTCAAATGAGCTACACCCAGTACACACACATTTGGCTCTTCTACAATCTCATTTAGATTGTGTGTTTGTGTGAATGCTGCATTGTAATTTGTAGGACGATATTATTGTTGTTCCTGTTAACTTTACTTGAATTCATTGTCCTGTTTCCATGAACACAGTAACACACATGTTTAGGTGGCGAGGTCTTAAACAATAACAAACTATCTCCACTTGCAAGAGTAAGCCTTTAGGTGTCGAGTGTCCCCCAGCTTATTATACATTACTGACAACAAGGCAACTCAATATATAAGAGCTGCAGGAAGCGCTTAGTAAATAACTCAGTCTTCCCTGATGTGTCTGACAGAACAGCAGAGTCTTTATCAGTCAAAGCAGCATTTTAGCAGACCTACAGCTAATCTTCACACTTTCTCTTCCCGATGCACAGTCTGAGCAGATGGGAGGCTCTGCCAGGGGAGACTTTCACTACAATTCTGCTAATGTTTACACATTACCATATGTGTGTGTTTCAGGGTTTAATGCACTTGGTTCTCTATTACTTTGCAGGGCGACAGGGGTTTTGACGGCCTCCCAGGTCTCCCAGGAAACAAGGGGCACAGAGTGAGTTACGTTTGGCTACTTGATACAGTCACTGTACTTCAAGCACTTAGTCATTCAGACACCAACATGATAACATAGCATGCATGAATACCTTACACATCGTATAGCAGATGTTTATTTCCATTATGTGACCGTAATGGTTGTTGTGACTTCTGTGATGACAGGGTGCACTAAAAAAAAGCATTCGCTATAAACAGAACATACCTAAACATCTTGAGGCTTGTTGCTAATGCTTTTTTCTTGTAGGGGGACAGAGGAAAGCCTGGTCCTCAGGGGCCTGTCGGGGAACCAGGAGAGAGGGTAAGTGTGCAATGCCTCTCAAAATTTAATTTCACGCTGAAAATAGTTTTTCTAATTTTTCTGTTATGGAAAGTTAAAGGGAAGGTCTTCACAGAGCATTAAATAAAACCATTTATTCAGTTAACCACGACATGTCGAAGCAGACTTCACAGTAGATGAAAGGTCTATATTATAACTTCCTGCTTTTTTTATTTCCGCTTGGCTAGCCTGAGTTCATTTGGTAACTACATTTGCAAAATACATTAAAAAGCTAGCTAATACAACCCTGCAATAGAATTGAAAATATGAAAGATAGAAGCTCTGTCAGGATAGTATCAATTTATGCAAGCTGGCGGGTAAGGTTTGAGAGGGCGGTCTATTAGTCTTTGCTCAAAGATAGTTGAGCCTTATCTGTCAGGCAGTGAATTTCTTTAATGAGCTATTTCCACAGATTATGTCTCTGGGGATATAAATGTATCCCTGCCTAAGGTTGAGTAAGAAAGGCACACAAAATCTGTGTCGAATGTGTGTCCTTCCTTTTATTTTAGGGATCTAATGGACCTGTTGGGCCACGAGGGCAACCAGGCGAACCTGTGAGTATCCACATACAGAAAAATTAAATGTGATATTGTTTATATATGTAGTTACACATCACAGCATGTCTCTAATGAAAATATTTATTTTGTAGCGTTCCTCGACGGGATAAATTCTTGATTCAAAGGATGCATTAATCTATGCATTAGTCTGTGCTTTAAACGCTCTTTAATACAGAAATAAAATAAAAAACTAGTAAAACAGAAACCGATTTCTCCAGCAAACCCAGAGGGGATTGCCGGTGATTACTTTATTTAGCAGCTGACTGAAGTTTCTGCCCAAAGCATACAGCAGAACTTACACAAGTATAAACTGTGCTGCTTGTATTTCTCATGTACAGAAACACTGAACAATATTTTGCAATACACAGCGCCTAGTTAAAAACACTAGGACAGTTACACCTTATTAAAGTAACACTGTCACAGGGTTCACCTTTGCATTATAAATGAAAAGGTCACTGAAAAAAGGCATCTCAAATACAAAGGTATAGCATTCTAGTTCTGTCATAGAGATTATACCTAGAGATTACTATAGGATCCCTGAAAGATTTTAACAGCACCACTGAAGAGGCTGTCGTTTTTGTGCATCTGCAGTGAACATTGGTTAATTGGTTATGAGTCACACTGTCTTTCTCCCCGTAGATGAGGTTAGGGCTCAGCAGGGTTCTGTCCCTCCAAATGGATCACTGAGTGCAGGAAGAAACGGAGCGCAGTAAGACATGTTGGGAAAACTGTGCTCAACTACAAAGTCGTAGGAGAGGAGAGGATTTAACTGTTGATGAGAGCGAGGAAGATAGAAAAAGTGACACAGTAAGAGACAAACACAAGACAGAAATTTGTTTGGTGGTGAATGAGATAAGAGAGATGGAGTGAGGAAAGTGGAAAGAGAGAGTAGGAGAGAGAAGAGATAAAATCCTGGCCCGAATGATTATATTTCCATATCAATCACTTCCCAGGAGATCACAGATGTGGCTTTGGAACAGGTGGCTTGGCCAGCCTACAAAGAGGAAGGCTGACAAAAACAGAGCACACAAACACACTCATGCTAACAGGCTAGCACAGTCTCCGTGGCTAGCACATACAAAGCAGATGCATGCACACACACACACCAAAGTGTATTATGTCTCTCCTTGTTTTTCTCCCTCTCCTTAGTTTTTATTCATGATTTAGTATTCCACTCTCATTCAGTCTCATCATGAATGCAGGCTAGCTGCTGACTATTTGCTGTGTTTTGTCTCCAGGGTCCTCGAGGTCTTGTTGGGCCAAGGGGGCCACCTGGCCCACCTGGGCAACCGGTAAGTCAACATCGACTGAATTACAGGATCAAAGCTATTCAGCTGCTTCAACTCTATAAAGGCCTCTCTATTGCATGAATCATCGATATGCAAGATGGACAAGAAAACTGTCGAACTATCTCCATATTTTGATCAAACTTTGACATTAAATTTGCTGTTTTCTAACATTTATTGACATGCATTTTTTGTCAGGGAATTCAAGGAACTGATGGAGTACCAGGGTCAAAGGGCAACCCGGTCAGTCACATCTTCTCAAACCTACTATTATGTACCAATGATTACTGGCTTTATTTACACTAGAAAAATCATAGCAACTTAGGTTTAACTGCTAATGGAAATATTAACCAGTCATGTGATGGTAAATGGCCTGTATTTGTATAGCGCTTTTCTAGTCCCTAAGGACACCAAAGCGCTTTACACAACCTGTCATCCACCCATTCACACACACATTCACACACTGGTGATGGCAAGCTACAATGTAGCCACAGCCACCCTGGGGCGCACTGACAGAGGCGAGGCTGCCGGACACTGGCGCCACCGGGCCCTCTGACCACCACCAGTAGGCAACGGGTGAAGTGTCTTGCCCAAGGACACAACGACCGAGACTGTCCAAGCCGGGGCTCGAACCAGCAACCTTCCGATTACAAGGCGAACTCCCAACTCTTGAGCCACGATCGCCCCATGTGATGTCAGCATACAACCATTGGACCAAGATCATGTGAGGACAGACTGTATGATCACCAGGGTTTCTTGTTCTTAGGGTCCAATTGGAGAGATGGGGCCCCCAGGTCAACAGGGGAATCCTGGAGTGCAGGTATTTCATCATCAGAAAAGTTACTTTGAGAGTTAATCGCCTCAGTATTACACAGTTGGCATCGAGAATGCATTTTCTGTGCATGAAGACTTGTTTCTTTGCATTGTTACTCCATCTCACGGTTTACTTGCTCTTCTCTAGGTTTAAAAAGTATCTTTGGCCTTTTGGGCATATAAAAATTAATTATACATTTGCATGACTCAATAAAGGATTCAATATAAGAGGCTGTTTTGTTAGTTAACGAAAGGACTGTTTCAGTAGAAACAACATTTTGTACCCGACAGCAACAAAGTGTCATTTTAAAATGCTGTCAATGACATTACAGTCATGTAAAGAAGTGTTTGTCATATTTTCAGATAGATCCTATTATTATTCACGGCTCTTACATAAATGCACCATATTAAAACACACAGAGTCATGCAAATCTAGGCTCCCAGCCGTCTGCTAAACGCAACACTTAACTTGATTGATGCTTTGTTTTGGTGTAGGGCTTGCCTGGTCCTCAGGGTCCCATTGGATTGCCAGGAGAGAAGGTAGGGAGCATGTCTCTCACTTAATTTTAAAATTAAAGCTGTGCCCTTATGAACCCTGTCATCACACACTCAAAGGAGACAGGCTGAACAGGGGAGTATGACCAAGCCACTTCTGGCTCCCATTCAGGCAATGTGGAGCTAGACAAGAAATCAATACACAAGAAACACACACAGGCATAACAGACACCTGGGACAGTCTTGGGTGCTGCACATCATAAAGCCAGACTGATAAAAGAAATAATAAAGACTTGGTCACAAATACAATATGTAGCAGCAAAGTGGAAATTTTGTTCACTCAGTGATGAGTTGAGGTTTTATGCATCTGAAGCTTGACTCTAGTATTAATACCTCTTTATGTCCCATACAGGGTCCCCAGGGGAAACAAGGCATGCAGGGACTGCCAGGCATTGACGGACCTCCCGTAAGTAACACGCAAACCTGTGTCTGTGCACAACTTATATTCAGTATCAGAGTTTTCTACTGATGCACCAGTCACCATCAGCTGATGTACTGCAATCAGTTTAAACATAGCATTTTTACAACTACACATGTTTCTTTTCTTTTCCAAATATTTATTTATAAGTGACTTATGTATGTATGTATGTATATATATGTATATATTGTACTATTCTTAGTTAGCGTATTGTCTGTCTTGTCTTAATGTTGGTTTAAAATGGAGCACTGTAACAAAAAATAATTTCCCCCAGGGATCAATAAAGTATTCTGATTCTGATTCTGATTCTGATTTATGTACAGATTTTAATAAATAAGCCTATTTATTAATTTTTAATAGTATCTAGACAAAGATACTAGCTTATGAAACAGAGAGTTGTTTACCCACTGCATCTGTTTCATTTTTAAGTTTAAATTCTAAAACTTCCTTTTTTTCCATTTTAAATCATCCTTTTTATATGTTTTTATTTTTTAATTTCTCTGTAAAGCACTTTGAATCACCTTGTTGTTGAATTGTGCAATATAAATAAACTTGCCTTGCAAATTAAGCAAACTGTGTATGCATACAGCTGTTTGTATGTAGACACACACACACACACACAATGCAGAAAAGTAGGCAAGGATTAAATTGGCTAACCTACACTTTCTGTGGTTTGCCGGTAGGGGGACATAGGAGGCATTTTCTGAAATGGATCCAAGGATCCAAGGCAAGGCATTTTGAATAATAGTCATTTTACAGTGAAGCTTTTCTCATTTACAAGGATTAATTTTAGACGGAAGTCAAACACATTTTTATACATAATGGTTCTTGTATTACTTTTTTGCAAAACTTGGTGAGATATAATGGTGCTTCACTCTCAGCCCTGATGCAGCTTCCTGCTTTTCACTTTTCAAACAGAAATTCCTATGTTGAGGTGATATAATAATCATGTATTTTACTGATAAGTCAAACGGGTACTTTTGTTCCTGCTTAGGGTCACCCAGGAAGAGAGGGCCCCCCAGGAGAAAAAGGCATCCAAGTGGGTATCTGCATGTCTGAAGCTTGTCTATTGCAGTAATGGATCAAGATATCAAAATGCCAATGTCATATTTTTTTTTCCAAATCTACATCTGTGTATTAACATTAAGGCTTATCATTATGATCATTGTGTCCCTACAATGCCATCTTTATTATAAAAAAGCCTAAGTCCATTAGTGTAAGCAGCATGCACTCAGATTCATCCGCTTGTCTTGTTTCCTTTTTGTCTGACAAGAGAAAAAGTCACTGAGTGCATTGTTTATCCATATCTAATAAGAGAATTGCCTCTTTGCTGGCTACTTCTTATTTTAAAAAGAGTACTATAATAATGTTATATTTTCATGTAGGGTTTACCAGGGGCTCAGGGACCAGTTGGTTACCCAGGGATTCGGGGAGTAAAGGTGAGACAATGATGGACAAGCTACATGGTGACACATGGAGGGAGAGCACCTCAGTTCTCAAGGGGACTGCCAATAGACAAATGAGAAGCATTTGATGGATAGAACAAATGTTACATACAGTAGTAAAGTAGTCCATTTTGACTGACTATGCTTTTGAAAGAGTGGAATAAAATATGAAGTTGTCATAGAAAGGCTTTCTGCTTGGGTTTGGGTTTCTTAAATCCTCCAGGGGAAGCCCTTGTTGGATTTTTTACCATGAAATGAATGTAATGCCAATAACTGCTGGAAAATGGATCAATTTTATGTAAAGAGAAAATCAATAGAGATTTACAGTTGTTTTATTTTAAGTTGATTCATTTGTGATAATACAGGTGAGTTGCATAATATATAAAGTCCAGAGTTTTTTTCTTGAATGTTGGTTTCTTAGTTTTCTTAAACTGGATGTTTTTGTTTTTCAAAGGGAGCAGATGGAGTTCGAGGTCTAAAGGGGAGCAAAGGAGAGAAAGTGAGTGACATAGATTGTGAACTTCTCTTTTTCTGCTGATGCCCAAACAATGGATTGCAACTACAAGGACACTTGACAAATTTTATCGTTATGATGGTGTTTAAAGTCCAGTTATTACCACTTCACAATGAATGACAGGGAGAAGATGGCTTCCCTGGGTTCAAGGGTGACATGGGTGTCAAGGGAGACATGGTGAGAGTGACATCTAATAACAAGCCTCTATGTTGTTTTCTCTTAGTTATTGTCTTTTGACTAAGATACATTTTTCTTACTTGCTTTCTGCTCTCATTCATGACTTCAGGGTGATAATGGAGTTACAGGTCCTCGTGGAGAAGATGGACCAGAGGGATCAAAGGGTCAAGCTGGACCCATAGGAGATACTGGTGCTTCAGGGATATCTGGCGAGAAGGTGGAGCTATTAAAAAAAAAACAACAAACAAACATTTTTCTTCAAGATAGACTGCCAAAGAAGAAAACTTGTATCTAACTGAGCAGCGAAGTTATGTATTAGTTTTGCTTAGTTTTCAGTTATTTAATGACAAACCTTTCCTATAAAATCACAGTTTAAAATTTCACAAAAATACTGAACATATGGATTTGAATGGCCTTACATTTATTACGACGCATTATACCCCAGTCCTGAGGCGAAATTGCCACTGCACCGGTGTGCATGTATTAGCTATTAATCTTTATGTCATCACTTTATGCAGTAATATAGACATTGCTTGCTGGTTTGGCACAATAATAATGTGTAGTACATTATAAATATCTTGACTGGTTATGGGTTTTTCTATTTAATACTTGCCTTATTTCTTCCTTCTCAATTTTTTGTCTTTTCTCTCTCCAGGGTAACCTTGGAGTGCCCGGTTTGCCAGGATACCCAGGAAGACAAGGCCCTAAGGTGATTTAGTGTTGATGGGCTATTATGATCAGTTAATGTATCCCCTGGTCCTTTATCAGAGCTTTAAGAAGAAAGATGTGTGTCACTGGCTGGACTGTTTCCTGTCTGATTAAAAATAAAGGATGATGAATAGCATATTAAAAAAGGCTATTTTATTTATAGTTCATTAGTGACATCAGTTCATTACATGTTGATGAATGGTGTGTTTAAGGCTGTGTTGAGCTCATGGATTAGATTTGCTTTAATTTGATACAGTAGTTAATTATAAGTTAATGAGACATTAGGGGTGATGTCTGATAAATGGAGGGCTGAGGCTGATTAACCTCTACTTGTGTCTCCAGGGATCACTTGGCTTCCCTGGTGTGGCCGGGGTCCCAGGAGAGAAAGGACGAAGGGTGAGAGCTATATGAACATTTTAATACACATTACATTCTGACTTTCACACGATTTGCATTTACATTTATTATGTAGGGGATATGTATTTGAAGTAACTGACTGATGAATACTTGTTACCCTTTACAATGCAGGGCCCAGCTGGTCAGCAAGGCACCGGTGGGCAAAGAGGTCCTACTGTGAGTACAGCTTTAGGTGCCCTGCCTACACACCATTTTATTTTAATATAGAAACCCAAGTATACTCAGTCTAATTATATATGGTATATCAATGTGATAACTTGTGACTCACACGGTTACATCACTACAATGTTGTCATATTACAACATATTTGTGTTCCACCTCCTGATAATTCATCAATGTGCTAATAAGCCTGCTGTTTGTTTTCCAATAGGGAGCCCACGGGGGAAGAGGAGGAAAGGGACCAACTGGAAAGCCTGGAGAAAAGGTACATGTAGTGTCATAAACAGAGATTATGTCCATGCACACATTTACACACACCTGGCTAACTCATAAAGTATGGATTAATGCTTTGACAAAGTGCAAACTGGTTGTTGCTTTGCAATTCTTGATGGCAGGCCATCTGGCATGCTACTGTCTAGAAGGGGATACTTCAATTTATACTCTCACCCTCAAAGAGCAATTTGGGAAAGCTAAAAATTTGTTGGCAGTCCGAAAACTAAAAATGTTTGAGTTGAGTTTGAGTCTAGCTATACATTCATTTGCCTTTTGCCTTTTTAATTTGTTAGGGTGCTGCTGGACAAGATGGTCCTCCAGGGTCCCCTGGAGAACAGGTAATGTTTTTAACTACTTCATAATAAATATGATACATTTAGCACCTTTTTTTTGTGTGTGAAATCTTGGCATCATAGCTATGTTTTGATAACCTGCCTTATCTGTTAGGGTCCTCGAGGACCACAGGGAAGACACGGTGAACCAGGACCTAAAGGGCCTAATGTGAGTGGGCTACAATGTGTTTGTCCTTTGGTTTACTTTACCCAATATTTATATTGACCTTTGATGATTTGTTTATTATAGTCATATCAGAAAATTCTTCTTTTGCAGGGTCCACCTGGAAAGGATGGAATACCAGGCCATCCAGGTCAGAGGGGAGAACCAGTGAGTCACTTTTGATCTACTGTAAACAATTGATAAAAACACAATGCCTTTTGATAATCAATCATCATATAAAAGGATCAGCTCCCCTCAATTGTGACAGAGGGTCACAACTAGCACTTCTTTTTCTGTAGGGCTTCCAAGGAAAGAATGGGCCCCCAGGCCCCCCGGGTGTGGTTGGACCACAGGTAAGAAAATCAACAATTTTTAATTCAATTTTTAATAAACTGGTTGTTTTTCACAAATGACATCTACAATAACTACCTACCATCTGCTATGTGCTGTATGCTATGGTTGCTTTTAGGGCAAATCTGGTGAGACAGGACCAACAGGAGATAGAGGTCATCCAGGTGCACCAGGGCCACCAGGTGAGCATGGTTTACCAGGAACTGCCGGAAAAGAGGGTGCCAAGGTGAGTACTTTTCATCATGATGTTTGGCTCATAATCACCTACCAGTATTGCCTTATCACTGTTATATTAGATAAAGCCCAAAGACTCTCTCAGCACTGCCAGAATATCTCTTGGATCTCATCCTGTCCTCTAATTTTCTAATAAACAACACATGAAACCAGACAGTTTCGAGTGTATGATGGCCTATAAGTGATAAATGTTCTTCCTTGGTGTGACTGTCTGGTTGGTATATGAAGGCCAATTATTTGCTCTTTCTAGGGAGACCCAGGTCCATTAGGTGCCCCTGGGAAGAGTGGCCCTGTTGGGCTTAAAGGCTTCAGAGGGAGCAGAGGGACGCCTGGCCAAACAGTAACAAAAATTTTCATATACCTAATATCTATACTGTGCTGACTGCTAACAGCAATTGATGAGTCAGGTTTTTGCACTTAATTAGAGTACTTACATTTACTATAGGTACTCTAATTCATGTGATTGCCTTTAGATCCCAAGTTAAGAATTTTGCAAATTAAAGGTGTAAAAAGATTTGTTGTCCCAGGATTGTGAAGGCTGTTTGTTTCTGTGTCTCCAGGGTCCTGCAGGTTTGAAGGGGGGAGAAGGCCTACCAGGTGTCGCTGGACCTATTGTACGTCTAATTTGTTGAAATTGCTTTCCCATCCTATTCCCTGCTCCATTTTCTGCCGCTATGTTTTATAGAATACTAGGACATATGAAGCAGGAGGCTGTTTCCATGGTGACCAGTGATCGTGACCGTTGCGTTAAATCAAATAGTGAATCATGTGATATAGTTCTCTCACCTCGCTATCTCTTCTTTTTTCCAGGGTTCCACTGGAGAGAGGGGTCCCGCTGGGCCGGCTGGCGCTATTGGCCAGCCAGGACGCCCTGGCGGCATTGGTCCTGCTGGGCCGATGGGAGAGAAAGGCGAGCCAGTAAGATTTGGAACATTGCTAATTTTGTTTCTTACGCAACAATGTCCACTAACACGTATGGTACAATCACCTCCCACCACTGGGTAATAAGCAACGTGTGCTCTCACTTTGGAATGTGATATTATGAGCCAGAGAGCAGGAGAAAGGTAAAGAAGACAGTGAGAGGATATATAAGTGTGATCATGTCTGCTTTCCTGAAAGTGGGTTTTTTTTCCTGGTGTGACACATTAATCAATGTGTTGTGTTGCTTAATGAGAATAACAGTTATAATATATAATATAGATATATGCTGTTTTGCTATCTGTTTGCTAGGGAGAGAAAGGACCTCCAGGGCCAGCTGGGCGTGATGGAGAACTGGGACCAAGAGGGCTGCCAGGGGCTGCAGGACCTCCTGGGCCTCCAGGGGAGGATGGAGACAAGGTGTAGTGAACAGTTAACATTTGCAACCTTTGTTCTTGCTGATTTTTGGACTTAGTTTTTCATGTGTTTGCACTTACCTTGATAGGGAGAAACAGGAGTACCAGGCCAGAAGGGTAGCAAAGGAGACAAAGGGGAAGCTGTGAGTATGCGTTTTTAAGTATAAGCATGACTGTGAATCACCAGGAGGTGGGGGATAAAGGGTTATGAATGATTTGTCATAATTTAGAAAGCCTGAGCCTTTAATCGTGTTCTTCCATCAGTAAATATGTATTGAACTTTCAGTCCGCTCCTTTATAGGGACCCCCAGGACCTGTTGGAATTCAAGGACCTGTGGGTCAGCCAGGACTGCCGGTATGTGCCACAATTTAAAAACAATAAAAAAACCCATAAAGGTTGGCTTGAACTGTGCAATTGTGCAATGCGGACTTGTCTGCGTCTGTGTTTGTTTTAGGGTGCAGATGGTGAACCAGGTCCTCGTGGGCAGCAGGGCATGAATGGGGCAAAAGGAGATGAAGGACCTAGAGGCTTTAAGGGAGGATCTGGTCCTTCTGGACTACAGGTAAAAAAAAAAAAAAGCACTGAATTTCAAGAGTGACTATGTCTCCATAATTATAATAGAGTATTTCCTTTCCCTTCTCATGCCTATCACTATACTTCTTTGTAGGGAATGCCAGGACCACCAGGGGAGAAAGGAGAGAGTGGGCATGTTGGCTCAATGGTGAATACTGCACAGCAATCTCAGCACATACATCATTCATCTCATGTCCATTAGGTCCACTGCTGCTTTCGGGTTGCTTCTGACTCATCACTTCTCTGAGATCTTACATCATTATCTTTTTGACTACCCATAATCTTTTTCAGTATTAAACACTATTTCTCACTTCATCTAAAAACCTTTAAATATGTTTCTTTAATTTTTTCACTTTATCAAGAACAGTTTAATCTCTTTGAAAACTGTATCTGTATGTATGTATTTAGTAATGGGAAACAATTATTTACAAGAAAGATATTAGACCATAGGATCCGTAGCCTTTGCAAATAGTGTGTAAATTTACACTTTACACATTCACATGATATACATTTTTCCTCATCCATGATGAGGAAATTGGGCATTACAGTGGTGCAGTGGTTATCACTGTCACCTCACAGCAAGAAGGTTTGAATCCCAGTGCAAAGACATGCAATTATCTGAGTTATATTATTTGATGATTTTAAATTGGCTGTAGGTGTGAGTGCAAATTTCAGGCTGTCTAGCATGTCCAGCGTGTAACCCTCATCTCGTCCTATGACAGCTGGGATAGGCTTCAGCCCCCACTCTAGCCCCGAGTTGGATAAGTGGAGGAAAATGGTCTTATTAGCATTATTATGTGTGAGATTATAGAAGTTATTGCCCAGCTCATACAAATGAAACTGCTTTTTCTTGGTCCCAGCATTCCTTTTGACTTATTACTTTTGCAACAACAAATACCATCCCCTTTCTGTGGGACTAAAAGGAGATGGAAAGACAAAGCTGGCAAGATTAGAATAATTCATTAAAAAATGCACCACTATTTAGTTCATTATGTTTTGTTACAATTTCTGTTTCTGGATAGATATACACAGCTGCACAAAAATAATAGAATATCTATGAGTATGATAGTTTTCTCCAGGACAATAAACATAAAAAGAATTAAAGAAAGAATAAGTGATGAAATTCAGTAAGTGTATAATAGAATATGTCTTTATTTTAGAGAGATGGCTCCAATGAAAAGATGTAATAGCTAAATGTTATTTTAGGATATACATTTTTTCTTTAAATTGCTTATTATGGAAAAAAAAAAAGACTTCTAATGAGACAACAAAGGAGGCAAAATTGTTTTATTTTTAAGATTCTGGTGTTTGTATTGCACAGTTTTAAGGTATCTGCAGTCAATAGTTGGTACACAGACGCCCCACCTGAGCTTTAATTAGTACTACCTATTTAGTTCATTAGCACCAGCTGTGCTGAATCTGCTGCTGCGGTTTAAACTTGTGAGTCACCCTTTCCTCTGCCGATAATCATTAACATTTACCACCCTGAAATTGGGGGATGTGTTGTTGCGTGGGGCTGGTTTTTCTGAGGTCAGTGATTAGTGCTGATGTTTTTACAAGAGGTAAGACTGATATCCAAAGAAAATCCAGTCTTGGCTTTTCCAGTTTATTGTGAGCCAAATGCACACAAATTAAAGAGGAGTCAACTACATCCTGAAATAAGGGTGTTCTGTCAAAGCTTGTGTAGGTTTTCTGTGGATACACTGGTCTCCTTTCACTGTCGAAAGAAATGCACATTAGATTAAGTGGTGATTCTAAATTGGTTTTATTTATGGATGTGAGTGGGAATCACTGTATGTGTCCCTGCAATGGACTGGCAACCTTCCTAGGATGCCCAACACCTCCTGGCCAGTGATAGCTGAGCTCCAGCTGCTCTGGGACCTCATGTGGACAAGTGCTTAAGAAAATGCCTCCAGTAGTGTTCCCCTTAAAACATGCTTGAAAACCGTAATAGCTGACAAATTCCACCTTGGAGGAATTTATGAAAACCTAGCTATATTTGTGTTTTCCCAATAACAGACATTTTGATACGCAGGCAGTGTGACTTGTCATAACAGCAAAAGCACAAGTGAAACTAATAATGTTAACTACGGTTCCGCTCCAGGTAATGATCCCAGTAAGCCGTGTCAGAGAGCCAGCATGCACAATATCATAGCGAGCAAAAGATTTTAGTAGAGACATATCACAGCAGTGACATAATGACACGCTTAACAAATGAGCAATCCTTAAGACTTCTTATAGTCCCTCATTAGCTCCATAGCAGTCAATGTTATGCTGACAGGTCAGTCATTAAAATCTGGCATGTAAATTTGGGCATTTGGTTATATTTTATAAATAATTATTATTAGTTGAAAGAAAGCTATTTAAATGCATTAACCTGTAATATCGCTACATCATTTTTAATCTGTGATTTAAGGCCAAGATTGAAAAGTAGTAGTACCCAATAGACCTTGGCTTCATGTGTAAGAAAGATTATCCCAGGAAATGAATAGGTCATTCTGTATGTGAAAGAAAGAAATAAGATAAATACAAACAGAAAAAGAAGCAGTGACAGAAAGGAGGCAGTGGAGCAATGGAGTGGAAGGAAGAGGCGGGGCTTTTATTGTGAGCAGGAAGACGGTGTGACAGCTGCTAATCAGATTAGCCTCAGCCTTGGCCGTCTAATGAGCATCCTCCTTTGTGACAGTCATCTCACAACGCTGTCAGCCATGAACACACGCTCAACAAGATTCTCTATAGCCCCTCTTCTCCACAGCCAGATTAGGGAGGGAATGCATTAAAATGGAACCAAAACAAGAGAGAGGGAGAGAAGAGAGATGCTGAGGACTCAGTGGGGAAGTTTCATTCATGTGTGAGTGCCGCGGATCACAGAATTCTTCCCCCTAATGCCGAAGTATTTCTCCACCAGAAGGATATGTGTTTCCTCTAGTCCCACATAGTCTCTCTCTGGGCAGATTGTCTGTCTTTCTGTTTCAGTGTCTTTGCAACACAAGGTTCCCTCCAAGACTTCAGAGTGATTCAGAGCGCGGCTCAGCATCTACTCAACTGAAACTGAAGCCGAGCACATTTAGGATTAATTGCTTGGCGCTCTCTTGAGCAACACAGAAGAGTCAAATCACATGCTGTCCCTGGTTTGAAGAATATGGTCTTGCACATCACAGGATAGATGTTTCTTATTAATAAGACAGAATATGAGAGAGGATGTTTGGGGAATTTGAGAACGAATCGGAGCCTGTGTCATACTGAGGATAACTGTCTGACCTGTGTGGATGTCTTCACCGTGTCACTACGATAGCAATCATAGATACTTACCGGTAGTTCCATTTCATAAACAATTCAACATGGACTTTAATTTAAAAGCACTAGCTAATGCACTACTTACATTCAGTTACATTCAGCTGCATTTCTGTTGTTATTATTATCGTTATAATTTTTAGTTAAACATGTCATTTCTGTCTTCACAGGGGCCTCCAGGACAGCCGGGTCCACGCGGTCCTCAAGGGCCAATTGGGGGAGAGGTAGTTTTTTCATTTTTTAAAATATCTTTTTTAATTACATACCTAGATATAAATACTGCACTATTATACTACATTTATTACAAAGGTAGTTTCAATAAACATAAAGAAAGAGACAACTATACATGTACAAAAAGTTCCATCACTTGCCCATAGTCTTGAAAAATCTCAAAGCACTCATTGTGGAGCATGATCTAAATTCATTTTTATTTCATCTAAACTGATTTTAATGTCAGAGGCATTTTCTCCTGAAAGTTGAAATCTTTTTTGGCTACAAAATTCTCTGATAGATTTTTGTTCAGGACTTAGTCTTAATGTTTATAAAGCTGTTCATATGCATGCAAAACATGGACTGGAAAATGCACAAAGTGAAGAAACAAGTGTTAAATTAGTTAAAACAATAAATGCACCAGCACAGTTTGCTTGATTTAGTAATGCTAATCAGCATAATCAGTATTACCAGATATTCTAATTTGCCTCTCGTGATGAATAGATGTGCATAACTTTTCATAATTACTCTGCCATGATCCTGTAACTTTTCAGATCATTTTCAGAGCTTTGAAAATATTTATTCTTTGTTCTTGATCTGGTCTTTAGGAAAATTAGTCATTAAGATTTCATTAGCATTTTTGTCATTTAATACATTTTAAAAGTAGAAAGTCTGTAAATACTGAAGTAACACACACCTTGTGCAAGCATTAAAATAACAGATACACAGTACTATCAAAAATACCAATGTAATAGCTCGTGCGGTGAAATACAAAGCACAATGCTTTGTATTTTCCAGCCCTTCATCTATACAGTCTCTTTTCAGCACTTCCTTCCACGCTGCCTTTGAAACTTGAATTATTAAATAGAATTAGGATATAATCCCTGGGAGAGAGTTATATTTACTGCTCTATGAATCATTAAGAAGTATTAGACTATTATCCTTGAGAGGCAGTTATATTTACCTCTAGTAATGGCCGTCCCTCTACAGCCTCTCATGCCAGTCAATTATTTAGCAGCAAGTTGCAGAAAGCATATGAGCCACACTTTTGCTTCATCACAGGAAGCTTGGAAATACAGCGGTGCAGAGGTGGTTGGATCCATAAATGGACGGTACATGGAATAGTGGGAAAGAGTGAAATGGGGGTGAGACAGCATGTGAGGAAAGCAGTTGACAGCAGGAGTTCAGTAGTAGTGCGTGGCTGTATTCAACTCCCAGGCTTGTGCACTCTACCAAAAACATGTTTTTTTCTGGGTTTGTCTCTAGACACAGGGCAAAGTACACTGACATATGTGTGTGCATAATAACATACTTGCACAAACAAACAAACCAAGTGATAGAAAGAGAGGAAATAGAATATCCACCCTCTGTGATTTAGACAATATCCACACAGCAAATCTGACAGTATTTTCTTGTGTTGTGAAAACTCTGTTCCAGTTTCTGCCTTCTGTGGGAAAACTGCTGACAAACAAACACAAAATACTGCAGAATGCTGCAAAAATTGATTTTCAAAAATCAGATGAATATTTGAAACTCACTCTTGTTTTATGATGCTGCAGTTCAAGCTGTTCTCTCTCCTCCTGCCACAGGGCCCACCTGGAATGCCTGGTGGAGTCGGACAGCCTGGACTTGTTGGAGAGAAGGTCAGCGTTTCCCATTAGTAAAGACACGTGTGTGCATATGCACATACAGTAGAATAGTAGTGGTTTGTGTGTGTGTAAACGTGAACTTGTGTGTATAGAGGTTTATCAATTTTTCCCTCACCATCAGGGTGATGATGGAGAAGCTGGAGACCCTGGACCAGCTGGAGAGCCTGGCATTGCTGTGAGTCACATTACCTTTATGCCATCTTCTGGTCTTTTTAAGTTCATTTTATCTTTCCTTAGGCTCCTTAACCTTTCAAGGATTGTCATTACATTTGCTGGTGTCTCAGGGTCCCAAAGGCGATGTCGGAGAAAAGGGGGATTCTGGTCCTCCCGGTGCAGCTGGCCCCCCTGGGCCCAGAGGAACACCAGGAGAAGACGGACCCAAAGGCAACCTTGTTAGTCTCTGCAGATCAGTGACATTTTATTGCTTTCTTGCTATTAGGCCGGCTAGTCCTTTAGTGCCACATATGATGCTTTTTTAACTCACTGCTTTTGCCTGTAGGGTCCTATTGGATTCCCTGGAGATGCAGGGCCCCCTGGTGAGCTTGGTGTCAAGGTCAGAGCTAATGTTTCTATTTACTGTCGTATTCTGGTTTTTTTTGTTGTTGTTGTTGATTTTTTTTAGTCTCTATTCTTACATTACATTGATTTGTTCAGGGAGTCGATGGTGCATCAGGACCTAAAGGAGATAGTGGAGATCCCGGCAAAGCAGTAAACAGCAATGTTTCTTTTAACATTCATTTTTTATAAGATTAATTGAAATCTTGTTCATTTGTTGACACAGTGACATTAAGTAAAGGTTGCCAGTTTCTTTCCAACTGATGGGAATTTCTTTTTCTTTTTTTCCCCTCTTATTTCTGCAGGGACCGCCAGGGGCTTCAGGAGAGCCTGGTCCTCCAGGACCACCTGGAAGGAGGGTAATCGTAGTTTACAGTATATATATTGTATATATATTTTTTTGCATGTATAGGTATATGAAGTGTTTATTTGCAGATAATACTCATGCTCATGCCATTCTCTGCTGTTTTTTTCAGGGCCATGTCGGTGCTGCAGGAAAAGAAGGAAAGCAAGGCATGAAGGGAGCTAAGGTAAGCTCAAAAAACAGTGATCTCTCTGAAGAATCCTTTTTTGATCTATTTTGCTATTGATGCCTTGCTCTTGCATCTGTCTCCTGGCTCTGTAGGGGACAAGTGGACCCCCGGGATCAGTGGGGAAGACAGGCCCAGTGGGACCCCAAGGACAGCCAGGAAGGTCTGGTCCAGAAGGGTTTCGAGGCATTCCAGGTCCAGCGGTATGTATATGGATGCAAAATTGTATTTTTATTCAAAGGTGGCATAATATTAGGAAACTGAAATTGACTTTGAATACCATACACATTGATATTTTGTGTGTGTGTTTTTTGCAGGGTGAACCAGGATTAAATGGACCGCTAGGGCAGACTGGACCACCAGGACCAATAGTAGGATTCTTATATGTGGCTAATATTTGAATCGGTTTTCATAAAATAATGAAAACAGAAAAAATTATATTTTGTACACTCTACATTACTGATGTAAATAATACATTTGACTGTGTAAACAGGGGCCACCAGGACTCCCAGGATTAAGAGGAGATCCTGGTAGCAAGGGCGATAAAGTGAGTGTTTAGCTTTCGACAGAGAGGCCGTTTTGCACCAGTCTAAATATAATGACACAGTGATGATGAACCATGTCTCTATTTGCAGGGTCATGGTGGGCTGATTGGTCTAATTGGCCCCCCGGGAGAACCAGGTGAGAAAGGAGACAGAGGCCTGCCAGGAAACCAGGGTGCACAAGGATCCAAAGGAGATGAGGTATATATGGTTGCAGCAAGGAACACCAATACATGCAGAACGTCAGTCTACAAACAAGATATGATAAATCTTTGCTTATATCCAGGGTATGAATGGTCCTCCTGGACCCACTGGCCCACCAGGACCACCTGGACTCGCAGTAAGTGTTACACAGCAGCCCTTAAGACAGTGTCCTCTTTTTCATCTACTGCATGCATGTATAAATAATCGTTTTGAGTGGCCATACATGGTGGATCCTTAGATTTTGCTAAGGCCAAAACATTAGTATTTGCATGAGCATTTGTATGCAGCTATGTCAGTAAATTTTGTCTTGTTTATACTTTTTCGTAAAATAATTTGTACAAATGTAAAACACACCTCAACAAGCTTGAAATGCATAAATAATAAATAATAATTTATTATGACCCAACATAGCAGCTGGCTTGCAGATTATTGTTGCTATTGAGAAGGTGCCTGATTAGTATTTTGCAGTGCTTTCTTGAGTAATTAGATCATTTTCTAATCTTTAATAGCTGCTAAAAATTTATGTATGTTTTTAATACTAACATACTCATCATCTCCTCTCTTAGGGTGCAGCTGGCCAGAAAGGATCTAAGGGAGAAACGGTGAGCTAAGTAATTTCTCTTATTTATACATTGCTCTTCCTGTGTTCACACCTCTGCTTCGTAAGCAGCTGCTGGGAACATATGCTGGGGAAGAGAGAGAAAGTACCTTTGTTGGCTTAAATGTACCATGCTTCATAATCATAATACTCTGCTGTGTTTACGGCATGTCTTTGGAACTAAAAGCCTGCTGTACAGCCATGCTTGCCTTGTGTCTGATTTTTCCATTTTTCCATTTTAATAGGATTTGGCTCTGGTTTGTGTGATGTTATGAAAACTAGTATAGTGTGTCTTGAGAGTGAAGGCTTTGACCACAGCGTGCTGATGCACACAGCTGGATAATCCTTTAAAGCGGCATCCATATCTGGCCGGATAATGTCAGAATTTAGCCTAGAGGCCCTAGAGAGGCTACAGGTGAGACGTGATTGACATAAAGTTTTGTCCCCTTCTATTTCCCAGGGTGTCATTGGTCCCAGAGGAGATCCGGGTCCTGCTGGTCCCCCAGGACCTCCAGTGAGTACCTGCAATAATCCACTTTGTGACCTCAGTTCTGGTTTTATCCTCTTTCTTTTTATTTGACCCCTTTTTGACTCTGCTTCCCTTAGGGACTGCCTGCAACAATCATTGAGCCCCTTCCTATCATGGAAGGCAGGCGGAAGAGAAGAAGGCACTCGGAACGGACAAGAAGAGCAGCCCCACCTAGGGATGACAATATAGAATTGGACATGGAGGAGCCCCTCCAAGGAGACCAGCCTCTGGAGGAAGTTGAAGGAATGGAAGAAGTGTTTGCCACGCTGTCTTCTATGAAAAACGAAGTGGAGCTCATGAGACAGCCTCTTGGATCCTTTGAGAGCCCTGCTCGGACATGCAAAGAGCTCATGATGGTTCAACCGAAATACAAAGATGGTTAGCAAGAAATATGCTTAGTAATTAATGCTTCTTTCACCACTTGCTGCCAACAAATATTTAATCAGAAATCTACTTCAAAGAAAAGTGATGTGCATCTTCTTTAACCCTCACCCTTTTAAGTCAAGAGGCTGCTCACCATTTTGTTACCTTAGTTGTTTTCATTATATCAGCATTTGGTGTAATTGATTGATGCCATTATTCTGTGGGTTTTGCAGGTGACTACTGGATAGATCCTAACCAGGGGTGTAACAGAGACTCCATCAAGGTGTTCTGTAATTTCACTGCTGATGGACAGACCTGTCTCTTCCCTGACAAAAAGGCGGAGATGGTGAGTCTCCAGTCTCTTGATAGAAGTCTTTGAAATGCACAAATCAGACAACAAATTGCTCACTATATCCCTCGATCCTTATAATTTTGCACTACAAACAGTACTTGTGTTCTTCTTTGTATCTAGGTGAAATTAGCAGCATGGAACAAAGAGAAACCAGGAAGCTGGTACAGCCAATTCAGGAGAGGCAAGCAGGTACAACAAAAATAAACATATTATTAAACCTAACCAACCCCACCTCCTAGCATTAATCTCAAGTAGTTCCAAACGCCTGGCAGTTCTTTTCAGGTAAACTACTTATCCGAGCTGCTGTTGGGTAATTTACCTGAGTGATACTAATGTTTAGGATTATGTTCATGTGATTCTGTAGATGTACGTTTGTGTGTCCATCCAAGTGCACCTGGTTGCAAACATATTTTTGTGCTTCTCTGTAAATCTCTTTACTGTGTAATTTTATAATAATTTAGTAGATCACATGCAATGACATAGCTAATATGATATTGCCAGCCTTTGATTTCAGCAGTCAGAATGACTCACACAGTCACTGGCAGCTGTGTCTCATTGACTAGTATTCGTGGTCTCTCATGTGCACCTATTTAGAGGTCTCATAACCCTCTCAGATAATCACAGAGCTGCCAGTTGTAATTCACTGACTCATTCACACCAGGTCATTGGAATAGATTATTTTTTTCCTTCCCTTAATTCCATTGCTTTCTAATTTTCCTTCACTGTCATTTTCACCCTTGCACATGTAAATGCCTTCATTATAATTTGAAACTATTTAATAACAAGTTATTTTTTCCTAATCTCAGTGAGGTGCAGCCTTATTGTTGGGGTGAAAGTGGAGGGTTCCGTGTACTCTGTGAGATTTGAGTGATGTTTTGAACATTTTTTTTGCTTAGCTTGAACACTAATACCTGTGTATCTGTGGCATTCAGTTCTCCTACAATGACAGAGATGGGAACCCTGTTCATGTAGTTCAGCTGACCTTCCTGAAACTACTAAGTGCCACGGCCAAGCAGTCCTTCACTTATAACTGCCAGAACTCAGCAGGCTGGTTTGACAGCACTTCCCTCTCCTACCAGCATGCCCTCCGCTTCCGGGGGAGCAACGATGAGGAGCTGACACAAGCCAAAAGCCCTTTCATCAATGCAGTGCATGATGGATGCCAGGTCAGTACAGTGACAGTGCCAGGGAAAGGGACTAGCTGCACAAATGGGAATTAACCTTAATGAAGCTAATGTGTTTGTCAATTGTGTTGCTGTTGTCGGCTAGTGTTTGATTCAGTACATGGGTGACTACCAAATCAGTGACTTGAATTAGGATTAAGAGGAAAGTGGAGAGAGGTAGTAGTCGATTTAAACCGAGCAAATTCCATTAATTGCTTTCATTCTTCTCTTTCAGCTTCGCAAAGGTCAGGAAAAGACTGTCTTAGAGATTGACTCCCCCTCAGCAGAATTACTTCCTATTATAGATGTTGCTCCGGCAGACTTTGGCGGCAGCAACCAGAAGTTTGGATTCCAAGTTGGAAAAGTATGCTTCAATGGTTAATGCTTTGGCAACGACAAACCCATACAAAGGCCTGCGCAGCAAGTTTTCAGCAAGAGAAACTAGGCTTTAACTGCTGCCCCAAACAATATTTATTATGTTATGATCCTGTATGTGGTGGGTTTTATTTAAGACTCTTCAACAGCCAATGACATGGTTTCTATGGCTTTCCAGCAGCGGGAATAATAGTAAGAAAGAAGATATGCAACAATGAGAACAAAGCACGTTTACCAAAGGGAATTATTTCAGTTAAATATATTTAATTTGTTCTTGTGTCTTTGTTTTTTTCCTCATTGTTTCACTATGCTGTAAATGATCCTCTTGAATTTCAAGGACTATGCCACTTGACCATGACCACTTTCACAAACAAGATGGATCTCTCCAATCACACAAAGGAATAGTCTGTATTTTACTGGTAATGGTCACTTGAGTGGTGCTTCGTATCTAATGTTTAACAAAGACTGAGACTGAAAAAAGTCAGAGATGTTGCCACTCTTGCATGCTTGGATTTTACTCTAAAGCCAATTGCATAGCAGTTGTGAACTAGCCTTGCATATTAATTACACAGAAGCACTATAATTAATTTCTTGTGTGCTGGAATGATAAATTATCCTTTTTACCCTTCAACTGCAGTTTGCTCAGTGAATTGCCTTGATTTGTATTCATTTGGTGTAGCTAGTTATTGAACTCGACACTTACTTGAACAAATAAGGTTGTTTCCTTGATTGGACTGCTTTTTGAGCCCATGTTTCTACAGACCAGAGTAGTGTGTAAGTCATCGTAATATTGTCCCTACTGTGGTATACTGTATACTTGCTGTGGCATACCTCAATACCTGGATTGAGGTAAGGCACAAATTGAGAATATGCTGTTTAAATGCTCTCTAGTCTGAACTGCAGTCCTTCAAACCACAAGACATTTCAAGCTTCTCTTAAAGGCTTTTAGAATTGCTGACACAACCTGTTTTCATTTTTCTGCCCTGCTCAGAGGTTTTTGTTTCTCTGTATTGTTCATATCTTGCTATCTGAACAAAGTGCATTGCTGTTCACTTGGAACAATTTGCTCTTCAGTGGTGCTAAATACGATTTTGTTATTTTTGTGTCACTATGTTGTTTGTTTGTATCTTTGGGCAGGATTATAGGACTAGAGAGTGAGAGGGTTACTGCTCTTTCAGCAGCATGAACCATCCTCAGAGGATGGGGACTAGTCTCCTGTTTTTTGCACATCTTCTGGCCAATTTCACAGGGCCTGTAAGAGGAGGTTAGGAACAATTCAGAACACTTAGGCTTTAAATGGAAAAACCAGCTTTAAACCAAATTTATATTTTGCTATTACAGTTAGATAGCAGCTTAATAGCCCCTAAAGTAGAAATTATAACATCAAAACTGGAGTTAATAATGTTGCAGAAGTAGATCCATCATACATTTTCCGTGGAGATTTTTTTTTTCAAAATCCTTTTTATTGTAGAGCTATGCATCAGAGATTGTCACGTCTCAGTAAAATTACCATGGGTGCACTTGTAGTGTCACAAGTGTAATTCCATTATTCACTGTCTGTGGAGCAGCTCTGGGATTTCGCTTTAGATAATGTTATTACTACAGTCTGTCTCTGTACGTTGGCTTAAACAGTCTTCTTTGAATTAACAAATGGAGCTGTGAAATATTACAGAAGTTAGATTTCTGTGCAAGTTTTATTAGTTTTTCCTTTAGCAAGTTACATTTTTTTAATCCTCCAAATACCTCCTGTAACATAATTAGTTGACTAATTGTATCTAGCATGTTTAATTTGCTCTGTTTTTTTTTCCTAACATTTATACAGTGCCATCATTAACGCCTCTCCTCCTGTCCCATCATGCACTGCCCCTCCTATGTATAGTGTTTGTTGTACTAATTTTATATACTGTACAGAACTTTATGAGCAATAGCCTGTTGTGTGAATGAAAAACGAATGCATTTGTCAAACGTTGGTGTCCAAATAAAAACAAACAAAAATAATTCAGATTTTTTTTTATTTGTTTGTTTATTTAGTTTTGTTTTCCTCTCCCAACCTGGCAAGCAGGTTAGAACAACGGCCATGATTACATGTCACTGTCTGCAATGACTGGTCAAAGTTTAATACATAAGACATGCTCTTCAATACAAACTAGTTCTGCAACATTCGCCTAACAAGCATTCAGTCAGAATCCTCACAGAGAAGATGCAATCTACTCTGATGTGTTCTCCAGTTCATTTATTTCAATTAGCGCTCTTTTGGTTCTCAAGAGGGAAGGTGGAGATCAGACAGAAAGGGAATGATGAAACAGTGGATAGCAGGAATAAGAGACGGGGTCAGTAAAGAAATAGACGATAAGCTGTGGAAATGTAATCATTTCTGTTAGAAAAGGGAGAGCTGTGAAAATGACTATTTATGTGAAATAGACTCAAATGATTAGTAAATTCTCACAGAATCATTCCAATACACAGCACTCACATATACACACACTCTAAAGCCCATTCTGTTGCTCACATTAGAGTACAAGTTTCTCATCCCCTTTGGGACCATTGTTCAAGGTTAGCATCAATGGCAGAATAAAGGTTACCATGTTTTTCTCCTTTCTGCTCTCTTCCACTCAATTGAATTTTAACCACACTAAGCTCTTGACCACGAAAGGTCATCTGTTGCCACTATCTCAGAATAATGATCAAGCAGAAGAGCAATGTGACTGTCAATATGGTATTTCCACAGTACTGTGCCCTTTTCTTTTGTCCACGTTCCATCTTAGGGCCCACCACTCCTGTGACATTGTTTCCAAAATTTTGTTTCTGCTGTGTGCTAAGCCTTTGTTAGTGCTGTGCACAAATACCATCTCTGCTGATAGATGATAATGTTTCTGACATGCTGATATAGCCAAATAAATCCTCATAATTGCGATGTCAAATATGACAATCATTTGGAAACCACTGTGGTGTGTTTTTTACCATCACACACAGATGCACAGAGCATTGAGAGGAGCTCTTCATCCGACTGATCTGGGAGCTCAGCTCTGTGAAAGCCTGTGAGAATACCATGGAATTGCTCTTTCGTGTCAGGAAAATGGCATTTTAAGCATGCAGATATGAACATACCCAATACAAAGAGTGGTGCTTAAAACTGTGGATGGGAAAACAACGTACCATGAAATACGGATTTTCTATTTCTTTTCAGACGCGTTTCATATTACCAATATCAAATTAAAAAAAAATACAATGCAAGATATAATGTTGAAAAGAAAGGTAAAACTGTATGTAAGCAATTGTTTTCTACAATTATAATTCTGCATAAGATTAGCAAACAAAAAAAACTAAAACAAAAACGAATTTATCTTTTTTTTTTTTTTCATATTGCTGACCATTGTTATACTGCTAAATGTTATACTGCTAAAGGCGCAATTTCCACAAGATGGTACAGTGGTGTTTTGTTTTTTAATTACGTTTGCACTCTAATCAAAAACCCTTACCCGTGTGATGCACAAAATATCACCTTGTAAGCTTTGGTCTTGGCTAGCTTTGCATTGCATCTACTCCATGAACAATCTGATAAGACCTATGAATGGTTGGAGCTGGTACAAATGAGTTGACCCAGGTTTACATTTGTAACGCAGCTGCAAAATTCTTACATACCACATACTGGGAAAAAGAACATGATGGCATCTCCTGAACTATCCTTTTTGACTCTGTTCTCTCTTATCTTGCTCCCTGTGGCTGCTACTCTCTTGCGCAGTGTCTCATTATTCTGGAGCTGAAAATGTTAGATATTTTTCTATTGTTTGTTGTCGGACTGTCTGGTCGTCCCGCTTTCTCCCTCTAGTTTTCCCTTCCCTCAGCTCCTCTCCTGTGACATTGATTCTAACTAAGCTGAACGTGTCACAAAGTCACAGTGAGAAATGAACAAATTAAACAGATGTTACGATTAATTAGAGAGAGTCAGTGGAAACATTTACATTTCTGGGAGAACGGGGACATATCCTTGGTCTCAATGCATCCAGCCAAATGCGGATGTTGTGTCACAGTAGATAACAGCAGACATTATTTTCCAACCCACTGATGTGTGTGCACGTGTGCATGCTGCTCTCAGTTTAGCATCTTGTACTGTACATTTGGTGGGGAATAACTTGGATCATTTCAAGCACGAGCATGGTCCTTCATGCATAGGCTTGGATGTGTGTGTCTGTGTGGGCATGTAAAAATCATGAGCATTTGCCGCTGAGCAGGGGTTCTCTTATTAGCGTGCATGCAGGCACCTCGCCTGCCAGGTCCCATCCACAGCTCCTTTATCTCATGAAGGGTTGGGGGAATCATTTCCACCGATGCCTTTTCCGTCAAGCGCTTATCAACAAAGCTAACATTAGTAAAGCAGTTTGAAAAAATGACTTGAAGGCGAGGGAGGGAAACAGAAATCCCTGGGCGAGTGGACAAACAGCTCAGTGATGATTCGGAAGCCCAAGGCCCTGTGTGTCTGAGAGTGTCAGATGATTATCTGGCAGACAGAGAGCCCAGATTTAAACACACAGCTTGAGAACACCCCCGCCACCTCCAGCACACACATCCTATTCGTAATTTTCCGTCTGCTGCAACTCTCAGCACCACCACGGCTAAATCCGCAAGCACTGCTACCGCCATGCCAGCCTCACTTAAGTTAACTTAGTCCTAAGTAAAAGGAAGACAACTTTTTTTGCTGGTCTTTCCTGACAGCCAAAGTAATCAGTGTGTCTTACTTACCAGATTGGGTGAAAGACAGAATGAGAGGTAGAGCAATGCAGAAAATCAGAAAGATGGGAGAAAAAGAGAGTGGTAGTCATTCACTAGACAGGCAAGAGTTGGATGAATTACTCAGAGCAATTTGAACATGAACAGATGTTCATAAATTCAAGGCAGACAGTGTTAATGAACAAACTTAGCCCTGATCAGAAAGACATGAGGAATAATCAGAGGGGGCTTGTATTCAGCTATGTTTCACATGCATGTGTGCTTCTGACTTGTTAGTGAGCAAGAGTAAGTGAGAGAGTGGTAGCAGCATTACCCCATCGCTCAATACAAAATGATTTTTTGCCATAACTCAGACAAGGCTGTGAGCAAAAGAGCGAAAAGGAAAGACAGAGACCGAATGATTCAGCTCTGAGAACACATTGGCTCAGACTTCAGTTGAAAAGCGAGGGAAACAAATTGTTTCCATTCACCTCAGTGAGTCCTGTCTCCTGTCTGTGGACCTGAATGCAAAGAAATCCTCCACCTCTTACTCAGTCACACCCCTTCCATCTTTCCCCCTCCTTTCCCTCTGTCTTCACTTCACTCACTGAGTGATCAATGCATCAGTAGTGGCACTAACAAGGTTGTTATTCTATCAGAGAGAATCAGAAGTGGCAGCATTTCATGGGCACCTGGACACTTTTCATAAATCTTGCAAAGCAGAAGTGAACTGCAAAGACAAAATACTCTGCTTGAAGTGTGCGGGTGCTAGACGCCATTCAATGGTAGGAAATAACATTTTCCCTGTTGGTTGTATAAACCTGCCAGTGGAATGTAATCTATATATTTATACCAGCTTATATTTATACTACCTAAATGGATAAGTCCAAGTAATCAATACTCTTTCTAGAAAGATAAACTGCATCATTTGCTCCTGGCTTGACAGCGCAACTGACAGCATTTGAATTATGCTTTCATGTGTTTAACAGTAATGAGTACAATTGGGCCTGACTTTGTCGCTCTTTAATAATTTAGAACTAACTGGAGACATGAAGCAATATTCTCAGACTACAATTGGGAATTAATCTTCTTCCAGGCACTGTTTTTTTTACCCGTCTGTCTTACTCACTTACTCTGATTCCCTCTTTTCGCTACATAATCGAACACTAACGCTTAAAAGCCCCATGCTGTCTTTACTGTGCATACGAATGGAGTGTGTTGTTGGCTTTGGTTGCTACAGTGGGAATTCTTTGGTGCAAAAGCATCCAGGAAAAGTTGATAATGAATAGCATTTCTTTTTTTGGTGACAGAATCAGTGTCTGTTATAAATTACACTTTGCAATCTAAAGAAATCCATGAAGAATTCCAGCTTTTCGACAAAGTCTTCTGTAAATTCAACCCCTCAAACATTAGGTTATTTTTTATTTCATTACACATAGATAAAGGTTCCTGTCTTTGTTACTGATAAGTCCTGACCTGTTTCTCTGGGATATAGCTGACAAAGACATAGCAAACAGGCCAATGTTCAAATAAAAAACTCATGCTGGTGTTTCGCTTTCTTTCACTTTTTCTCGTATGAATGGAGCACAGACAGAGGTCTTTAGTTAAACCCCCAGCTCTCTATTCATTTCCTCCAGGGCACACCAAACAGAGGTTTCTAGTTACAGTAAGTCTCAAATGTCTGCTTGTTTCAGCATCTGATGAAAATGCAATGATGTTTTGATTGAATTCATTGCCTCCTGAATAAACCTACTCTTCTAATGCACAATGCTTCAATTTGAATTCTAATGAAGATCCAGGCTTCATTTATGCTCTGCGTACGGTATATCTTCTTTTTTATGTGCAAGTACAAGTATTACAGTCATGATGTAGACTGAATGTATCCTTGTGATATAGAGACTTTTGATGTGTTTCTTTGCTGCTGCAGTACTAATGAGAGACTAGGGGTTTCAGGGTTTCAGGTGCTGGTGCGCTGAGAGAGGAGGTGAGTGACAGGGCTCATGAATAGTGATGGCCGACAGCTGCTCATTAACCAAGAGACTGTCTGTCAGCCAGCAGACTGGAAAAGCAGCCCTTCCTCTATGTTTACACACACATTTGCACATAAACACACCAATATGAAAATACACACACATATGTGCAATCCTATGGGGATTTGGTGAACAACATGAGCACCACACAGACATCCACACAGTTCATATCCCCTTCATCTGGATCCCTTGTGCCTGCTGTCGAGTGGAGGCCAATCATGCCTTTCCCTCTGACAGCATGAGCACCGTGTGCTATTACCTGTATGCACCTACCACTCCCACTGGGGCAAGACCCTTGCTGAATATGGAAAAACCTTCTAGATGTAAATTCTGAATGAGGTCCAGAGTGCAAAAGGCACAAAAGATTACAGCTAAGGCAGAACAAGTGACATTCAGTACTTTTTATGCTGTTGTTATGAGGAATTGTGTGCTACCTCCAGAGTCTGTCTCTTTCATTTTAACAACTTAAAGTAAAAATTCCAAAGAAAGGTGACCTAGATATTGGACATACATTCATGTTTCATTACATTTCTAATGGTGACATGCTGTTCTTCCAAATAATTCAGTCTGAAACTGGAGCTCCTTGAAATCAGAAGGCAAACCCAGGAGGATACTGAAAGCATTATGTGATATATTACATGGCATGTCAAAAGTTAAGTAAGCTTTTTCATTTTCTTCTTTTAAAACAACATATCCCATTTCTGAAAGCTGTCAAGACATAAAAAATGAACACTTTTAAAAGAAAGTTTCTTTTTCTTCTTTCCTCACAGTTTCTTTAGCTTACTTGGTGGGAAAAAGAAATGCAGAGGGCAGCTGCTGATATTGTTTCTCTGTTCGGACAAAGCCAGAAGGCAAAAATCTGTCAAAAGCCTTACTACTAACTTTCTATCTATCAAAAAGTAAATAGCAAAACAGCTAAATAAGACACAGTCTTAAATCAGAGTTCCTGTCTCTGGATGTTCGCTTAACATTCATTACTACAATCAAAGATAGCAAAAGGCCCTGAGACCTCAGTGACACAGAAGTGAATGCTGAAGTTATTTATTAAGCATGACAAAATTATTAGAAATATAAAATAAATATTAACATCCACTGCCCTAATTCCACCCCTATCTATATACAGTGGGGCAAAAAAGTATTTAGTCAGCCACCAATTGTGCAAGTTCCCCCACCTAAAATGATGACAGAGGTCAGTAATTTGCACCAGAGGTACACTTCAACTGTGAGAGACAGAATGTGAAAAAAAAAATCCATGAATCCACATGGTAGGATTTGTAAAGAATTTATTCGTAAATCAGGGTGGAAAATAAGTATTTGGTCAATAACAAAAATACAACTCAATACTTTGTAACATAACCTTTGTTGGCAATAACAGAGGTCAAACGTTTACTATAGGTCTTTACCAGGTTTGCACACACAGTAGCTGGTATTTTGACCCATTCCTCCATGCAGATCTTCTCGAGAGCAGTGATGTTTTGGGGCTGTCGCCGAGCAACACGGACTTTCAACTCCCGCCACAGATTTTCTATGGGGTTGAGGTCTGGAGACTGGCTAGGCCACTCCAGGACTTTCAAATGCTTCTTACGGAGCCACTCCTTTGTTGCCCGGGCGGTGTGTTTTGGATCTTTGTCATGTTGGAAGACCCAGCCTCGTTTCATCTTCAAAGTTCTCACTGATGGAAGGAGGTTTTGGCTCAAAATCTCACGATACATGGCCCCATTCATTCTGTCCTTAACACGGATCAGTCGTCCTGTCCCCTTGGCAGAAAAACAGCCCCATAGCATGATGTTTCCACCCCCATGCTTCACAGTAGGTATGGTGTTCTTGGGATGCAACTCAGTATTCTTCTTCCTCCAAACACGACGAGTTGAGTTTATACCAAAAAGTTCTACTTTGGTTTCATCTGACCACATGACATTCTCCCAATCCTCTGCTGTATCATCCATGTGCTCTCTGGCAAACTTCAGACGGGCCTGGACATGCACTGGCTTCAGCAGCGGAACACGTCTGGCACTGCGGGATTTGATTCCCTGCCGTTGTAGTGTGTTACTGATGGTGACCTTTGTTACTTTGGTCCCAGCTCTCTGCAGGTCATTCACCAGGTCCCCCCGTGTGGTTCTGGGATCTTTGCTCACCATTCTCATGATCATTTTGACCCCACGGGATGAGATCTTGCGTGGAGCCCCAGATCGAGGGAGATTATCAGTGGTCTTGTATGTCTTCCATTTTCTGATGATTGCTCCCACAGTTGATTTTTTCACACCAAGCTGCTTGCCTATTGTAGATTCACTCTTCCCAGTCTGGTGCAGGTCTACAATACTTTTCCTGGTGTCCTTCGAAAGCTCTTTGGTCTTGGCCATGGCGGAGTTTGGAGTCTGACTGTTTGAGGCTGTGGACAGGTGTCTTTTATACAGATGATGAGTTCAAACAGGTGCCATTCATACAGGTAACGAGTGGGGGACAGAAAAGCTTCTTACAGAAGACGTTACAGGTCTGTGAGAGCCAGAGATTTTCCTTGTTTGAGGTGACCAAATACTTATTTTCCACCCTGATTTACGAATAAATTCTTTACAAATCCTACCATGTGGATTCATGGATTTTTTTTTCACATTCTGTCTCTCACAGTTGAAGTGTACCTCTGGTGCAAATTACTGACCTCTGTCATCATTTTAAGTGTGGGAACTTGCACAATCGGTGGCTGACTAAATACTTTTTTGCCCCACTGTATGTGTGGAGGTGTCCGTGTGCTGCAGCTTTTGTAATTATATTAGTTCCCAGAAACCATCCATTCACCCAAAATGCTAGTTCCTCCTCTTATTGTACAGGAGCTATAGCTGAATGATGACATCATTACTCAATGAGCACCACCCCACCCACACGGTCTCACTTCCAGAGTACTTCCAAGCCCATTATTCACCCGTCTCTATTCACCCAGTCACTTAAGCCCCTGTCACCATTTCATTCCTGGCCCTAATTCAAGCTTTGTATCTCAACCATTCTTATAAACTAATTTGTGCATGTATAATAGTGTAGTCTTTGATCTTAGATATGCATGGCTTGCTTTCACACTCTGTGAGCTCTGAGGGTTTATAGTGGAAATCATGGAATTATTGTTTGTGTGGAAGTCAGTTGTTTACTCAGCCATTGCATAACTTTGTGTAATACGTGGCGTATGTTTGAAGCTTGACTGAGCTGATGCTTGATGTGTGAAAAACAAATATGGTGTGAAATGTGTTGATTTCAGTGCACTGATCCCTGTTTTGAACTTATTTTATTGGCACTGTCAGCTAAGACAATTAAACTCAACAAGCATGAAATGCTACCTGTCCTGGTAGAAAGGTGAAAAGAAATTACAACTACAAATAATCTGTCATTTAGAAAAATATGGGCCATGGAGTACTGGAAATGTATTATCTAATCAGTATTAGAGCTCTAAAAAGAACAAAAACAAAACTGACTATGCATAATAGTTGTGAAATTCAGTTAAAGCATTATTGACTAGATTGTATGATCAAATGAAAAGATGTCAGTAATATGTAAGGGGTGCCAATTCCTGCTGAAACCTCAGACAAACACATCACAAAAAACAGTTTAGTGAAAGCTTCAAACACAGTGCTCATTAAGTGAATGATTATAAAAGAAAATAAAAGAAGTCAATACATATTTTTCAGCCATCAAATGCCACTAGCATTAAATCTCAGATGTGCCGAGAGAGAGAACTTCAATGGTGTACATGTTGCTCTCTCTTTCATTTGGATAGCTATGCTCACAGTAACTGGCAACAGGACACACGCTGGACTCAAATGCTTTCAAAGGACTTGGCAGTTACAGTCTACTTAGAACCATGTTCAAAAACAGGTTTTTTCAAAGAACAGACAGGCGGATAAAGGACAAAATCACAAGAGCTAAGACAATCATAATATAACAGGTAAACTAATGTAGGCTACAGACATTTTGGCAGAACTGCACAGAAATAACAGAGATTATCTGGCAATGAAAACATCTGGATTGGGCATTATGTTTCATAATTGTTTAGATTCATTCACATTTCATACACTGTGTTGCAATATAACTAGATATACTATAATAATATAATATTTGAAAAGTTTTGAATATTACAATTAGTCTACACTCAATAACCTAGAACCACAAAATAATGACATTTTTATACTGATCCACTTGAGGGTAACGGGGTGGGCTGCAGCCTAGCTGTCATGGTGTGTAAAGTTGAGTTACCCTCTGGAAAGGTCTCCAGTCTATCACAGCACTAACAAAGAGACAGATAACTGTTCACACCTATAGCCAATTTACAATAACCCATTAACCTAGCATGCACATGGTTAGATCATGGGTGATAGCCAGCAAATGTAGGGAGAATTCATGCAGGGAGAACACGCAAACTCCACAAAGCATGACCCCAGTTGACCAGATTCAAGTTCAGGACTGTCTTGTGGTGAAGCTACAGTGCTAACAACTGCGCAACTGTTCTACCCTAAAATTAAATTTCAAAAGCTAGAATCTCAGCTTTAAGTATTCAGATCTTTAATTTAGTGGAAATTCATTTTGCAGCACTTAAAGCTTCCCAGAGACTCAGCTGGCTTTACAAATTAATCACATTCATCTTTAACGGATCATGCCGAGCTTTTCAGACAAGAATAGAACCATCTATAAACTGTCCACAGATGTTCAATGGGGTTTTAATGTGAACTGTGGCTTGGTTAATTACCAAAAGTTAGAGATTTGTCCCTAAAGTCACTAAAGTATTACTTTATCTGTATGTTGTAGCTGTGTTTTCAGGTTATGTACACTCTGGAGCAAGTTTTCTTCAAGGACATTTTTGTATTTTTCTACATTTATTCTCCTTTATTAAGGTAATGTAATGTTATTAGCAGTGCTCTAAAAGATCAGTTTCTAACTGGCTAGACCAAAGAATATTTCTCTCCATGCTCTCTGAGTTTGTTTTAGGAACTTCCAGCGGTTTGTCATATGCTTTCAACTCAGGGTGGCTTCTTTCTGCTTTGTCATAAAGAAAGTGTACATTATTGTACTTTATTGAGCCCCGTGGGGAAATTGCTCTCTGCATTTAACCCATTCACTCAGTGAAGCAGTGGGCAGCCATTGGGCGCCCGGGGAGCAGTGTGTAGGGACGGTACCTTGCTCAGGGGTACCTCAGGGTAGCTGTTAAGGGGAATCGAACCCCCGACCTTCCGATCATGGGGCAACCACTCTACCTACTGAGCTATCCCTGCCCTAGGTTTAAAGGCCTGGTTTACTGAAGTGGATGGTATTTATGAAGTCCTTTAAGAGAGATCAGTGGATTCTTGGTCATCTCTCTGGCCACCTCCAGCCATGCTGGTTTTAAAACTGCTCCCCTCTCATAATTATTGAGTGCTCTTTGATTCTAGGAGCACATCTGATATCTCTGCGTTACTGTGTTGAGCCAGGACCAACTTTGCGACTGATCAGTTGCTGTGTTTTAACCTAGTTATAAAATAATAAAAAGCCACTTTTTCCCATTCAGAAGGAACCAAATCATAAACTTTAAAAAGATTTTCTTTAATAGTTTTCTTGTAGTAGAAAATTTGAGGGCAAATATAACTGCCTTATTCAGGATTAATTGTGGCCAAATCATTCATTTTGTCTCGGTTAGACTCGCTTAGGTGCTCTTGATTATTAATTAGCAAAGATATCTAAAATTATGTTTTTACTTTGACATTTCCCCTGGTGAATGGCTGAATACCATTCACCAGGGGAAATAAGAATTTTATTCATTTACATTTTTATAACACAATCAAGTTTTTTATAAGAGCTGTGAATATTTTCTTACACTAGTGTGCATTTTGTGTTGAGAATCACTCTTACCTGGCCATCATGATGCTTTCACTCAGTTCTAATAATCATGCATCAATGATAGAATAAATTAATTTACTTTGAAAGGTTATTTGTGACACATACTACGTTACTCTACTTTCATGACTAATTCTTTTCTTTGTCCAAATGTCTCATGTTTATGCTTAGTACACACAAAACAGTACAGAAACTAAGTTGCATATACATTAATATTCAATTTCTGATCAAATAATGTATCTGCTGAACACTTCTTTAGATCTTTTGAGTAATTAGTACCTGCTTTCCGTGAGAGAGAAACTGCAAAAGACTGCTTAGTCCAATTTCAGTTTTATACTAAACATCTATTTAGATGGAAAACATTTTAAAATCACTTTCTCTATATTCTTACAGCCCAAAGATTCAAAGCTGAGGAACAATAAGGGAGTAAGCTATAGATGACCATGCATGCAGCTGTATGCCAAGTTAAAATACTCTGATGGAATGCTCCTTTTGTTTGTAATCGATTGAGAGAGAAAGGCATCCACCGTGTAATTGTAGCCTCATTTGATCTCAAATAAACCATGCTGTCCTACACAAGGGAGAGAGCAGGGCAAGGATAAGCTGGAAACACCTTCATTACACCAAACACACACTCCAGCACACTTACTTCCTTGGCCTAACTCTTCCATGCACGTGCACATACACACACAAAAACACTCATTTGCACTTTCCTTTTAAATTATATCCGCCCTCACCTCCACCCCTCACTGCCTCCCCTGGTCTGTCTTTTTCTCCAATCTTGCTCTGTGTCTTATCTTCAATCAAACTCAACACACAGCTAGATAGAGGGTGTATGAACACACCAACACACACACACATACACACACACGCTCACTCTGTCCGCACATCTTGGAATGAGCCTGGGATTGATTCTAGTCACACAAGAGTGGGGCGAAATGAGCAGTCACTCTGAATAGGCAAAGGCGTCAAATAATACAGATATGAACGTCAGAGGGATAATTGAAGAAAGTGTTTTATATGTAAAAGACAGAGGAGGATGGAGTGGAATTGAATCTCAGAGAAAATGAGGAACTGGTTCTGGTCCCAGAAGACTGACTCACAATAAACCCAACTATTTCTGAAGAAAATAGGGTGTAATTAGACTGGTCAGGGGGTTCCACTGGGTCTAACACCATTCACATTCACTCTTTCTCTATCTCCCCTGCATTCACTCACTCTCTTCCCATTTCTTAGCCTCTTTTTAGCATCTCTAAGTCAAATGTCAGTATGTTCATGTGAGCCCAAGCTTCTTTTCTCTCTCACTGTTGCACTTCCTTTGTTATTTCTTTCATCCTGTCCTGTTCTTTTCTATGTGTACTTCCCTTTCCACCATTTTCAACCTTCTCTCCCTCTCTCTTCCTGCCTCCCTCCATCCGTCTATCCCTCCCCCACCCAGCAGGCGTGGAGCTACATCAGTAGAATTGATCAGATATTCCAGGCACATATGGACAGCACTGATGGGCATAAATCATGAGTATTTTGAAGTGCCCATGCAGGGCTCTTCAGACTGCTTATAGTGAGCAGCCAAAGCTCTGTGGAACCAGTGGATGAAATCCTCCTCTTCTAGCTCCATTTTCATGCCAAATTTCTTTCTTTTACTTTGCTTTCCAAAGTGTGTAACATCTTCCTCAGCAGACTTCGAGACTCTTTTTCTATGTGTCTCTCATCCTATGTTAATACTGATGTAACCTCCAAGCCCTCCTTGTCTGAGCTGTGTGCATTCACAGCCTGAAAGATGGTCTCCTCCCTCACCCCGTCCCTTATATGCTACCTAACTTGGCAGCATTACAACAACCTGTTCCTATGGCAACAGGCTGGCCAGCAACAATAATCACTATTGTTTGAACATGTCGTGTTGTTTCAAGCGTTTTCCTGGTCACATGGTGAAAGGCGAGCAGATGATAATCAATACCTCCTTCTGAGCCATAAGGGGTTAACCTGCCCTTTCCTCCTCTCACAGACACACTGAGCACCACAGTAACACACTATGAAGACTTCCCATCTAACACATCTTTGGAAAAGATTATTGGACAAAAACAATAATTAATCCTCCAAATAAATGCCAAACTTTCATTGTTCTGTTTTCCTATTTGCAAGTCTCATTATATACTAAAATTACCTCTGAATAAAATACAGCTAGTCAATATTGTACAGAGATGAAAACCACTACAAAATCAATTGACAGTCTCCATAATTGCAGGGGAGATTCCTGAAGCTTCCCATATGCATTTGTCTCCCTGTGTGTGGTCACAAACCACCGGGCAGCAGAAATAAATCTCCACGCTTTGCTCTGTCCTTGTTCCCTCTCTCTGCCTCTCTTCAGATGACTTGTCCTCTGTCTCCCTCTCTCTCTCTCTCTCTCTCGCTTCAGGTTCCAGGTTATTGATTGGGACCCTACTGGAAGGTGCAGGGATAAGATAAATAAAGAGTCAGTGGCCATGAACAGCTCTCTCGCTCACCCTAACATGAAGGGAAGGATAATCATCTGCCAGGCTCGAGGAAGTGGTCATGTATTTTTTTCAGGCTACTTTCATGCAAAGTGCCTCAACTATTGCCTTCACCACAAGGATCCCCAGGGCCAACTGTAACATGCTCCTAAACCTACTAGATTCAGCAACAATTTAATGGCTTGTAGACTCAAGGTAGAACTTGTCGACTCAGTCGTATTATATTTTATGTATGAACTATAGTTCGTCAGTGAAACTCATTATAAGTCTATTCTTTAAAACTGAAATTAAACAGACTGCAGCTACAAAGTTTATGGACATAAGCCTTAATGTACTGAGCATGCTAAACTACATAGCAGAAAAAAGCAGGTGCCTCTCTGTTTTATCTTATGTTATCAAAGGAGTGTGCAGGGCCTGAAGTTATTTTGCACAGATTATAACAGACCATATCACTCAAAACCTCTATCAATCAAGGTGGATTTCAGTGAAATGCAGTAAGGATATTTGTCACACATCACTATGTAGCGCAAAACACTGCTATCTCCACGCAAATAGGTGGCACACAGGCATGTATAAAGTCATCTGTAAACACGAGCACACACAGTGGGGTAAATAACTGTCGGTATCTCTTGCAGCATCGAGAGCAGTGGCGCGAGTCTTCCCCTCAGATTTTGAAAGCCCTATCTGTATCAGGAAAAGCAAACCGAAAAAGCAATTTGCTTTGTCACACAGAGACATGCTTGACTACACTGAATAATTGCACTGCAGCTCTGGAAAGAGCTGTTTTCCTTTTATCTAATGAAGGCCTTCAGGGGAAGGAGCACGGGACTATGTGTTTTATATCTGTATGTGTGTGCTTGAGGATGTGTGTGTGACTGTATGTACGTACAGGTGTGATATGCAATGTACGCGCTCAAGGACTATATACATATGTGGGCATTTAAAACTGCAGAATGGAAAGATAAGCAATTGTAGCAGATATAAGATATCCTTTGCTCTGGTTCTATACCATCCATTCTACCAGTGTATATATTCTACATGTCGTTTCTGCACAGTGTTCCCCTGCAATATAATGATTAATCAAATCTGCATCTTGCCTCTCGGCTGTGTCCAGTTCCACGCTTCAGGCACTTCACTTATTCAATATTGCAGAAGCAGACTGGAGAATAAGAACCCCTGTGACTGGCTTTAGAAACTAACTCCGGAGAAGTGCTGAATCCACACTCAGCTGCCTGTCGGCCTTCCTCTATGGAGCTTGGCAAAGCAGTGCAAAAGCTGGAGGGACAACTTCAGCCCACAACTACCACTCAGAGGACTGCAAGGAGCCCTAGTGATGCAAGCAGAAGGGAAAAAGTGAACCTTTCCATCCCCTTCATTTCTATATTTTTCACCATAAATGTAGCAGAATCAGATGATAAAACATATCAGTGGGAGGAGAAAAGCAAAAAGAAGGAAAAAGATTACAAAAAATAGAGTGGAATATAAGCGCCGTCTCTGATTTCTCTGATGATTGCATTCAGGAGAAAGGTTTGTGAATCGCCACAATGGCTCTACAACATTTGCACCACTGTGAAACTGTAATTAAGTCATCAGCGACAGTTTGGAGTCTTTGACATCATAATGAGGCTGAATGTGCGCAGTTCGTGCTCTGTGGATAAGCTGCTGTAATCACTTCTATCTGCTTAATTATGTAAAACCATTTTTCTATCCTACTAATGTCTAGGTCTTTATCTCTTCCTCTCTCCCTCTCAATCTCTATCTCTGCCTCATATTTTGAAAATAATGTACAAGAAAATCGTAAAAATGCAGTAGAAAAGGACACACATCCTTGGACTTATCAACCTGAGGCACATATTTGGGTCTTAATGGATGCTGGAAAATAGAGTACAGTGGATGTTGGAAAATAGAGTACAGTGGCAAATGAGTAATAAAAATGGGCACTGAAGGATTTATACTAGCTGGAGCTACTTTAAAAATGAGCACAAAGCCCTGACCACTTATTGGTGGAGGAGCTTATTGTTACCCCTCCTAAGTACTGATCAGAAGAACAGTACAGCTCAAAAGAAATGTGCATGCAATTTTCATATCTTCTTTCTTTCAAGTTCACTTGTACACATTTCCTGCTTCACACTTATGGAAGTGAAGATGTGCGCTGGCTGCTGCGGGTTATTTGCAATGAAGTAAACATCATTCTTTCTGTCCCTAATGGAGAGAACCTGACTGTACTCTTTTTTAGATAGACCCACATCAAAGCTCCCCTTCGGTAGTACATCAGAGATCACCATATCGCAGTGTACAAGCTCCACGCACACAAACACATGCTCACCCTTGAGAGTGTGGCAGTGGAGAGTGAAATCTTGTGATGCTTGGGAACTTTACCGCCAAGACAGGCTGCAAAGGGAGAAAAAACCCTAAATGCATGAAAAAAACAGGAAGCTGCCACAGTTTCAATGGAGCAGAAAAAAAAAACAGCAGAGAAAAATGTCAACAACAAATAGCTGCTGGTTTCTATTGCCACAGGCGACATGGACTTTGGTTCTCTCATGTTTCTTTCCTCCCGCATTATGCATCATCTTTTCATCCAATTAAGCACAAATACAGGCAACAGAACAACTCAGGGAGCATCTCACTACTATTCACTCTGGGAGAGAAAAGCAGAGCAAAACAGAGGAAGACTTGTCAATGAAACAATGAACAACAAAAAGGATAGTACAAGATAAAACAATAGGAAGATTGTGCGTGTACATAGCTTTACTTAAGGATGGAACTCTTGGCAAACAATCCCTTTCTATGTTTGATAGGTCAGCCAGCGTCTCCTCTCATTTGTTATGTTGCTGTGAGTCTGTGCTGGGCAGCAACTCGCCGTTTTGATTCTGCAACATGAGCACACTGCCATACAGTTCTTCTAGATGGTGATTGATGATGTTTGCTGATTTATGGCGAGGCGCAGACAGGAAGAATGGCAAGGCCTCTTTGCAAAAAATCCAACTGAACCTGAGCTGTCCTTGTCTTCGTTGCCTTGGTTATGATCAGGTAGTGAAGTGAAGCAGCTTAAGATGAGTGTGAAAAGCCATGTTAAATTCTATCTTCAGGCAGACACTGAAGGTTTCACACCTCTCCCTTTGGGCACTCAGCCGAGAATTGCGTCGGGCACATTGCATTCTTAACCTTCTGTCCTACTGACTGCTTTAACTTTGCCATCATTTACGTGTTTCTCCTTATATTATTTGACATATCCTGATAAACCCAGGCTCTCTCCTAGGTTTATCAGGATATGAGAGAAAGATGAGATTTAGTAAGCTGTCATTGTTGTATTATTAATCTTTAAACATCAGGATAATAGATTTTATGACTTCACGTTGCCCTTTTCACCAAGCCTAGACTTCTGGAACTAGATATTTGAAAATTTCAAAGTCAGATTAACAACGATTTTCCCCTAGTGAAGTGAAAAGGAAAACTCAGCAGGCAGCTGAGTGTTAGCAGTGGCAGTCTTCGGTTGCACAAAGACACTGTACTTTTGGGACTGCTGAATAAGATGTTTCATGCTGTTTAGGCATTAGAGATTCATTAGGTAGTATGAATGTGAGATGCATGCTCTAGGAAGCTGTGCACTTTGCTTTTTTGTTGTTAGATATCTGTGTTATGTTTTCTGGAATGCCAGGGTTACACTATTTGTACTATTATCAACAAGCTGATGTTGTAGTGAAGTATCTTACATTGTTATTAATGTCTGCTCATACATTCTAAGCCAGATACTAAGAACTCCATAAACTCTACACTTTCCCACATGCCAGCTGAACATACTATATATAGACTAAAGATCTGGATACTTTGAAGGAGCACATGATCTTTCAGTTCTACTGCATAATAACTCAGCTGCAGTAGCAGCAGCAGTAACATTACAAAGATCAATGAAAACCACAAGCTCTGTTATGGGACAAACTCCAATGTTTTCTAGATGGATGGAGCCACTCATGTACTCCAACGTCACACAATCCAATTAGACTGTCTGTGTATGCCTGTGCTGCGCTCTGCAATTTAGTCACTCCCTGGGTCCATGCACCTGTCTTAGATTTACTAGAACCACAAACAAAGCGTAGTTATTCTTTCTCTAGCGCTTCTATACCACAGTTCATTCTCAGAGTATTCTTAATATTCTTCTTGCTTTCCAATTGTTTTAAGAGAGTCAAGTCTTGGAAATTGAAAATCTATATAATAATAGGCTTGGCAACGGTGGCTCAATATAAATGGCCCCATCTGCACAGCTGTGTTTTAATGCTTAAGAATGCTTTGACAAGCAAGATGCCTGCAGGCAGTCAGACACACTCGTGCAAACTCGTACTTGCACACACATACACCTAAGCACCAAGATGCCATGGTTGTTAAATATAGTCCTTAGGCCACTTTGAGTGTGTTCCATTATTGCAAATATTTTAGCAATGCACACACTAACTCGGAGAAAAGCACCTCAGGTAATCCTAGCTTGAACCACAAAGCATGAAATGCATTCACACAACCAATCAACTTTATTCTGATGAAATGTTTTGATAAGCTGGTTCGCCAGTACATCAAAGACAGCTTCCTACCAGTTTGCATTGCATCCACAGAGGATGCCATGTTGAATGCCCTCCTCCCTGTCTTCATACTGTCTGGAAAATAACAACACCTAAATAGAAATTCCCCATGAAACTGACTGACAAATTAACCTCCCTGGGCGTGGATACTGGACATCCCAACAAAAAAATACCAGACAGTTGAGATCGCAAATCAAATCTTCTCAGCATTGAAGCTCCCTACAGTTGTGTATTCACCACCCCAAATTCATACTATAGAAGTACAACCGCACTGTCCAAATAAGGAGAGAACTCTACTCTTACAGATACAACACCAGATCAATCGACTGTTCAGTAAACAAAACTAAGGAGCTGACTGCTGGTTTTATAGAACAAAGAAGGTAAAGACACATTTCCCTCCATGAAGATGAGGGAGAGTAGGTCAACAGCTTTAGGTTCATGGCAATCAATATCACAGAAACCTGTGATGCTGATCACATAGTTCTTTTTATGAAAACTAAAAATGGCTAAATCAGCTATTCTGGTTATGTGAGGTGTCTGAGCAAAGCCTAAAGGATGCTATAAACAATATCTGGCAAGCAATATAGAGCTATCTGTCATACCACCAAACTTTTATCACAGCCTGTATTCTCCTCAGGCTGTGAGAATACATTATTCCTTCACCACAACAATATCACGACATTTCTTAATAATTATTTATTCATCCATGTAAATATATCTATTTGTTTTTTGTCAGTAGTATGAAAGAAGTTTGTACTTAACTTACACAATTCTATATTCCATGATCACAGTCAAATTGATCCCCGAATCTTGAATCAGTCAACTAATAAGATAATCACTGAGAGTAACCCTGGGATCATCATGGTTTTAGTGCTACATCTGCCTTATACAGAAACAGAGAGATTATGCCTGCTTGCCTGAGAAGACATATAGTGGCTCTGGAGGTCTCATTCTTCTTTCCCTTGGCCTTTTTGGTCTGACTTGAGGATAACAAGAGAAAAATAGTGCAATTGTTTGACAAATGGGTCATGCTTTGTTTGCATTTACCCAAGAAGCAGTCCCACAATTTTCCGAATGCCCCAGGACTGCAAAGTGTGACAGGGGATGGAGATGGAGTAGAGCAACCAGGAGAGGGGATGAGTCTGTTAGTAGAGTGTACAGTATTTCCTCAGTAATAACAGTGGCACCCTGGCCAATGACGTATCACCAATTTTACACACTATGGCAATCTTGAGCTTCTCATGCTTTACTGTATGTATGAGCAAAGACAGCATCCAGAATGAAACACTAAAATACAATAACACTGGTGAAAAGAGCATGACTGGAAGGAGGAATCTTTCATGCATTCTTATGTTTGTCTTTCTCAGATATCACCATTGCCTTTCGCCCTCCTCTAGCTACTCATTTCACCTCCTTGTAGTTTTTCCTGCTGGGAAAATAGAGGGGTGTGCACTATGTCACTGAGGGCAGCAGCAGGGGTGGAGAAAGTCAACCCTCTCGCGAACCATACAGGGGCAAAAGGGATAGTAGAAACAACTCATCACAGTTGATATCCTTTATTTGAACTATTCTATGCTATTCTAGCTTTGGAAAGCTTTGAACTGCAGCCACGGGGTTTTGTTTTCAAGAGTAATGTTTTATGGAATTAACTACTGTGTCCTTAGAAGAAAAATAAATAAGAAACACAACAACACTGCCGTATTGTGTGGATTTGACAATGAAAATTATAAACAGGCATGTTTTATTCAGTAGCAATACACCTTTCGTTTCATGTCCTGCCTTTGCAGCTTTAGCTGTCTTTGGTCAGTCAAGAGATTCCAGAGCCACAGATGACACACTTTGCATTTACCTCAAAGACTTTTTAAGCCAGAACATCCTTAAGAGGTTAGGACAAGATGGAAGCAGAGGCTGAAATATATACTTTTTTTTATACCCAAGAAAGCATCACCATCACCACAAACACAGCCTGTCACAGCTTACATGAACACACACCAAAGAAGCTGTGTGCACACCCATTCTATATTCACCTGGCTCGGACAATAGGTATTAAATGAATGTCAGCAGAATCACTCAATTATCTCTTAGATAATTATCTCTTAGATAATTGAGTGGATAAAGCTTGGAGCATTCATTATTTTAATTGTAATCGGAACAATAATAATCTTTATCATTTTCCTAAACCCAAGAGAAACCCTTTGTTTTGGCATGTTGTAATTGGATATACGTCAGAGCTGAATTGATGGTATTAATGTTGATCTAACAGCCTTTCTACCTATCAATCATAATGAGCAGGAAGACATTAATGCTAAATGTCGGATTCTTAAGGACCTATCTATCTATCTATCTATCTATCTATCTATCTATCTATCTATCTATTACACACACACACACACACACACACACACACACACACACACACACACACACACACACACACACACACACACACACACACACACAGGTGCACAGCCAACCTCGGCTGCATCAAAGAGTGGTACTTCGTTCTCTGGACTCGTGGCACGTAGACGTGCTGCTCCTAGTGTCGGCACCTTGCAAGCACAGCAGTCACCTTCCAACCTCTGGTCCCCCACCCCCCAAGCTCCTGGCGCTCAGTCGCAGTTATTTTGCAGGACGGAGGGGACCGCTGTCTGTTCACTTTGACTCATTACAGCATCTCAGGAGTTTGCGCTCTATTTCGCTCTCTCTCTTTCTCTCTCTCACCTCCTTTCTCTCCTTCTCAGAGATAGGAGGTTCAGCGTTCGCTTCCCGCAAAACTGTCTATGCTCCACAAAAGACACGCGACTGGTTGCTTTACCGAACCACATAGGGCTGCCTTGCGTCCCGGTGATGAGGCTGGTGGCGCACAGCCGATACAGCATTGAAGGAATCCCTCTGTATGTGAAGAAACCGCCCCAGTAACGATTAAAAAAAAAAAAACACGGAGGAACAGCTGCCGGAACCGGTGTCGGCTGGGACGCGAACATTTCGACAAGAATGCATCTCTTCAGTGCCATGTTCCTACTTGTGATGTTAGCTGTCATGCCCGGTGAGGTAAGGACGCATGTATACGATGAATAAGCATTGCTCAAAAGTTCCTGAAGGACCTATTTACGAATCTCAAAATTGACATTATACCTGTGAACCAACGCTTTGATTGGAACAACATCGCAATTTCAAAGAAGGTAAAATATGTTAAACGACTGCGAAGACCTATTAATCCGAAAATATCGCAGTTCAGTCTGCAATCTATCATGCTACTGAAACATAGAGAGAAAGTTCAAGCATAACAATAAGAAGGGCTGTAACAGTCGATGGCATATCCACGTAAACTAGAGCCCTTACACATTAAAAAAAAGAATATCGTCATGCAATTTATGGTCACTGCCTTAAGGGAATGGTAAGAATACATAAAGTACCATCTTCCTCTGACAGTATAGTAATTGATTTGTCGGCGCTCTGATGCTTTTGATGCCCTGGAGGTCGTTGTTTACAGATCTTCCTATCAACCTCTACATCAGTGACAGAGGGGTCCCGGGGCTCACCGAGAATCAGATATTGCGCTGTTTAAGCGTCACGCAACGAAGTGTGATTTGTGGCCGTGAATGCAAGACATGAGTAATTACTATACTGTACCAAACCAGCGCCAACAAATGGTTGTAGTTTCTGGGGATGTGTGCCTGCTTGTGTGGCGTGCTCTCGTGTATGACACTCGAGAAAAGCCGTGCCCGTTTGGAAAAATGACGAGCTTTGATGTGACAGTTGTAAATTAAAGTGAAGGACGGTAAATCATTTGACCCAGAAAAGCTTTCGGCCAAGGCAAGAGCATTTGAACTTGCAGGGGTTCAGCTGGTCAACATACGTGCAGTGATGAGCATAACTCAGATGGATTAGAAAGTGTAACGTCTACAGAGAAGCCAGCTACAATTCTCCACATTTACTAGGATCACACAAACTAGCCAATGGTCCTTGTAGGTCAGCGCTGTTTATACCTTTAATAACAAACCAAGCTATATTCAGGACCGTGGACAGCGCTGTGTCGCGCCTGAGTCAATTTAGCACCGAAGACAGCGCCTCCTTATACGTTGGAGGTGAGTATCACCATTTGGCAAAGGCCATCTAGAGGCCTCAGGGTCTTGCAGATATAACACCAAAGATCAAATGACACGGAATATATGTGCATTTACAAGGTCAGTGAAATACTCGACGTTAAAATGGTATGAAAAATAACAGTGAATAATATGGCCGTCACTCATGGACAATAGAATTGCATCAGCTCTCTATTACATTGTCTTCGATTGCATTTCTTTTTCAGAATGGCTCTTTAGGTATTTGCAGTAAATGTATACTGTTAAACTAATGGACTTTTCATCTCAAACATGAGCACAGCCTGTTACTCCATTTAGCTGTCGATTATCATTGTAAAATGCAGTATATTGTTGGAACTGTTCAGATTCACTAATATTTCGCATTGCATTTGCATTAGCCATACATCACTCATTTATGTTTACCAGCCGAGTAAACAATTACAATTGACCTGTAAAAGGAGGGAAAGCTGTTGTGCGTTTTCAATTTATAGGAGATGAGTAGATGTGCCATACACCTGTTTGGTAGATTTAAAATAAATCATGTACAGCACAGCTGGTATTAGAGGAGAACTGTGTGTAACTCCTAGAGTGGTAACAACGTGCAAAACTCTAATTTATTTTCAAGCACAACCCCAGCATGAATAAACTTCCCTGATGCTTAATTATGGAGTAAAAACTGATATATTCTAATCCAAACCAAAAAAATTGGCCAAAATTGGAGGAAATTTGTAAATTACACAACTTTCTCTGTTCAACAAATACTCACACAGCATCACAGATGCACTTCAATAAATGGTAAACACTTGCAAATGTGATCCTGACAACGTAACTGATGATACAGTTTTATATCTCAACCTCTTCTTCAGTGGATTTATATAGTAGCTGCCTTTGGGGGACAATTTGTTGTAAGTGTTTACATTAAATATTGAACGGTTTGAAAGAAAATATGACACCACCCATCGTCTTAAGATTGCATTGCAAACATAAAGTATTGATGAATTCTTGCATATGTACTGCAACGGGGATAACACTCCAGCAGAGCTCATATCCACAGTAAGCTTCAGTCACAGTTTCAACACAGGCTTTTATGAAATATTTAGACAGCTTTAATGAGACAGATGCACTTGTTCGTTCACTGCGTGTGTTTGTTAAGTGCCCATAAAGCCCAGGGGTCCTTAGTGCCACTGATATAAATGGGCACCTGTTTGACCTTGGCACAGATGTCTTGCTATAATGTGCACACCAAGTGACGCATGACAGAATGCAGGTAAACTCAATCAAGAGCTAGGATTTACATCAATATGTGATACTGCATGTATTGTATACTTTGTTTGTTTCATCATTAACAAGATAGGGAGTGTAAAGTATTGCAGCTTGGAAAATTACTCTAATGTAATACATTAAAAATAATGAATTATTGAATTGAAATAAAGATAAATAATAAGGTGACTTCTTCATCAATAGATATAACTTTAATGTTACAATCAAAGACTTGAGAAGAATACTATATTCCTGCTCGACAATCAAGCTCTTTTAAAAAGCATGCAAGGGGCCTGATGGGGATGTAATGTGTATTTTGTTCCAATTAAACAAATGATTTATTTGTTTCATTTTCTAGAGCGGCACAATTACTGGTTAAGGCGTAGTGATTGGTTCGTGTACTTTCTCTCTTAGGCTTTGGGGGCAAGGAAAATAAATAAATTGATAAATAAATAAATAAATATAAACGCTTCTATCCCAGACGAGTGAGTGAGTGCCAGAGAAATGCCTTTATTGGTTTAAGATTCCTCACCTTGAAGCCTGCCGATAATAGTGTGGTTGAGACTGATGGAAATGAACACTTGCTTTGGTGTTTTGCCGTTGAGACACAAAGTGCATTGGGGGAGAAATCCTTGTTGTTCTCAAAGAGGGAGACAGGAGCCTGTGTAAGCAATTGGCTAGATTCTTCAGTAATTTTCTTGATCCCTTCTGTCGCCAGTGATCATGATAAACAACCAATTTGAAAATACTACCCTGTAAGACCTTGTTAAATTTTGTTTCCTCATTCTAGTTTGGTGTCATGATTGTAGGAGGAACTTGCCCAGCCAGGGCCAATTTACAGCTGAAAGGCGAGCAGTGTAACAGAACAAGCACTTGTAAATCAGGCTGCTGTTTAAAACATCATTTGGCACAAACATTCCGTTTATTTACATTCAGCTAATTATACAGTAGTTTAGCGATGCAGCATAAGTGTCAGAGAATCTAGATGCTTTTAGTAACACAAGTGCAAAAAACAGTAACGATAATGCTGTAAGCTGACCTAATGTAAAGCTGTTTACAGTGCTTCTACATGTGAGGACAAAAAGGACAGACCTTTGTTCATTCAGAGTCAGACAGGACAAAAAGCTTGGTTGGCGAATGTCCACATGAGACAGTTTTAAATAATCCACCACCCTGGCATTGACCCTTTGGAAAAAAATGGCTTTGCCTGGTGCCAGCTGAATGAGAGCAAAGCTACATGATCATAATAAAAACCCTTCCCTAGACACGAACGTGACAGAGCCATGTTAAATCTTCATCCTCGTCTCCACACCAAAAGCCTATTACAGTAGAAATCTAAGAGAAAAAAATTGTATGTCAGAAATATTTCTTTATAGAAATTCTCCCACTGCCATTATTATCAGAGAACCCACTAGGCAAAGGTTTATATAAATGTTGAGAAAACAGACGTGTAGCTGGATAATGTTCTAAGAATAGAGATGTGAATCTATGTTTTCCAGGAAGAAGGACACTAAGTAGCACGCTGGACTGAGTGTGCTCTGCCAAGCCGCATCATAACCTCCAACTAGAGAATTAAACAAATGAAAAGCTGCAGGAGCATGGGTGTAAATCTGCCAGCGAGAGGCAAAGACACAGCTGATAAAATCACCTTGCTGGACTAGACAGCTCCAGAGCTTGAATGAATTATTAACACTGCATGACCACACAAGCCCATGTAATTAGAAGGTCAAGCAGCAACAAAGATATATCTTCATACGCCAAGAGCATTACATAGTATTGGTGTAGCTTACACATAACTGATGAGTCAATTGACTCACTGCTAAAAAATGTGGTTTTAAAGACATATTTTGCGTTACATGGCAACAATATGTAAGTTTACTGTAAATTTCATCTGTTTCTTGAATAAAACACCACATAATTACCTATGTGAACTAATACCTGTGTTGCCTGTGACTCAGAAGCAATCATGTTTAGCATGATGTGGGTGAGTAAGTGAGCAGGCAGGGTTATATTAGCCTCTGTGCATCCACTTTCATGCGCTCCCCATCAATATACAAAGGTGCTGCTTCACAATCAGCCACAGATAATGAGGTTGCGTTATATCTGATTCACTGCTGCTTGGAGAGATTGAGTAGTATGTGCTTGTGTCGTGACTGATTAGGGTAGGGCCTGAATTAGGGCACGATAATGATACCACATTGTGTGAGAGATTTGTTTTATAAAAGAGATACTGCTTAAGAAAGGGGCTGATGCACTGAGAGCTATCGAGCCTTTGTGCTGTCCACTGTTCACTCCCTCATCTTAATGTTTGATGTGCTTTCATGTAGCCTGCTGCTTAATCATCAGAGGCGTTTTTATGTGTGTGTGATCGCGTTTGCAGGGACAAATAATCTTCACAAGCACCGACACTGTATGGATTCACGACTAAGAACGGAAATCAGGACTTGAAGAGGTTATTTTTTTTGCTGTAAGACTTTTTTTTTTAAAAAAAAACTTAAATTCAGTTTGACTCAGTTTCCATTGTAAGGTAAAGACCCCACAATAAAAAACCCCAACAATTAGATGACCCCACTATGAGCAAATGAGTTGTAAAATTAAAGTTGAAAGTTGGGACAGCTGTGAATGATGCCGGTTATATTTAGATCAAGTAGTACTGTGCAGGGACAGATAAAGGAAGGTTATTGTGCTTTTTGAGTTCTTAATGATGATTTACCTGCTCTTCATCACTTTGTTCGCAACTCACTCCTGGGTGACTTAGGTTCTGATGATGCTGGGGAGTTTATTTGAGGTGTGTCTCAATGACAAAGTGAAACGGGTAGCTGATTTTACTACTGCGGTGCCTTGGATGAGCCTCACAGGCAGGCAGTGGTCTGCATGGTAATTGGTTAACGGGTGCACTGCTGAGTAGAGAAGCATGTGAGGTCAGTGGCCTGACTCTCAGACTAATACTGCCTCCCTGTCATGATTGCCTCCAGAGGTAGAGCTAGCACAAGCTTGGCCATACCTCTTCATATGGAATAACCTTTTTACATAGGTTATGTGTTTGTTTTGTTTGCTTTTGCAATTGCCAAACCAAAAAATAGGTTTTGTAAAACCTTCAACACACTTGGCAGACATTTAAATATTACTTGAAAAGGGGCTTGCCAGCATCAAATAGAACATTACAGTTTAGTTTCACTTTAAATGACCGCTTACTCATTCCGAGTCACAAACTGTCCACTACATTTGCTCAAGGCATGTGTGGGCCCTAAATGACCTCTATTGCTGTTTTCTGTCGTGTTGAAAATCCAGCAGCCTGCTGTCGTATAACAACCATTAGAATTCACATGGACCAAGCTGTCTGACTGGAGGACAGATTGCAATCACTATTAGAAAGCTTAGCTTTGTCATTTCTACATAAATGGTTGGTTAACCTGACATTTAACCAGCAATAACTGGATGATTAAAAAAAAAAAATCATACAGGAGACCTAAAAAATATTTTGAAATTATGTCCCCCTCCTTGACTCCTGATCTCTCTTCTATAGCATTTACAATGTTTGACTCATGCATAAATAATTTCTCAAAACATTCTGGCTGCTAATATAACGCATAGGATGTTATTTGTATGCTTCCTGTCGACAGAGTATAGAAGCATCGGCTTGACTGGTGGGATGAATATCATCCCTATATCGCATTCTCTACCCCACTTTCTCTCTTTCCTTCTGTGTGAGTGTGCTCGAGGGTGCAGGACTCCCAGAGGTTTATGTCTGTGACTCTAAGCAAGAGTGACATTTCTCTGACAACACCCAGCACAGACACACATGCACCTCTACGCACACTCTTTCTTCTCGCAAATACACATTGTCTTTGTCTCCTTTTCTCTCTCGCCTTTGCGCTCTAGTTTCCAAGCATGTCAGCAATCGGATCCACAGTAGACAAAGAGCCAGACAATTCACAGAATCGATTCAAACAAACGTGGCTAAAGCTATTAAGGCTGCTGAAGTGCATGGTCTAAGTGACAGATGCGAATTAGTGCACAGACGTGCTTGATCATTTGGTCAGTGCTGAACACACAGCTGCCTGTAATAAGGATAACAACACATGTAGCCCTAGTAACAGTCACTATGGGAGTGACCCAGTGTTTTGGGGTGTACGTGAGTGTGGGTTTGTGTGTGCCAATCGGCTCTTTTTAAAAAAAAATTATTTATTTTTTTGCATTGCAGTAGGCACCTCCTGACCAGCTCTCTGTACGACCTTGCTTTCCCCTGCTCGATGAATCTTTTATGAGCCTGGCAATGTGGGTTTCTGTGTAGAAGATTGGAATATAAATATGGCTGTTGCGCCTAGAGCTCCTCTTCCCGCTCTGATACAAAAGCTTTCATAAGACTGAGCAGATTGGGCAAGCTGCTACTTGAACGTTGCTCTTTACATTTCTTCACTTTTATTGGAAGAAACACATCACGGAGCGTTGTGCATTCAAAAACACCAGTCACAGATTGTGCCTCTACCTGCTCGCTCATATCGTTAGGCAACATACAAACTTGTTTCTTTTAAAAGCGGTTGGTTTTCACGTCAGATTCTCAGTCGTGGATTTTGTTTTCCTTTTGAACGTCCTAGTTAATTGCTGACATCCATCGTATGAAGCAGAGAGCTGTAGCAGTAACTGACACTAAATGAGGGGTGATAAACAAGTGACAGAGTAAATGTTGGTTGAATTGCTCAAACTGTGCTATCCTTCGTCTTCTCTCTCATTTCCCTTTCATCTCCTCAGTTTTTCATCTCTTCCTGCTTCTACTTCTCGTGATCCCTGCTACCTTTGTTCCATCGAATCGTCTGCTCGCCGCCATGTGTGACTGTGACAGCATTGCCTCCCATGTTGAAAGCTAACTCAATTGCAGGGTGATCATTTTGGGTAATGAAGGATGAGAGCTATACAGCACAGTAGAGGAGGAAGTAGAAGGCAAGAGGAACCATTTAATCGATGTGTTTTCCACGTGGCACTGTCACAGCCACTCAGTAGGGCCATTGATGAGGGAGACTCACTTTCTCTGACTGCGCCAGGGCTTAAAGGCTCCAGTCAGGGAGGCGTGGGAGCCCAGCAGCGACCAGACACTGCTGCATATCAAGCAGGCTGGCAATGCTGCTCTTTGCAGCCCCACGGTGAGCAAGGTAGAAAGGTCCTTTGATAAAGACACTACATGCCGGAGAGGGGGCGATAACAAGATGATCCAGTGGAAGGAACTCCAGCTTGCATTACATTATGATAGCTGAGCCTAAACCCCCAGGATTTCTCCAACTCTATAAAACATACATGGACACATTAGTGCGCAGTACTGGATGTGAATGCAACATCTGGAAGTAGAGACCATGATGCAGCTAAAAACCAACACATGAATATATATTAACCAAGAACTATGATATGCACAGGACATTGGCTTATTTCATGACACTGCTGAATGTCCTGAAATAAGTAGGGTCATGGATAACACAATGCTAGATTAGAAAGCTCAGGTTTAGATAAGCCTGTTAGAGCAAAGCAACTTTTCATAACAAAAATGTTTTCATCTTTTTCTTTGGGTGCCTTGAAAAGCGCTATATAAATCCAATCCATTATTATTATTATTATTTTAAAAAAAAATAATGGCAGTCTCAGAAACACGAAGATATCCTGCACAAAGGACAAAATGTACTTCAAGTACTGAAAAGAAAGCATCCTTTCCCCCCTCTTGTCCCTTAGCAATACTCTTGGAAATGCGTATGCATATTGCATCTAAATTATATTAAAGCTACTCTGTGTGTGTGTGTGTGTGTGTGTGTGTGCGTGTGTGTGTGTGTGTGTGTGTGTGTGTGTGTAGGAAAAAGTGTAGTTCCAAAAGCTAATCCACTATAACCGAGACCATATAGTGTGCATGCATACGTTTTTGCCACACAGGCACACACACTGTGGACAGATGCTGTGAACTAAAGCTGCTGTGTTGATCAGGGTTGGTGGGCAGTATCAGTACAAAGTGAAAGGATGTGAACTGAGTTTGAATTAGTGCCCAGTGGAGTAGCCGAGCAGGGCAGCATGGCTGGTAAGTGAGTGTGTGATAGAAAGAGAGAGAGAGAAACTGAAAAGACAGTGAAAGACAGAGTAGAGTTACTGAAAATGAAAACTCAGATTGTGAGCAGGGACAGAAGGAGAAATAGTCAGAGGGAGCCTTACGACTGTGTCTGCAGGGTTTTTATCTCTCGCATCTTGAACGAGAAGAGAATAATAATTAGAGGCCTACCACTTTGTCATTGTGATTTTATTCCCCTCACTGGCAACGACACTCTTTTGCAGATTGTCTTTAATTAGCTTCACATCGCTTAATCAATACGGCCATGACCATGACAAAACAATGACATGTGCATCCTGTCGCTTGGGAGGGGGAGGCACAGGAAGCAGCAGGATGAGTGTTGACAGACAAGATGCGACAAGAATGTGATGTAGAGTGGCATTTTTGTTGGAGGAGGGAAAAAAAGGCGCCATGCTCTGATAAAAACCTGCTCTCATGATGATTAGAGTCCACACTTGTTTGTCTACTTTTGAGTTTGTGTGTGTGTGTGTGTGTGTGTGTGTGTGTGTGTGTCTGTGTGTGTCTGTGTGTGTGTGTGTGTGTGTGTGTGTGTGTGTGTGTGTGTGTGTGTGTGTAGATGAGCTGCATGATAACTATGTCTGTATCTCGTTGCATAACAAGGTGAGAAAAGCAAGCAGGTTGAAGTACTGCTGTGTATCAGGCAGCAGTGATAGTCATGTCAAACTATGAAATGGGATCTAATGCAGTATTTCTTGTTATATGGTATGAGCAGCAGAGCTGAGTGCTTTAGCCACACTAATGGTGATGTGATGAATAGGTATTCAGGAGAGGTCTCTCTCTTTACGCCTTAGTGCCTCAGGCTACCGGCCCTCTCGGCCCAGCTCTCATCTCTTACTCTTCTCAGTGAGAGTAACAGCTTGCAATGAGCTGGTGCAAGTATCTTCACAGAAGAATACATCTCACATGTCATCCACATTTTTCTACTTGGCATGTCAGGATCAATATCTGCAGCTGCCATACTTAAAATCAGGGCTAAACTTTTCCAAACAGCCCAGAAGGAGGGTATTACGTGTGAACTGTGGGACTCCTTTCAAAGTAAAACTAACCGATTTGTGCCCATACATAGTTTGATGAATTAAGAGGTCATTTAAAATGAGGAAAAAAAAATCTAAGCATAAAGGATTTGGATTTTGGTAACTGCTTATAAGTGGAAATTATCAAGGAAATTAGAAAATGTAATTATTATTGACTGCATCTCGGAAGGGCCATCTTTAATCATAAGTCTTTCCTTTTCAAAATGACACAAACACTCAGTTGTTGTTCAGATGTGGGTCCTTGCACGGGTGTCGTTAAAATTTAAATGAATGATTTAGTCTATGAGGAGAAAAAATATCACCAGAATTCTTTTCCCTGTTATTAGAAACTCCTTTGTTTAAAGGGTAGATCTTATTTTGAATGCATTTTACCCATGACAATCAGCTAAAAGTCAACAATGGTTTGTCCAATGAGGATCGAGCAGTATAGGAGACTGCCATGTCCTAAAGACCACCAATGAAAGTAATTATGTTATTGATTAGCAAAGAAAGGTGGTGCTTGGTGCTGCATGAAATATTAGTGCAAAGAATGACCTTTCTCTTATCTTATCTGAACGCAGACATTCGCTCACGAGTTGCACTGCAGATCTTGCAGTGCCTTCATTGTGAAACGCAGGCTGTACAACATCTTGCATCAACAGAATTTCTGCAGACAAATCCACAAAGCTGCTTGTCTTTGTTTAGCACACAGACAAACTCACATAAATCCTGCAGTGTAATTCATATGTTTGAAGAAGAACTGACTAGAGACAGTAACATAGCAAATGCTACTACAGTTATTAGTTTACGGCTTTGTAACTGCTAAACATTACATCTGTTGCTGAGAGATCCAGACTAATGTCCCATGTGGTATAGCAGAAGACGTTATAACTACTCTTTACCATTAGGGCCTATCCACCCTCCTCCCACTATCACCTCCCCACTCACTTAACTCACCCAATCTTCTCATCTCACACTTGACTAACTCCACACAATATTACCGCTTTATAATATTTGTACAAACTTCTCATTTTTGCACCGCATTGCAGTTTGCTGATATTTTCCTGTCTGTTTGTTTGTGTAATCACTGAATGGATCAGTGGCTCCTCATTTTGATGTGCAGCACAGACACTGCAGATTATAGTATATGGCTGAAATCGGCAGGGAGTTGGAGGAAGGCAAAGGAAGAACACAGGCTATTACAGGACTGTTTATTCTAATAAGCCTTTTTTTTTCAGGCTTTTTCTTCCCAACTCAAAAAAGTATAAAGTGACAAGCTAATTTGTTTATCTACAAGTTTCTGCTAACCTTTACCCTCATAATTCCATGTGGCTGTAAATGTAATATTCAGTTAGGGGCTGTTTGGGGATTTCTCTCTGCTGCACACTGGGCCTGTGTTGTACTAATAATGTCTCCCTAATTAAATGTTACAGCTTCTGTGAGCATTAATGACCTGAAGACAGAGGATACAAATGGAGGCTTCAATGTGAGCTCTGACAAAGAGGTTGGACACAAGACTGCAGGCTGGTTCTGTCCCTTAATTACTAATATACGGTACATAGCTGTTAGGTTCTGGTCATTGTTTGCTCCTTGTCTATGTCAAGCATGTTTTTTTCTTTTTTTAGTATCTGACTGTTGCAATCTCTCAGCAAACCAAAGTACAATTGGCAAGACCTCACCACTCCTCTCTGGTCCTGTTAGTTTCACTGTTGCAGACATGGCAGAAAACCGACAAAGATGTAAATTCATTACCTCAGGGAGCTTCAAAATACATCTTACACCCTTCTCCTTGTCTTGCTGTCTTTCTCTCTGCCTCTTATTAGCATCACAGTTTCCTTTATAACCTTTTTGTCTGTTTCCAGAGTTATCTTTGGCTTACTTTCCTTTTGTGTAACCGACCACTGTGCTTAGCTAATCACTGTGATACCTTCACTTTGTGACTTGGTGACATTTGTAAACAATGACTCAGACAAAGACCAAACACAGCCACTTTGTCCACTGGCTGTCTCTTTGGTCATCTAACAAGGTACTAGATACATGCTATCTAAGAATAGCTACCAGCTCTACTGCAAACACACATGAACAGAACATTAATGAAACCAAGCAGTTTGAAAGTAAAGTGATAAGATGGTGGAATAGCACTTATGCTGCATGCTAAAGCAGATTTGAAAATGCTCTTAAGACTAAACAGCAAAATTGTATATAGAGATTTGTAAATGTTATGTCAATTACATGTATTTTATCAACTGAAATGTCTTAAAGTGATTCAATATCTGAGGGTTTCTAACACTCGGAATAAGACAAGTTAAAATCTGGATGAAAAAAATCATTTTGTAAGTTCAGTAAAGGCTGTTTTGAAGAGGCAGGTAGCTATGGGGGGGCTGTCTCAATTAGGAGGATTTCTTTGAGCTTTTGTTACCTTTCTGTTGTGAAGAAGACTTCCAAATTGCTGTCAGTAATTACTCCATTTACAGTAATAGCTTTCGCTATGTTACAGAGAATCAATGATTAGCTGGGAGAAAAGGTCAATATGTGGCATGGGCTCTGCTGTTGGTCTGGTGTGTGGGACATTGGTAAACAGGTCACATATCCAGAAAATGACTACAGTATTACAGTATCTGTAAGTGTCAATGCATGTCTGCACGCATCTACATATGTGCAGTGGCTCTGTGTGTGTGTCTGGGTGGGGAGGGGGGCAATTTAACTGGGCGTATCAAGCCTCAGGAAGGGCTGCACTGAGTCACATTCAGCTGGTGATGAGGGCACGAGAAGGAGCAGAACATAGAGCCATGCTGGGCTGCAGAATGCATTGCTGCTGATTGCCACATGTAGTCCTTGTGTATTGGTTTGATCAAGGCTTTTCTTTTTCCAAGCCCAAAGCAAAATGTGGCACCCTGCTTGTGCCTGATTGAGCTATCTAAGATTCAACCAAACACATACAGCTTATCGTATCCTACAAATAATACTGTACAACCCCCCATAGACAGTTAGGATTGTAATCAAGGGAGCAATCAGGAGCAATCAGTTCTTCTGTGAATAAATTTGAATGCATGTTCCAGCAGTATATTCAGAAAGCTACCCGGTATATTATACAAGATTGTTTTTTTTTCATGTCATGTGTGCTGGGTAAAAGAGAAATACTGTCTGCGAGTTTGGCTTGGATTTAAATGCTTTACTCACTCTCTGCACAATAGTTCTTGAAATCTTACTGTAAGTTTGACCATTCTGTGAGCTCAGTCGAGAATATTAGAGGTTCAGGAGCCTGATATGTGTATTCAATCTTCAGTCTTGCTTTGTCTGTGGATGGATCTTCTTGCTTTCATTGTGATTTGATTAGATGGGATTTATGGGCTATATTGTGTGACCAGGAGATATTTTATTTTGTATTCTTATGATCACAGTTATAATTAGAAATATCAATCATTAATCATTTACCATTGTGGAATCTGATGACAGTATAATCTTTGTTTTATATCTATGGTAATCTGAGTAAAGATTAATGTATGCATATTATCATCATTGTAATCAAGTCTCAAATGGTATCCATAGCATTGTATTCACCGTCCAAACTGGAGGGTCCAGCAGGACCTTGTTCTAATTCATTTGCAGGCCTACATCAGAACATGCACATACAGAGTTATGTAAACACGCACGTTCGCACACACACTTATTTACACAGGGAGGTCATGTCAGGACATTCTCTAGTTGGACACGCAGGCTCACAGAACTGCACAACATGACATGTCACACACTTGTTTTTCTCTAAAGTATCATCTGATGTTTGTATAAGGAGAACTTTGGACTATGGGGAGACTGTTATCATTTCCAGTAAGGTCTAACTGTGTGATGTCATCATGGGTTATATAAGGATGGGGAACGGTCCACTCTTTGGAGATCTGTGGCTGTACGCTTGTCTTCCCATGCTTCTGTTTTAGAAGTGTGTAATAAAATCACTATTTTTGTCACCTACACGGACTCGGCTGTTTTTCCTTCTTACCCAAACTGAACCAGACGTAACAATTGTAAAGACAGTAAATAAGCTCAGCAGTAAGGTATTGTGTTGGTGTCAATATAGCCATGCAGACACACTAACCAAATTAATTTCCTTTACTACATATTCCTACACCACAGGTGAGAAGAACAAATTCTCACCTGTTCATGACTTTTATTTTAGCTAAGCGCTTTTAGCCTGACGCTAATGCTGTCACGTTCCTTGTTTTATTTTACTTTAACCCGCATTGCACAGCTTAACCAGGACTGTCACGCAAGCACCATAAAAGGGTAATGCAGAAAAATTCACAGCTCAGTGGAGAAAAAGTGCTGTTGCTCATGGAAGTGGACACAAATGTGAAAAAGCCTTGACATACACAGGCAAAACTCGGCATGCATATGTGAACACACCCACACTTAAATCGAAACGTAGGAGGAACATAACAAATGGGCTGTACTGTAGCTCTCACGGGCAGTATGTACCTAAGGTTACCTAATTGTCATCAGATTAATTAAGCTTAAAAGTTACCCTGATGCAAGTTCAAGATTAACAGACTCCCATGCAAGGTCTGAATGCAAGCGTCATATATCCTGTCATTATTCATACTCATCATCGTCAGTCATCTCTGCGGTCAGATGATTGTTCACTACTTGAATTATTGACCATATTCTTCAGAAAAGGGCGTGTCCTCTGTACTTTATGCACGCAAGTCTTGAATTGTGTATACAGTCCTCACATGGTCTCTGTCACTACTGTAAAATGTAAAACGCCAGATGAATTTCCTTAATCAGAGGCCTGCAGGAGCAATTAATAGATTAATCATTCCATGTTGCAAATACCAGTGTGTCTGTTGGCCTGAACCTTGGGGTACAACCTATTTACGGGATTTAAATAGTTGCCATGGTAATGAGGTCACACTTTGTTTAAGCTGATTTTGATCTTGATACATTTAGAAGGAAGTGGGCCTCCGTGTCCATCAGCTAATTAATGAATTATGACTCAGAAAAATAGCCAGTATTCTTAGAGCCAGATGACTCCGCTATCGTTCAGCGCTCAGGCGGGGGCTTTATTTCTGCGAAGCCTTGCTACTTCAGTCATAACAGTTCTGCATCATGATGATAGAGGTCTGTGTAATTAGCTGAGGTGTAATTTGGTTCTGTGTTTTAGCTGTGAATCTGTAGCTGGCTGTGTATTTATGCTTGGTGACAATGTTGCTTGTGCTTGGTGCTTTCTGTTCCCTAGTATTGTAGTCTCACCCAAAGCTTGTCCCTATAGCCTCTGGACTTTGTAGCACTCTACTGCCACCCATGGGTGTGCACAAGTGTTTCCATTTCTGTAGTTGGAGGGCAGCTTCACCATTTGAACTGATTAAAAATGCCCTTTATATCCACACCCACAGGCAAGAGCAGAATGGCCTTTTTTTTAGATGTTTATAATAACAACACAAGGCCATGTTGGTGTGACTGTGCTGCAAAGCTTCGCAACATGCATCCCTCCACAGTAATGTATGTATTGCCAGAACAAGAGTTAAACATCATGTGCATCTTTTCTCATTGCCCAAAAAGCAAAGAGAAACAAAAGGGAGACAGTGAGGGTTCTTAGAGGCTATATAACATTTACAGTGAAGAAGTACAAAAGGGAGGGACAAAAAACTGCAGACAATGACACAGCAGAGTTATGCAGAAAATTATGCTGGCCAATTATTCGAGTCAAAATGATATGGAATGGAATGGCAGTGAAAATTAATCAAAAAGGATTAAATTAATACAGGTTAAATGGCTGACTTCCTCTCTGGCTAATATTTAATAAAAGCTTGTTCCGCCAACAGACTTTGTGATTAGACAGTTGATTGGCAGAGGCTGGAATTCTTTGAAGTATAACAGATTGTCCTCATCGCCCATTTTTGCCATAATTTATTTAGTCCATCTAGTCACAAAAGATGGCATATGACCCATAGTCTGTGAAAGGAATTTTAAAGAGCTCAGTGGAAACATGATCTATACAGCAACCGCTAAAGCACCACTTATCAGCAGCGGACTTTGATTGAGTGATGCTTCAAAAAGCAAGATAAATGTGCAAAAGTCAAACGTCGGGGAAAAGATATGAGGCTGGATCTTACATGAGCCTCCTTCAATATTGTTAACCAGCACAATTAGCAGGCACGGAATCAATGTGGTTTTGTTACTGGCACTAAAAAAATCAGACTGAAGAATACATAATTGTGTACACTGCTAGTAGAAAATAGAGGGCTAAGAAAACTCCTCCCATGTGAAACTTGATGCATTTTTATTCAGCCATAATCTTTCATCTAAAAAAATATGCTCCTTAGAATGAATCATTTCTCTGTTTGAGGTTATGTATATCAAATCTACTTCAGTCGTACCGTTCTGCACACCAAAGCAGCCATCACAATAACCTTACAGGACTACACTATTTTTTGGCTAGTTTGACCTATTTGGACTATTACTTCTGTCTGGGGCTCTGTTTAATTGCTGGAGCAGTACATAACTAGTACAGAATACTTCATGGCTGCTGACTGTAGATGGTTATATCAAAACTCTGGTCATTTTATTTAATTGAGCATAGCAATAGTTCAGGCAGGCCATTAAATCCAGCTCAGCCATAGACCTGTGTCAGCCTACACCAGCGGAAGGCTCAGTTGATACCCTTCTACTCATCTAATTGGCAAATCTCAGAAAGGACATGGTCTTTAGGTTGCTTTAGCCTTCTCACCATTACTGCATTTGCAGGCCACTCTGCAGCCCACCCACCACCACAGCTCCAACTTTTATGGCATATCTGACGTACCTAATGCCACATTTCTCATTCTGCTGGTTGCAGACGAGAGCCATGCTGCCAAATATAAATTACAGCTGATGGAAATAACAGTTTTCTTTGAACTGACCTAAATGATACCAATTTGGTTTATTTTGAGATCTGAAAATAGAAAGTTCAGAGCTTGAGCTTGATGCAAAGATGCGTCTGTGATTTAAAAAAAAAGACAAATTATAACTACTTTTATCTGTGTATGTCCTTTTATGTTTTGTGAAATTTTGAGTATGACATAGTGGAAAAACGGAAGCTGTATTGCCTTATTTTCATTCACAGGAGGGGATAAGAGTTTGTTTTTACTTTAGATTGGCATGATGCCAGTCTTTCTGATGATGGAAATTGTTGAGTAGGGGCTAGGAACAGCAATCTGTCAAAACATCCTTGGAAGTGTAGAGTAATGTGTGTGTTTTTACTTTCTCAGCATTTTCTGTGCTATCTTGCTATTGCATAATGCATTATTGAACTCTTATTCAGCAGCCAAACTGCACAAATTGGAGCCACAAAAAAACAAAAAAACAAAAAGAAAACAAACAAAAAAAACAAGCAAAAACAAAATAAGAACAAAACAAATAAATAGATTTTTTCTTCGAATCAAAGTGAAATATATTTTACTTCTTCTAGTTGCCACATCTGCACATTGAATGTTTGATCTCTATATCTATATCTATATTAAGCATCATCCTAAATTTCCTTTTCGCTCAGGCATCTTTCTTTGTTACCAGCTTTTCTTTGAGAAACCTGAGAAGATTGGCTCATTTGATTACGGAATAAAGACTCAGAGATGTCTGTATCTATACTTAAATCTTTGCTGCCACCCTGTGAATATGATCAATACTGCATGCTTTACAGATGATGTGTTCAAGGAAGCAAACAGTAAGGGAATTTGTAAAATATTGCTTCCCTCAACCTCCATATGTGAACAAAACCTTCTGAAATAAAATGAAACTAATCAAAAAGACTCAGCTCTAAAAAATATAATTACATTAGAGACCTGTATATGCACATTATAATCCAGAGATAAATATACAGATATAATGGTTTGTTAGAAAACATAAAAGAAGCAAACTGTTATATTATTAATTTAATAATGAAAAGATGAATACAAGAGTATATTTTTAAAATGCCCGTGGGCTCCATTAGAATAACCTTTTTAAGAAACAGGTGAAAGCATGTACGTGTATGTGCGCGCGGTCACGTGTGAATGCGTGCGTGTGCTATCATGCACATTACATTTTACCTTTCTCACTAAAACCTCTGTTAGACATGGAAAAGTGTGACTCTAAACAGTGCTGCCACATTCACCCTCATATCTCCTTGAAGAATTTTCATAAGGTGACAGCTACCTGCCAACAAATTCCGTGTTGCTCAATAACAACGACAGGCAGTGGCCATCACCTGCTGTATGTTGACGGCTCTTGTTTACAATTCCACTGGCTACCACAAGGGGTCAGTGTTGCCACATGTAGGGCACAAACAAGCACGACTTAGGCAATAGCAGGTGAGTTGAGGATGGCTGACGTGTTTTGGATGGGGCTCAGAAAGCTGTCTCTTCTGATTATCACTTCACTGTACACCCCACACAGAAGAGCCCATATCATTCATCCAATGTGACTGCTTGAGAAAGGGAGCCCAGCCATGGCAGACAAAATGAATAAGTCAGCAGACCAGGAAGAAGGCAAGAAAAGGGGATGACCTGGCCGTTTTGCCTGAGCAAGCCATTCTGTCATCATTTAGGGCATAAAATGACACGGCCAGTCGTCAAATAACTTTCCAGTAATTGCTGTGAGCAGAGGCTTGAGACATGGTTCAATTTTCATACCGCTCCATCTGGTCCATTGTAGAGGTGAGCGGAAAATTCAAGCAGCTATGATCTCAAAGACAAAATGTTTCCACGAAATCGGTCTAGACTTCAGAACATGCTGGATGTCTGGCCTGACACAGGCTCAAACCAGACTTTCACCAAGGGAAATGACAGTAAAATGAGACAGAAACAGTTGGTAAGCTATCTGATACTGATTTACCTTCTGTTTGATCACAACAATAAAACTCTGCTACTTGAAAAGTAATCTAAGCATCATTTTTTCAGCAGGTCATCTCACAGTACCAGGATGAGTGAGAAAACGCAGGTTTATTATAACTTTAAGCCAAAATTCCAAGTTGGAAAAAAAAAGCAGTCCTCTTGCAGATGTTTGCAATTACACGACGTAACATCAGAGTAAATTAACACAGTGAGCATCAAGAAGTTAGTGTCATTAGATACTTTTCTTATCACTCCGACATTGATTCTTTAAAAGTACAAGCTACAGGCTAATTTAGGATATGTCATGAAGCAGAATGAAAGATGAGCTGTCAGAAGCAGCCGTGGGTTGGAGCACCTGCTTCTCTCCCACATCATGTCTCCCACTTTGCCAAACCACCTGCCCATATTCACTGATGAGCCCTTAGCCAACCTTTTAATCTAAACACCCACCGGTCTACATTCTCAGTCCTGTCTTTAGTACAAACACGATGATGAAACTGCAGGATGGTCTCCTGTGCCTAACATTGCACTCAGTTGCCCTGGGCATTCACATGTCACTTAACATAGAGCACAGATCAGTCCTATGAAATCAGTCTCAGATCTCTCTGCTTAAGAAATAAGTGCACGCGCGCACACATCAAGATGTGAGTCATAAAAGAACAGGCAAATGTCAGCGAACGAGAGGGGAAGGAAAAAGAATGGATACATGCATGCAAAACAGGGCTGGAAAGAACAGAGGAAGGGCTGATTGGGAGGGGATGAGACGGAGAGGCAGCCAATGCGGAGCTCTGCATCTTGAGGAAGAGAGGAGGGGAGAGAGAGGGAGAGAGCTAAGAGGAGAGTAAGGAAGTGAGAGAGGTGGAAAGAGAGGGAGAGAGAGATGAGAGCGAGAATGTGGGGGAGGGAGGGAGAGGGTGAAGCTAAGGCAGTCACTCTGAGAGGGAAGGCTCCAGTGTGGTGCTTTTGGATGTGAGCTGCTCTCCTCTAACCAGCCTCTGCCCATCCCTTTGACTGAAACAGTGGTGTGTGGGTCTAGTAATTGTGCTGTACCAGCTGTGGGGGGTGCTGCTGCTGCTCAGGCTCAGGCACAAGCTGACTGGCTGGTTCCCTGGCTAGGTTGTCTGAGGCAGAGTGGGGTTGACTGGAGCTGAGGTCTAGGGAAGGGCAGGGCAGGGCTGGCTGTTGGGCCATTTGTGCCAGGGCCCCACAGGAAGCAAACATGAGCGTTCCTATGCTAAAGATCGGGGCAGTTCTCAGCACCATGGCCATGGTGACCAACTGGATGTCTCAGACTCTGCCCTCTCTGGTGGGACTCAACGGAACCACCATCTCCAGAGGGGGCACATCAGAAAGGATTGTCAGCGTGCGTATCAATTCTTTTTGCTTATTTGCAAGTGCGTGTGCAGTGTTTTTGTTTGAGCATGCTGTTGTGAATGTGAGAAAGAAAGCGAGAATGTGACAGATTAAAGAGAGTGACACAGCAGCAGACAGAGGGAGAAAGTGAAGAAGCAGAAGAGAGGTTTCAGAGAGACGTGTGAAGACGCGAGTAAGAATAAAAGAGCCCACGTTGTGTTAACAGAGAGACGATGGAGACAGATACGCATGTGAGAACAAGGTTTCAGTGAAGCATGAATGATGCATATGTTTGTGGGAGAGTCATAAGTATAAGGATGCAGAATTGTTGGCTTGTGATTGTGAGTGATGGTGAGTGGCGGACAGTCTAAGTGTGGATGTTTGCAGGAGACCATATGTTTTTGCCAGGGTGACAGGAGGTAGAGAGCTGTCCTGACTGATGCTCAGGCTGATCCTATCTGTCAGTCACCTCCAGGGTGGGAAGGAGGTGATGAGGAACACCGAGAGGTTAATACAGTTTTACAGCTTTGAGTATGTCTTATTCCTCCCTTGCTATGTCTATCTTTAAGCATTTTAGATTGTTATCGCCTCAAATTAAACACTGGCCTCATCCTGAAAGGTCATAAGGGCAATTAAGGTGTTTTATAAATAAAACAGCAGTTTATTTATTTATTTTGAATATTTTTTAGTGGTTAATGCTTGCATAATGTTGTACTCTCTTTCTCATGAGGTAACACAGACAATGAGACAGACAGGGAACAAACAAAAACAGAAAGAAAGAAATGAATGTAATATTTTCCGGATCATCTGCAGTAAGTGATCGCTTTTCCTCTATCCTGAGTGTCTTTCTATGGCAGCTTACCCATTAAGTAAATGTTCTGGTCTGTTCAAAAAGACAGAATGAAATTGAAAGTCCCAAGAGGTCTGTGACCATCTGGATGTGTGGTTTCGCATGCATATTGTGCATGACAGTGTTTGTGTGTTCAGACATGTACACACGGAATGTTTAGACATTCTTGTCTCAGGGGTGAAGGTCCATCTGTGGTAAGAAGAGTTTTAGGATGTAAAGTGGCTTGTTAAAACATAAATCTACCACTTTATGTCTTCCTAATGTAGCAGTGGTGTGCCAATGGAAATGTTTCCCCTTTAAAGAACACTTTCAGACAGTAATATCTTTTTTTGAAAATGTCAAGCACCTGGAAAATTGCTTCAAACTGTTAATCTTTCAAACAACTTGCGCATATGTCGGGTAATTTAGAGCAGAACTCAAGGTAAGAAATGTTTGGATTATAAGTCTTTTATATTATTCTATTATTCCAGTTTTCCTTAGAGGTTATGGCTTAGTTAATCGCTGATTTCTTCTCTATACCAACTCATTCTGCTCAGGATCAGATGGGATAAAAATAAACATCGCCATGTTTATTTTCAATAAACTCTTTCCAAACAAGATTTGAGATCAGAAGCTTAATCATTTGCATTTCAAAAGACTGGATACAATAAAATACAATAAATAGTCATGAGTGGATATTTTCTTTGAGGCAGCCCTAATTCACTGCCAAAGGAGGAAAAATGTTGCTACTGAAGTTCATTTCATCAAAGTTTTAACAAAACTGATGAGCCCGTTTGATGGTGCCACAAATTATTACTGTGTAACAGTCTGTTGTGATGGGAAATGTCTTCTCTTTGAGACAGGGATAATCTCCGCTCATAAACAATGGCAGCAAATAAAACTTTAATGTAAAACCTTGCTTCAAAGTCCCGTCACTATTAATGAGACTTTTGCCTGTGATGATCTTAGAAGCAGTCATGACTCACAAATTGTTTAGAGTTTGAATCAAAGACAATCTAGCTGTGGTCTTGTGACACTCTGGTGCTAACATGCCAGTAGCTGTTGCCTGCCTGCTTTCCACCCTGGCACCCATGCATGCTGCATTGCATATTCTCTAAGCTCAGAGCTATTTTCCAAGTCTGCTTCACTTGCTTTCTGTGCCTGTCTTCTAACCAGCTGACCCAAGAACACAGCTGACTGAATTCATGTGGGCCTTTCTGTGATGGCACTGAGCACAACACTGCCTGGGTGCTTGTACACATCTGTGTAGTGCAGAACCATGTTCCTTAATGAGCAGACGAGACCCTGGAAACACTTACACAGAAGAAGCGTGGCTATAAAGAATTGCTAAGACAAGTTAAAGCTATAAACCTGCCAGACAGAGTGTACACACTAAATCATCTTTTTTATTATGATAGCAAAATGATTTATTCATCTATAAAGAGTGTTATACATTTAAAAAGAAATGTTCTTAAAGTGCTGTGTGGACACACAGCAGATACCAGGGGTATATCTGATAAATTTCTGCACTTTTTTCCAATTATTTATCAAGTTCTGGTCAATGAGACATAAAGGCATGGATTAAAAATGAGTTTTAATTTCTTAGTATAGCATATATATCTTCTCTGTCTGACCGCAAGACAAACAAGTGACAAGTGCTACTCAAGTAAAAGAAGTAGCACGATGTTCAAAGCTGAAAACAGTGTCAAGGAGAGCACTTATTATCTCGGGCAGAGGTTTAGGAGAAATAATGAGACTTCCAAATTTGCCTTCCAAAAAGAGTAATTACCATAAACAACTACTGCAATTCAAACATTACCTGCTATAAATTGTGAGACACAAGATACACCAAGTCTCTAATGCAGTTTGGCGTTCTTCAGCTTAGTATGTTCAACCTACAAAAACTGTCGTTGAAAAAAAAAAAGAGCTGTCTGTCCTTAGTTATAGAAATAAAAGGACACATTCACAGTGCGAGACACATAATAAAAAAAGGCTTGTCCATGAATCGAACCCTGCTGTGCTCTAAGTTAAAGCTGAAAATCTGTTGAGATGAAAAATGCTTGCTTTTCTACATAATAATAATAATCACTGAATCTCTCAACACTTTCAGTGAACACAGCACAAGTCAAGGATAACTGTCTCATTATAGATAAAAATAAATAAATAAATACATGTATGTGTGCACAAGACTGGCATAGATAGGTTCCTCTCAATAAAACTGCAGCAGGGTGCCTGGATGTGTATGCATGTGGTGACGCTCCCTTTGATATCTAAATTAAGAAAGCTGTGAGGAAGAAGTCTGAATAAAATATTCTCACCATCAGAGGAGAGAATGGAACAACAAACGTCAGTGTACAAAGAGGCAGGACACAGAAACTGATTGGGGTCACGCAGCCTCTGTCAGGATGTGAGACCGTAAACTTTATCACTTCCACTGCGGAATCCAATAAAGTGTATTGTAAAAATTGATTCTCAGCTATGGATTAAAAATTAAATACGACTGCAGGCTTTTATTTGCACACTTTATTTTTTACATTCATTGTGCTGCTTTCGATTAAATTTATCTCAGTTGGGATTCTGACAAGTGTAATCTAACGTCAGGTTAATGGGATGCAGTGGGAACAGCGACAAGCTCAGCCAATCTATAAAAGATCATTTTCAATTGTTTTAAACTTTAATTAATTATGTGATCGTCTAGCATAAAGCATTGATCCCAGAAAAGGGAATCAGGGTTTTGACATGGTTCATTTGTCATTATAAGAGTATAATTCCACCCTGCAGGACTCACGCCTGTTGCAATTCCTCCATTTTTCAAAAGCAATTCTGTAATCCATATTTCTACCAATGAAACACTAACTGTGTTATAACAGTTTACACAGTGTTTTCTCACATAAGCCACCCTGGCACTCTCTTGCCTGTGTTTAGCACCAGACATGATAGAGCTATCTTGCATCGCTGCAACAGAAGAGCAGAATCCAAATGCTTTTCACTACGGCACCTGGCACGGCGCTGGCTGGAAAAAGGGTAGAGTTGCAGTTGCGCACTCATGCCGAGTGCCAGCGAGTGTCATTTTCTTTAACCTCTCCAAGAACCCCCCCTCTTCAAAAAACACTTGATGCATATGCCCACCCCCACTGTCACTCAAGTGTGAGGTGGATTGGAACGGGTTGTGGGTGCAGATGGAAAGCGAGCAGGACGCCACTGAGAAAGGCGGCAGTCATGAGGGTGATGGAGAAAGACGGAGAGAAAGGCAGTAGGGAGCCAAAATGAGGCAGTAGGGACAGGGCCATGATGAGTTTATGACTCATATTATTGACTGGCAACCATGCTGAGCTGATTGTGTTAATCACTTTCCTTGGGAGCAGAGGAGACCTGGGACTTCACTTGGTGTCTTTATTATTTTAAAGCCCAGCAGCTGGCTTTGGCATTAGGGATTTACTGATTGTTCATTTGAAGAGTGAATGTGTGCATTGACATGTTTATCTATATACACTCAATTATAGCAATAACTGGCAAATCTGAAAATGAGAACCGATTGTTTGGGTATAATATAGATAAAATCGAACACTGTGCAACAGAGACAGATGTCTAGTTTTTTGGGGACAAGTACTGATGGATGTTAATGCCTGGTATAAAGCATCATTCTGCTGACAGAGAGGAAAGGAAAGTAAAGCATTTTTTATGAAAGCTGGCACTGCTGGATGACAATGAAGGAAAGAAAAAGATTATTTAGGTAGAACTTCATATTTTATTTCCTGAATAAGAATTCCCCTTCTCAATGACGTCTAGATTTCATCTTCTTCTATGTCTTCTGTCTTTCTCCGTGTACAGCTCGACCTCTCCTCCTCTTCTTAACCTGTCCATCCTCGGTAGTGTTGCAATTTCTCAGCCGTGTTGACAGTTCACAGTGTAGTGGTCAGCTCTCTTCCATATCTCACAACTTGTGCCTGCCTCTGCCTGTTTGCCCCTTCTGCCTGCTGCTTATGAAAGTTATAATAGACTTCCCGTCATGCTCATAAAGTAGGGAGCTGTAGATTTATGATCTCATTTAACTCTGGCTTTACAGCAGCAAGCTCCAGGGTTGGTTTAATGAAACGCCAGAGGAAGTCCATCCTGCAAATCAGCAGTGATACCACCAGCTCAAATGTCTAATTGGATAATACCTCTAAACTTTGCTAATCATTAACAAAACCAAGCAGTCTTAGTTTCTTTGTGCTACAGAGAATCACTCAGATAATGGTTTAACTTAGTAAGTTTTTTTTGGTGGAATCAGCTCTGATTTCTCTGCAGCAGGAAACAGTGGAGAAGCATCTAATCTTCACTTATCTCAGCACAGATTCCCCTAAAGTTGTCAATCAGCATTGTAACTGAATACCGTTTAAACCAAGCTAGAGGAAATTAGAGCCACTTCTCTCTTCTCCGTCAGCCTTTCTGAAAGCACAACTTCTCCTTTTCTGCTTATGAAAGTAAGCAGTTCCTCCTTTAATCAGTTTTCCCTTGGGAGGATGGAAGTTTGTGGTTTGAAGATATGTTTGCAGCTGATGGTGATGGGACGTCATGCATCCAGGCTATCTGATATGAGGTCATGGAAATGGAGGAGACTCTGAGTTGGCACAAAGTGGGAAATCCAGAAATATTAACGAGTAATTTTCATTTTAGTGAGCAAACCCAATTGATTTTTAATTTCTCCAACCCTTTGTGGTTTCCTGTTGTTTTCATTGCTGCTGTCTTCGCCATTAATGGGCTTTTACATAGCAGCCATGTTACAGTTTCAAACCTGTCCATTACATATTTTATTTCATCCCATACATCTAATGGATAAATTTCTGGTATAGGGAGCTAAACGCCTTCCCTCTGCTGAAACCACCATCTGTGTCTGGGAGAAAAGGATCATCCTTTAAACCTTAGGTACTCCAGATAGCCGCACTGATAGCACGGCGACAGCTCAGGTTATGTTATCGTCACTACTCAAGTGTAGCAAACTAATACACGAGCTGCATACAGTATGCAAACATTACTCACACTCGTTTTCACTCTGCATATCTTGAACATAATTATGGATAAAGGAAGATATTGAGAAATTAGCCTTTTTCATTACTAATGAGATGTTTGCTAGACTACATAGTTTTGACTGTCTTAAATGAACCAATGTCAATGACCCATTCTGTAGAGATGCCTCATATTAATATCATATTAATACATTCCAAAACATATTTAAGTTTATGACGCTATGTTCAATGTGAGAGATCACTAGCTCTGATATAAAGATCCGTCTGGGCACAAAGCATATAAGGACAAGGCACATTTGCATTTAAGAATTACCTTTTCTCTCCTGCTCCCTAAACTGTCACTGTGATGAGAACGGTGAAGTTAGTGCTGAACCGATAGGTGGGTGGTAATGAAACTGGAAGTGATTCAAATAAGCTCTTCATTTCAGCTCAGCATTTATGAAACTTTAATGAACAGAAGAGAAGATTGGTTGCTGTGAAAGCTCTCTGGCTTGGAAAAGCACAGGAAGAGCACAGCGTGATATTAAACATGTTGGAAAATGAAGAAAGCATGATAATAGGCTGACATGGCTCTGATATTAAAAGAAGCTACTTTCAGCTGCTCCCTTACTCGCAAGGGGTCGCCACAGCAAGTAGCTCCACATGTTTTATTTGGCAAAGTTTTTACAGTAGATGCCTTTCTGACGAAACCCAACGTGCCTCTGATTTTATTTTGCTGAATTTCTACTGCCCGCTACGTAAGATTTCATTTGGGAAAGAAAAAAAAGTTGGTGCGACACCGACCGTGGCTCCCTTTGAAGCTGATAGCAATATGAAAAATTAATGCACACTTCTGCATCCACTGGCAAAAATCTAGCTAAGCCCAAAGTGAATATCTCGTGCATAAGCGGACAAGCCCTAGGTGTGTGGATATGCAGAATTATTTTACCGAAGACTGCAGACACCTTAAGAATTAGCAGCTTAAGTAGATTTTGCCGTTTGTATCTAGAAAACCTCCACCTGTTCACACTGCAGGGTACCAGTTTTAATGAAAGTGCTTGTAACCAGCTGTGACTTCACATTCTAGTATTTTACACACATTCACAGTATTATATCAGCCATTACATAGACTCTATAGTTGTGAAGTAAGCATGCATTACAGCTGCAGGAATTTCCAAACATAGCATCTTGAGGGTGTGGATCAGATGTGTAGTTGCATTTCAGTGTGATCCCACAATGTATGTATTATTCCACAAGAATGTATGTAAGTACTGTATGTTGAAGCATACTCATACTGATATACATAGACATTATGACAGAACAAGTTTTAGCACAGATGACCGCTCTCACACGCGAGAATAGCCACAGACTTCAGCACATACAGAAACCTGACAGTGAGTGAGACGTGAGCAGGGAAGTAGATGCTGAAAAAGATGCACCCCCCACCAAACACACCCACACCCACACACATACATACAAACTCCCTCATGCCAAGGCAATGGCAGAATGAAACAGACCATCAGACAAAGATGAAAGGTTATGCTGTGGCGACTGGCTCTTTTGTCTTAACTCTGGCTTTGGCTATTGTGCCTCTGTATCACCATATTATAGACTTTTGATGGTCGATTGCCTCGGAGAAGGAAGACTAATGATAAGAAAGGCACTGAGTGACAGAAAAAAGTGCAAGTCACTGCAGGGACTGGAAAATATGCAGCAAAACTGATAATACTGTAAAGATATTTTAACCAGTGTGCCAATACGTTCCACGGTGAGTCTTTCACATGGAAAGTAGAAATTCAGTCATCCTGAAATATAGCTAATATATCTATTTAATACTATATGAATAGAATATTTCTCCTTACTTAGCTTAATTAAATTTAGATGCAGTCATATAAATAATTCATGAGTCTATTTAATATGCATTGAATATAATGAAAAAGAGAAAATGTGATAAGAATTACGCGTAGAACTTTATTGTTGCTATTGGCACAGGATATTTAAGTCTCTCACATAGCTATAGTCTGTTTGCCATCCCTCGATTTAAAGTAAGTCAGATTTAAGATACGCTCTTTCTGCAACTGCAAGGGAAGAAGAAGGCAGTGAAAGAGGGAACAGAACGAGTGGAGAGGGGGTGGCGTGCCAAGGGATTGGCAGGAATGACAAGATGTGACAGTGAGCACATTGGCTCGCAGGGTGGTTGCTACTTTACACTCCAATCACACAGTCCCCCTGTCCCCCAAGACATTTTAATCTGATCCCCCGACCCAAGGAGACGAGATCACAGCATAACACTGCTCAGAGGAAAGCAGGAGACAGGCACAGAGCTGAGACATAACATTTTATTTCTAGACTTTTCCGACCTCTTATATGGATGGGTCTTAATTGCATCTCCAAAACGGCTCTTTCTTGTCTTATTACAGCTTGCGTCATATGCTGGCTATGCTAGATGCAATGTAAATGAGCAAATCAGAATAGAAAAACCTTTGCGTAAATTGTGTAATGCATACATGTGTGATTGCAAGCGCACAGCGCTGCTTTTGATTGGATTAGACAGAGAGAGAAACATCCATCCTTTTAGCCTCTCCCCTCCTTCACTGGTAAGGGGCTGCATTATCGATCGTGAACAGCTCCATTTCCTTTCTGTGTCCAAACTTATTAGATGCTGTGCTTTTGTACAGCCTGTTCTGATCCCTTTTCCTTCCTCTTTTCTTTGAAATCCCCATTTTCCACCAATTTATCTTTGTCTTTCTTCATCCTCCACAAAATTCTTGCTCTGTCTTTGTCACGTCAATGTGTTCTCCATCCATTTGTGTATTTTCCACCAGTCTGTCTTGTCTTATCTTAATCGACACCCATTTCAGCTTTCACCCTCTCCATTATCTTCTAGATGACTCTTCTATCCTCTATCTCTCCCTGCTGGTGTCTTTTACTACTGTGACTACCAGCTCTGTCAGTCTCTTCATCTCCAGTTAAAACTGAAATTAAACTGCAAATGGTTTTGAATAGTTGGGGTGAGCAATTGTCATTAATTTTCTTAGGAGAGGATTCATTTCTGAAAGAGTCACAAAGAAAAAAGTAATGTAATAGAGAAATTATGACTTTGCAGCTAATTTATGGTGACAGAATAGGCTCAACCAATCATGATATAGGATGTATAAAAGAGTCTTTTATTTTCTTCAAAAGGCTTTATGCAACACTTTTAAGTATTAGATAAATTTATTGTCTTAGACACGTTTTATAAGGGTGGAACACTTTTCAGATTACCGTTGATGCGTGCTGGCAGAATAAAATATCTTGTCTGCCCTCATGCATTTTGAAAAGCCAATTTGGTAGTAGCACAGATAAACAACTGCAGACATAAACAACCATATTTTATTTTTTATTTTATGCCTCTAAGATATATGTGTCTCTGTATTTCTGCAGGCTCTATACCCAAGACCAGAGGAGGGCTGGGAGATCTACAGTTCAGCGCAGGACGCAGATGGGAAGTGTATCTGTACCGTCGTTGCACCAGCCCAGAACATGTGTAACCGCGACCCACGCAGCAGGCAGCTTCGCCAGCTCATGGAGAAGGTGACAGCTGTCAATAACACACCCACACTGGGACACGAGTATTACCCACACAGACATGCAAGCACAAACTGCCACACTGGGCTCGTGTCTGACGCCGTCTGTCACATAAAGGCTGCTGAAGTGAACGGTTTTCCTTTACGCCGCAGTTGATCAGTTGTGCATATGAACACGACACCAGTCAGAAGACTGTTGTTGAGCAGCTGAGTACCTGAAAATTAATGAATTATGAATTGCTAATGAAAAATATCCAAAAACCAACCCATGTAATTGAATTCACTGAACCTTAGCCTTACAATGTTTCTATTATAAATATAAATTATTGAGATAGAAATTAATAAAATTAACTTTTAACAAGTCAGTGAAGATTACAAGTACTTTAGGTGGAGACTTGTAAATTAAATACTGTGTCACCAAATCTGGGTTGATTAGGACATTTCATTAGAGCTTTTGTGCTTACTTGTGATATTGATAGCATTTAATGATGTAGTGTGTATTATGAATGCAGTTTTCAACAGGCAGAGAATAAATCTAGGCATTATTTAGATGCAGTAAAGCATTACTGACTGACACGTAGAGCATGCTAATACCTAGTGCACAAACACACAACTAAGGTCAGGCAACAGGTAGGTTCATAAATGACCCGCAGAGGCTTGTTAAATATCCAGATCTACAGGCAGCACACCTGTCTCTTTTTATTTATTTAATTCATTTAATTTGTATTCATGTCTGTTTAAACAGTAGAAACCAGAGAAATGATGTTAAACACCTTTCAAGTACTTGATGGGCTATGGCAGAGTATCTTCGGTCTGCTCTCCAGTTCATTCATAGTACAGTTGATTTTTTTTCTTGGACAATCAAAACCAGTGAGTAGGTGAAAGAGAGGCTGGCTTCACCGAGTAACTGAAAGCCTAGGAGCAAAGAAGCAGAATGGAGGAGAGGAAAGACAGGAGGGGTTGACATTGATGTGGTCTTGTGAGGAGAGGTGGTGGTAAATTGAGATGCTGAATAAGCTCCGAGGCCCTGATGGATCAATGAGACACCTGAATTCACATATTGCATTCATTCTCATTGAAGTTTCCCTTTTCCCCTGACAGTCTCTGTCTGCTCCTGTTTAAAGCACATGTTCACACTAACAAAATCCACACTCATCCACACTTGAAACGAAGCATATTCTGACAGAAAAGGAAGAGCCTTGAACATAAAGAGACAAACTCAGTAAAACTGGTGAGAGAAGTTCACCTACACATTTGTGCGATGCAAAGTATATATTCCTTTATAGTCTCCATATTTGCTCTTACAGTGTGTGTGTGTGTGTGTGTAAAGAATAGATTTTTATATATATTAAAAGACTGCAAGTTCAGTTTTATAATAATGCACTATAAAAATGCACTAGTCTGTTTGCATGTTGATGTTTTTTCCCCCTCATTTTTGGTAAATATAATTCTTTGGGAACTGACAGGATTCAGTTCATTTTCATTCTGAACCTTTGGGAAAAAAATAACCTTGTAAAATGTATATGAAAAGTGCATATTATAAAATACTGTTTATATTTGGAAAACTTTAGATTAATTCTGAATGCAAAGCAAGTGCACATTAATACTATTTCCTCATCCCCCTCTTTTGTCTGAGTTTTTTCCTTTAATTCCTTTAATTCCATGTTCCGGCATGTAGAGGGCTGCTCGATTTTGGTGCCACCCATTTAACGAAAGTGAAGTCATTTTCGACATATAATTTTTGGTGTTGTACTTTGCATACAGTTCTTGAGCACTTATCTCACAGCCAGTTGCACCGGTGTTGTTAATCCAGGTTGGAGGATGACACATTTTATTAAAATAAGCTTGTAGTTTCTTATAGATTTTTTTTCTTCAGTAGCATGCCATTGTAAAATTATAATTAGCATTTCCGACATAGATCCCAGTGTGGTTTCTTTCAGTGGTTTCCCTTTTGACCTTTTATTTTTTGATTGTTTCCAAATATGTCCTGGAGTTCAGTATAAGCAAGGTGTCAGCTTTTTTCCCCGCTGGCCTCCTGCCCTGCATACAAGTACAAACACCCCTTTGTTGCTGACTGGCTGGAGTAGTGTTGCATGGATTGATCAAGTCAGTTTGTTTATTGCCCGTCTCCAGATTTTTATTTTTCACTGTTGTAACAAAGCAGCCTGCATTGATTAACAGTAAGCGATTGATTAAATTAAAATAAATAAATGGCTTACAGTACTTTGCCATTTTTTTCCCCTTAGTGATTCAATCATATATAAATGCAGTCTTCTGAAAGTACATTGCTTCTTTAGAAATGAAGAGGGTAAGTAGCAGACAAGTCCTTCTAATCAAATGCACTTGATTAATTGACCATCTAATGTGGACACCTCTATAACGGCAGAGGTAGTTTCCTGGCCAGGTGTGTGTTAACACAATGCCATGGAGAAAAGACAAAGGAATGATCTCAAAGAAGCAAATATTGGTGAGAATGGCTCTAAGGCTCTTTCTAAACTATTTAAAGTCCATTATTCTACAATGAGAAAGATTATGCATGAGTGGAAAAGATAGTTGCCAATCTTCCCTCGAGTGGATATCACAACAAATTCACCCAATGTGATGTTCAGTGAAATGGCAAAAAACCCCGAGAGCTACATTTCAGACTCTACAGGCATCAGTTAGCATGTTAAATATTAACGCTCATGTAAGGCCACCTGTCTGAAAGCTAAACCTTGTCCAAAATGTGTCCATGCAACAAGACACCCAGCAGCAAATCTACAGCAGAACAACTAAAAACTGAAAGAATCAGTGTTTTGCAGTGGTCAAGTCAAAGTCCAGACATCGACCTGATTGAATTGCTGTGGTGGGTGAAATGCTCAAATGGAATTATGCAACATTGTAAAAAGAAAAAAAAGAAAAAACTAAATTTCTTGCATGCACACTACTTGTAAGACACTAGTTATTAGAACCAAACACTCCCATCTACTACTGTCCACAGCCCAGCTTGAGGACACCTGGGGTCAATGCTGTTTCAGCTGCACACAAGACGTTAGTTTAAAGACTACGTGTTATTCTCTGTGTATAAGCACATTATAGTTCCATGCCCACCAAGCATCCTCATTTGAACTCAGAGCATGCGGGTGAAATGTTTGATTGGACCAGATCCACAAAATCTCTCTCTGACAAAGAAAGCCAAGGATACAATAACAATGTCAAAACAGCCCCTCTGTTCAAAGAATTTAAAGTAGCCTTGTGCAAAATCTCTATTCAGCTTTCTGTAAAGCCAGACAAAATGCCATTTAATGCAGAGCTGACCTGAAGAATACTGTGCAAGAGTGCTCACAACATACTTTTAAACACCTTATGGACTCTTTTAACCTCTCTATGTAACTGTGTTGAGGTAAAAAAAAAAAAAAAAGTGATATGAGGCCAAAGTCAGCCATACACATAAAGACACTTTTTAGGATTTGTTACAAAGTGAGTCATCGCGCTGGACAAGAAGCAGATACACCTGTGACTGATTCATCTGAGCTGGTGAGTGTAGAGAGAATCTTATGTGACCAAAGGTAAGCATGAAATGCCACAACTCAGAGGACTGAGTGGTCCCAGCTGTCAACTGCCCTGGAGGGTGGTGACACTGCATTTGTTTAGAGTCCATCCTGCTGGAACATTCTACCCTTCCACATTCTTCCATCTAATGCACATGTAGTGCTGTAAAGCAACTTTTAATTAGTGAAGGGATATATTTTCTGACCAAATATAACCAGAACGGTTCATGAAGCACATGAGGAATGAACTGGTTGTAGAAAACAAGGGACACAAAGTAATTGAGTGGGTTGTCAGAGAGTAGGCAAGCAAAGCATTTGGTGCAAAGTAGAATTTGTTCCAAACGCTGACCTTTGAGAGCTTGGCCTGTTTTTTGTTTATGTTAGGAGTGATATGAATAAGTATATTTTGCTTGCTTGGAGTTTTGATTGCGCATGTCATTGTGGGTGGGCGTCTGTTGCTGTGGGGAGTTGTACATATGTACCCATACGCCTCCAGTATACACGACAGCCCAGTAATATTTATCAATGTTCAACTGATTTCTGGCCAGTTCAGTGCATCGTGCAGGAGATGAGGGGGTGCATGAATCAGTAGGTTGGTTATGCAGAAACAGAGTGGGCTGTCAAAAGTGAATAAGCTGAGTACTTAGTAAAAATTAAACATAGTGCAAAACTGAGTGTTCAATAAACGCCTACTTAACAGCATGTTTGCTCCTTCACGAGGTTCGTTTAGTAACATTTCATAGGCATCCATTACCTTTTGCACGCTGTCATGATCATGAGCTTACTATCCTTATTTTCATAGCTGTAGCATTTTTATATGAGTGAAACTTGTTGACTTTCATTGCATGTTGAAAGTCATGTATAGCTGCGTTGTTTGTTTATTATCTCGACAGATTTGATAGGACTGTGCTGCTTTTTAACCTCCCCATGCTGCCAACTTTCTTTTTCATTACTTATTTTTATTAATATATATATATATATATATATATATATATATATATATATATATATATATATATATATATATATATATATATATCTCCTGGGTTTCTTTTCCAATATGTTTTGGGTCTTGCATTAGGAAGTGCTATCTGACAATTTTGCACCATTTGGTTGAATCTGAGCTGAGCATATAGCCCTTTAAATTTTGCAATACATCCTACTACTTTTATCAGCAGTCACATCATCAATAAACACTAGTTGCCTTGTTCCACTGGTCAGCACGCATACCCATGTCACAACATTGCCTCCACCATGTTTGACAGACGGTAGGTAGATTTCTTTTTCTTTGCAGACCTTTGTAGGCTCTTTGAAATGTTTTCTGATAAAGCCAAGTCGAGCCTTCCTGTGTTTGATTGTACCAATTTTGTAACATTTTGTAAACCCTCTGTATTTCCTATCGTGAAGGCATTTCTTGATTGTAGAATGTGACAATGATGCAGCTACCTCTTCAAGAATGTTCTTAAATTTCATAGATTGTGAAGTTGTATTTCTTAACCATAGAAATAATATTGTCATCACTGTTGAATATTCCTGTCATCATAATTATTTAAACTGAGAGTTGTATGCCTAATTCTATATTCAGTGTGATTAGTGTACATTTTAAAGCCCATTCTTTATTTCAGTAATTTTTACAGCTTATGAATGAAACAGTACAGATTATGTAGTTTCAACCAACTTCTTTAACTTAACATATTTAAATTCAAAAACAGAGCCACCTCCACATTCTTCTTTGGCTGTAATATTTAACTTGGAATATGAACGAAATGGGAGCAGAAGTTTTTTTTTAGTTTTTTTTTTTAGTATCTGCACACGAGTACTACAAAAAAGATGCCTACAGACAAGTAAAGGACAAGTTTATAGACATTTCACATTCACAGCTGAGGCCACAAAGTTTTCAGTTCACCCCACCTGTGTATCTGGAAAACCCATGCCAACCCCAAACTACGAAGGCAGGATTACAGCAGGACTTTTTTTCTTGCCTGACTCATTTACTGCAATTTAAACTAAATAATGAACAACTGCAAAAATGAAACTTACAATAAATGATCTGTGATTGAGGTGTAAAATGAGAAAAAAAACCTCCTCCTCTAAGATAACCCGCGATCATTAGTGTCATTGTGGGTTTGTTTTTGTGACGCAGGTTCAGAACATCAGCCAGTCAATGGAGGTGCTGGACCTAAGGACGTACAGGGATCTACAGTATGTCAGAAACACAGAGAGTCTAATGAAAGTGGTAGATGGAAAGCTGAAGGTGGCCTCTGAAAATCCCCGCAGCCTCAATCCAAAGGGCTTTCAGGTAATTGGCTCTGTGTCTCCTCATGTACAGTGTGTGTGTTGGTGTTTATATGTGTGTATATTATTGTCAAGTGAATGCAGACACTGTTGATTTGGCACTGCTCGCCAAACTTATGCATTGCAATCTCTTTTGCTCTTCACAGACAATAAAATTTTGTATGACTCGCGATGCACTGCAGCATAAACATAGGTACACAAATTCATTTCCAGTCTTATATGAGTTCTTTTGTCATGCACAGAGAAATCCAAGTAAATCGCACACTCATGAGTGATTAAATTCTTGGACCTAGAAAAAGTATGGGGTTTTTTTATGGGGGGGAGGGGGGTTGCATTTGTCTCTTTGTATCCATTTGTTCTCTATCTTCAGTGAGCTTACTACTTGATATACTTAACATTCTGCTGTCTGCCTTTAGATAACAGGCACATACATTCACATTTATCTCTACCTTATCTGTCTACAAGCTAGGGCTTAGCTGCCATTATTAGTAAGCCTTTTTGTCTTCCTGTCAGCAGGCTGTCCTACTGGGGTTTTTTAACATTTCTCACACTCTTACAGATATTAGATGGACCATAAAATAGTTTGATTAAAAGATGGCTTGATAAATGATAAGTGTGCTTTACTGCTGGGTCCATACTGCAGCACAAGGACAAGCACGAATGCCTGTGTTTTGCTTTCAGTGTGTTTTATGAAAGCCATTCCAAAGAAGGTAATGAAGATGTTTATAAAATTAACCAATTCATCAGCACTGCCTGAGATGACTAAAATATGCAGAACGAAATGAGTTATATCTTCTGATCTATCTTAATTCAACAAAGAGGGGGAAAAGCTGGATTTGTCCAGACCAGGTTGGCTGATGAATGCGTGCAGCTTAAAGTTGCCGATGGCAGAGTGCGGGAGATTAACGAGAGTGAATTTTCTCTTCTTGAAAAAGTGAAAATGAGATTTATGATGTGGCGCCACAGGGCTGAGAGCTGCTCCATCACCAGATTTACGATAAACCTTAACAAGGAGGAAACAGTCCCTCCTGTGGCGGCCACACTTTATTGATACGCCCAATTCTCTCTTGAACCCACTTCTCTCCACGTAGGCAGCCAGGTTCTCCTGCAGCTTCCTGTACTCCTACGGACATGTTGTTCTTTTAACTTCTAAACACACGATGAGTCACAGTCCAAGTTTATTTACAACTAGCTCTGCAACTGCAGCAAGTAGGTGAAGTTTCATCACCCAAAACAGATCACAGGCGTTTGGCCAATTTGAATAGTGTTTCTCATATAGGTGGCTTTCCAATCCAAAATATTTTCAAAGGAAGTAAAACTGTATTTACAGACATGGAAAAACAAAATATTTGCTTTTTAAATAGATAAAATATTCCTTTTGTCCTTGAAAGAAGATAAAAGGACATCTAATTTCAGGGTATTGACATAAAATATTAAGAATAGACGTTGTACATCTCATTAAAAATCAAAGGTCTATAGTTTTGAACAGATAAACCAGAACCTAATGGAGACATAAGCTTTATGAACCACAAACACCAAGGGAAGATTGCACTCACTCCCATGTACTGACTATCATAGGGCAGTTGTGTCCCCTATCTTGACTATTCTCTAAGGGTGTAATCCTCTTCCCCCTTTTCTGTGATAACTATCACAGGAGTTAAAAGACAAGGTGACCCAGCTGCTCCCCCTGTTGCCAGTGCTGGAACAGTACAAGACTGATGCCAAGATGATCCTGCGTCTTCGGGAGGAAGTAAGGAATCTGTCCTTGGTGCTTATGGCTATCCAAGAGGAGATGGGGGCCTACGATTATGAGGAGCTGCGACAGAGAGTCCTGCTACTTGAAACCAGACTCCACTCCTGCATGCAGAAACTTGGTATATATGGAAACGATTGTGGGTGTTTGTATGTGGTCATTGTTACCCAATTAAAAATGTATTACCATATATCATTGCAGCATTTAATCAATTTGACAACAGTTGCACAGAACAGAATTAATGATTACACTAGGATCATCGCTGGTCAAAACTCTGTAGCATGTAGTTAACATTTCCACGTTGCTCTGATCTCAAATGATCTGCATAAATTGAGAAAAACTGGCCTAGAAAAATGGAATGAATAATAGATTGCATTTGTGTGTAATATGTTAGCTTAAACTGATGATTTTACAAAAACCCCACACATATAAACTGATGAGTTAACAAAAAAGACTGCAGTTACAGTTTAGCCCTTAGCTAATTTGCGTTTTATTATAGTTTTACATTTGAAAATGAACCAAGAGAATTTAAAAAAAAAATAATGCTCACTTTTTGAGTACTGGGTAAAAACCAGGACAGTAAAACAACAATGGAAATATAAAAATGATGCCGCAAAGTCAGTCGGTGAACCAGTTTTTGTGTATTACAGATTTCAAAAAGCAAACACAAGATCGCATTGTGGAGAATCACAAATGAAAACAAGACAACAGAAGATGACTGCACAAAATATTTATCTACGCATTTATCTGAGATAATGATACAAATAGTACATTTTCTTAGTGTACAAAAATTTAAACTTCTACAGTGAAAACAATTGAACTGAACAATCTGAACCAAAACAAATGAAATGCCATATTTCAGATGAATTATAAAAGAAAACTAGTGTGATCTGATAGAGAAATCACCTGAGTGCATATGCGTCTGTGTGGCCTCTTAGGTATGTAGGCATACATGCTTTCTTAATTCTTCTGCCTCTTTGACCTCCAGGCTGTGGGAAGCTCACTGGCGTCAGTAATCCCATCACAGTACGTGCATCAGGGTCAAGGTTCGGCTCCTGGATGACAGATACTATGATACCCAGTTCCGACAACAGAGTGAGTTTCTCAACTGCTGCATTTCACAAATACAGGAACACAGGATTATTATTATTATTATTATTATTATTATTGTTGTTGTTATTATTAGGATAACCAAGCAAAGAGGATAACCACAGTCAACCTTCTCAGTGAGGAAAAAAAAGAAGAAAATATGTGTCAGGGCAGTGCCACTATACGGCACTTCAGTGACTGATGCACTGTTTTCCATGAAAATGACTTCTCATGAGCTTTCAAGGGGGAGAGCGAGTGAGAAAAATGGGAATCCAAAGCACTGATGGATAGCGTATCTTTCCCTCCTCCCTGTCTTCCTCTGTCACTACAACTCCAGCTGATTAATCACTTCATCATCAGTGGAGAAATGAATGAGATGTTTGGGCAAAAGTTTTCCAAATCACTTGGGTAATTACCAGGAGTGTGCTCTGGACCCAAATGATATAGTAATGGGTTCAGCTGATCAGACATGACATGCAGTTTTGCACGGCCAGGCACATGGCAAGAAGCAGCAGGAAAGAGACAAGGGAAGAATAATATAGAAGATTAAGGGTGGTCTATGGTGACTGAGATGAAATGGTGGTGTTGGAAAAGTGGAAGACTGCATTATTAGCCATGTGTAGAAGAGAAGGGAAACTGATTAAGTTTAAGAGGAGAGATGAGCTTGGCCTTTTTCTTTCGTGCAATGAATCATAACAGCCTAAATAGGTGTTGTGGACAGAAAAGGTCAATTTTTGTGACTGAATGTCCTGATCTTTGTCTTTAATCACCTGGCTCAATCACTTCAATCTCTCCGAGTATTAATAGGCAGATACATCAGCAATGCCACATTAAGATCCGCAGCAATAATCATAATCATTCTGGGGAAATTTCATTGTTGCTCATGAGCCAAAGGCAAAGGAGGAAAAAATCGGAATGTGCAAGAGCTTTGCTTTACTCAATTTCTGTCTCCTATTCTATTCTAGAGACCCAAATTAGCAGGCATAGGAGAAACAACGCTTAATGCTCTATAATCTCCCCTCCTACATAATTCAGCCGCTGTGTCTCTTCACCATCAGCTCCTCCCATACCCTTCCTTTCTCCTCTGTGCATTTGAAAATACTTACTCTACAATGGAGAAGCAAGCAAAAGTGGGACAAGAAAGAAAAATTGCAGTAAGAGAATCAGAAAAAGCAGTAGATCGTAGCAAAGCTTTCCTTCAAATGTTTCAAGAGAAAAATAACCATCTAAGCCAACTGCAGTTTAATTGAATCAATTAAAAGCTGAACTGTGCCTCAGTGAGAGCACTGAGGGAATGAGATGGGAAATGCAGCCAGAGAGGGGCCATGTCAGTGGAGAGATCCGCTGAGAGTGCTTGAGGAAAAAGATAGAGTTGCTAAATGGATTGATTTTCTGTAAATGTGGACTGGAAAGGGCAAGGAGCACAAGCAGTGGTTGACTGCAAAGCGCAGGCAACATCTTCACTCCCACATGCCTGGCAGATCAGTAGCTCTGCACACACATCGATGCATGCACAACTCAGAGAATCGATATACACACACACTCAAACAAGCACACTAAACATTCTTATTTTAGGCCATTGCAGCTACTGATAATGAACTGTGACTTACATTTTCTTACAGAAAGGTCAAGTTTAACACAACAATATTTTTCTCCAGTAATCTCGAGACCTTCTCATTAACTTATTTTTCTGACCTTTTTTTCCGATGTTATTCATTTTTCCTTTTTCCACAGGTGTGGTCCATGGACGGTTACTTCAAGGGACGTCGGGTCCTGGAATATCGCACAATGAATGATTTCATGAAGGGCCAGAACTTTGTGCAACACTTGCTGCCACACCCTTGGGCTGGCACTGGTCATGTGGTCTACAATGGTTCACTGTACTACAACAAGTACCAGAGCAACATTATCATCAAGTACCACTTCCGTTCTCGAAGTGTGCTGGTGCAGCGCAGTTTGAGTGGGGCCGGCTATAACAACACTTTTCCCTACTCCTGGGGTGGCTCCTCTGACATCGACCTGATGGCGGACGAGAATGGCCTATGGGCTGTTTACACCACCATCCCTAATGCTGGAAACATTGTCATCAGCCGCCTGGAGCCTCAGAGTCTGGAGGTGCTGCAGACTTGGGACACAGGCTTTCCTAAGCGCAGTGCTGGAGAGTCTTTTATGATCTGCGGCACACTATATGTCACCAACTCCCACCTGGCTGGTGCCAAGATCTATTTTGCTTATTACACCAACACATCAAGCTATGAGTACACAGACATCCCCTTCCACAATCAATACTCCCATATTTCCATGATGGACTATAACCCCAGGGAGAGGGTCCTTTATACCTGGAACAACGGACACCAGGTGCTGTACAATGTCACACTCTTCCAGGTTATTAAGACTTCTGGAGACTGAGGACCCTCAGACTGACTGATTTAAAAAATGCTGTGATTATTGTTCTGGGGTGTCAGAGGTGGGGGGCACAGACTATGGGAGGTGTGGGTTGGGGGCTTTAATGTATGGGTATAGGCTTGGATTTTTTTTTTTTTAATGAATTTCAAACTTCATAGAGTGCTATTACTCACATTCTCAAAAAACCATCCGACAGTAAGGTCGGCAAAGATACAAAAACTGAGCGCTTCTCTCTCTTTTTTTCTTTCTGTGATGAGTAAGCATGGTTCTTTTTATTTGTGATGATAAATAAATATCCTCTTTACCATTTATGCTTTTGTATTTCATTGTCACTTTGATTTCAAAAACCTTAGATGAATTTTTGGAAGAGGTGAAAAATCTGTCTGAAAATGTGGTTTCAAACGTGAAAGACTCAAATAGGAGTAACATTTCCTTTGTCTGTGTTGTTAATGTTCCTGTTATTTCCTTGAAGCCTAGCTCAGACAGATACAAAGCACAAAAGATGCATTTAGAATAATATTGAAGCTATTTTTCTAGCCTGAAATACTTAAACACACAAAATATGCCAAATGATACCATTTTAAACCAATTAAAATAATGCAATAATTATATCTACTCTATTCTACCAAATCACAAGATGATGAAAGGACAGCATGAGAATACTGACAAGACCATTTCTAAGGTTGCATTAAATTATAGGTCTGGAAAAATCACCAAAGATTTTCCATCTGAAAACAACAGAGCACAGCACTCTGTGAACGCAGGATAATAAAATTCAAACAGCGTTGAATTTAACTGCAACGGCAACCACTTACATTTCATTTTACCAAGGTGAATTGAAAGTGCAAGCAAAACATCTGATAAAAAGAGCAGATGGTGGTGCAAAGGGTCGAGAAGAATCCACAGCAAATGAAAGACAGAATGTAAAAGGTATTACATTAGAGATGACACTTCTTTGTTATTGCTGCTTGTCAGGCTCCAATCTGCTTTAATCTTGTTAGTCCCACAGCTCCTCTCAGATGCTTTCTGCAGAAAAATGATAAAATGCAAACCACACAGTAGCACACGGCTCGCATGAAATTCTCAACCTGCAGTCCTTTTATTGCAGCTTTGTCATTATTTACCACTGAAATATTTCAGAAGCCATACTGGCATTTTGTGCTGCATGGAGGAGACAACAGCCCGCTGTGCTTCATTTCTGTGCTTTCATCTATAAGGTTTGTGCATGCTTTGCAGGGGTTGTAACATAAAATAATATCGTAGATTCAACTTTTCTGTTCTTTGTAGTAACCATGGTGGATTTATCCTAGATGACCTTTCTATCAATAAGTGCTACGCTGAAGAGAACCCCGATGAGTTCATACACAGTAGCAGCTGACATTTAAAGCACAATGCAATAAAAAAAAGGTACAAAGCATCTAACAGCATCAAACAGAAACAGTATTGACTGGGAAAAATAAAGGTTTTGGAGCTACCACAATATTACTTCACATGTAAAAGTAACTGGTTAACAAAGAAACAGATAAAAGTTAACAGAGACTGAATGTGCTCTTAACACAGGTCCACCACTCACTGCTCTCCCACTGCCCACACACACACACGCAACTGGTTTTAAAAAGCAGTGCAGCACATCCTGAATTTGCAAGAATATATACAACAGACCAAGACATCACCTATAGTATAAATAGAATTTCACCTTTTAAAAAACTTTATAGTTTATAGTTTCATAAGCACAAAATAGTATTTGAAGTTAGGCGTGACTGATTATGGCCATGAGTGGTAAAGACAGGACTGCATTTTCAAGCTAGCAAACGTTCTTGCTTTCTTCTTAACATAAAGAAAGCAAGGAAATAGTGACCCATACTAAACAGACAAATAAAGCCATGAGACTGGAAACAGGCACTCCTCTGAGAAATGTGAATGGAATATTTATCCATTCCACAAAATATGACATTTTTTAAGCAGTGGGTTTTTTTTATTATTATTAATGTTTCTTCAAAAGAAACAGAGTTCAAAACAGATAAGAATCAAAAGAGAGCTTTGCAAGGACCAACATATGTGCTGTTGTGCCACCCAGTTCTCACACTTAGTGCCAGTCGGTGTGGCAATAACAAAGACAGAGATCAGGGGTATAAAGAATAGCACCAAATCATTATGTGGTGACCCCATTTGAGTATTGTATCATCACATCTGTGTCAGTCTAGATCATCTTCAGCTAAGGCCAGTTTGTCAGAGCACAAACCCCTGCTGCCAAGCAACAGTACTTATGTGCCATCTTTCCTCAGGATCATCTTAAGGATAAAAGACAGTAGGCTGAAAAAGGTGGTTGTGATTCAGGGCGTGTAAAAATGTACTGTAGTAAAAATTCAGAAGCGACATGTCAAATGTTTTTAAAAAATATATATGAGGGAAAAATATATTATAAGTTAGAGCAAGAGGTATTAGTTGAATAGATAAATTGAATTTAAAAAATAATAATTAGTGAAAGATGGTGATTTTGTGCTTATTAGCTAAATAAGTGTTTTTATTGTTCTATCAGAGTATGATGAATACAGTATGATGAATAAAGTGTGGATTCTCAGATTTAATATCTGAACAAAAATATTTCATCAACCCCTGTGAAACAGTTTTCTATTTGCAAGGCCTTCAATGAATTAATCATAAAAAATGCAAGCAATGACGCATGAAGTCTTAAACTCATGAATATCACTAACGTGTGATTTTCCTTCTTTCTGGTTATATGCGTAGCCTTTATATCAGTTATCTTCAGTTTTTATTTGTGTGTTAATCTTTCTACCTTTAGTTTTTTCTTCAGTAAAATGCTTGTTCAGTCAGGATGAGATCAAAAACTAACTTAGCTACTGAAGAATATTGCACTTTCTAGCTTTATAATACTCCCTGCATTGCTTTAGTAGCATTTTGGGTGATTTTCTATGTGTAATGAGAAGAAATTTACTGGATTTTTGCTAAAGTGAAAAGCAGCTCTACACACTTCAGAATGTGTTCTGTTTAATTATGAATTAACACTAGTGACGCAGTGCTGACAAAAACTACAAATGTATGTGCATTACACCACATTTTGCAGGGGATCTTGTATTAATTCAAATTACATGCCATTCCAAAAGTGCAATGGAAGCAGAGATTGACCCTTCGTTGATTGTGGATGAGAAGGCACAGTACAGTTTATATTTAGCATTTAAGCTATGCCTTTATTGCTCCTCAAGCATGGGATACTGTCATGGAGTGATTATGATATAACAGAAGCATAAGAATTGACACATGTGCAACAGTACAAGGAAATATCTTACGTAAAGCAAAAAACAGAATTTGTAAATTAGTACACGTTTAACAAGCTTGAAAGCATCTGGTATACTTTATTCTTCAACACAGCCTGAACAAAGCTCTTGGGCAGCTTTGTTGTAATTTCCTTAAGTAGTCATCTCGTTGGAATGTCCTTCAGGCTTCTTGAAGGATATTCAGAGTTCTTCTTTGAATGTTGGCTGCCTTTTGTTCTATTCTCTGTCAAGATGATCCTCACACGGCTTCAGTAATGTTGAGGTCCGGGCTCTGGGGAGACCACTGCATAGTTGATACTGTTCCATTGTGCATCTATCCAGGTATGCTTGTGCTGCATTGTCAGTTTGTTCAGGATTGTTGTTGTGCTGAAAAAAGAAGCCACTGCCAATCAGACAACGTGTTTGTGGATTAAAGTCTGATCCATAATGACCTTTTACCAGACCTCCTCTGTACATGTTGATGATGATCTGAAACAAAATCTTCCCATTTGGATTCATTGCTAAGCTTTTTTGGCTAAAAGCTATTTGGGAATCACATTGTTGATACAAAAATGCTATTTTATGACTGTCAGACTGTGATGTCTTTGACACTTCCTTTGAGTGATACATAGGTCAGCGTTAAAACAGTTTAACAAACAAAACACAATCCTCTTAAATGTCCTCAAATAAAAGGGCAGGACTGACAATCAGTATAATAAGTGAACCAATATTCAAGACCACTTTAAAACATTACAAGAACGTCTGCCTCATTGGAGGTGAAACATAAAGAAAGAAGTGCTGTACTGCACAGTACTGTAAATTGAATGATTGAATAAAATCATTTACCACCAATTTAAACTGTGGATTTAATTTAAAAATTCATAGTGACAATGTTTCAGATGTTAAATTGGGATTAGGGTTAAATTAATGGTTAAAATGTTTGAAATGACTTGCTGTGTTATTATTTCATCATTCCAGGCTGGACAGCAAAGTATAATTTTACAGCAAAGTTGTTGATTCATGTCATTTGTGGTAAAGTATGAAAGAAAGTTCATGTGGAAAGACCTTTAGCTATTTCTGCAGTTGCATTTTTCATTGTTGTTGGAGTCAGCTGTGACTTTGCACATTTTCTCATGGTGCAAAGTCACAGCTACAGGACCCCAGGAAAAACAAAACAACAAACTTTAAAATTAAAGTTTGCATGAATAATAACCAAGACAGAACGTATTAACCTACAGAAATCTCTCAGCATGAGCAGCTTCCATTAATGGAGAGCTGAAATCTAAAAAGAACAATAGGCGACAGAGTGGCTTTGCCGGTTTGATTTCCTTAAAGTGGTTATGAACATGCATTCGCACATGCAGTCGGACTGATTGAGTGCAGGTGGCAGTGACAGAACTGGCTTGATAGAGTGCATGGGGTGAGATTCATCGGCAGGAGCGGAGCTACAGAACAGCTCGAGAATTAAGAAGCAAAGCCAGTTCCAGTTTAATCACGCACCCATCCTCGAGAAGAAGGGTTTGTTTTGATGGAAACACAATCATCTTTGTGAGTGCAGCTGGTCCTGAGACACTCCTCTTTGATTAAACTTGAGAGTACATTTGCTTTCTGTCCCTTCTACTCATACAGTAGGTCATGCAGCAACTTCTGTCCTCTGAAAGGAAAACTTGCAAATCACCCCAGCCTTGTTTTATGCATCCTTTCACTGTAACCTTTTACATCACCTTCCTCATTAATTGTGCCCTCAGCCACACTTGGAACAACACCCCACCTCTTGTTCAGATTCACAGTAAACATTTCCTCTACACCCTGCCCCTTGAGGTGACACAGAAACGCTATGAACAGGGCTTTGAACATTTGTTTCCTCATGATTAAACATAACTTGCACTCAGTTTCCTAATTTTTTTCCACACTCCATATTCATGTTTGAACTCTAAAGGCAAGCAAAGGTGCCGGGGTGTCGAGATGGAATAATGGGTTAGCTGGAGAAGACGCTAATTTACTCTACTCACCTCTTTGGAGAACCTTCCTCATTAATGTCCTCTTTAATTGTGTTTTAAACTTCCATTGATTCAGCACTTGCATCCCTAATCTCATTAGGTGCTGTTTTATGAAGGAAGGACAGTAGATCCATTCTGGGCTGCAACCACGGGCGATTCCATTTTATAACCTGATGTCAGAACGCTGCACTCCTCGCTGAGGCAGTAAAGGTTTACCCTTGAACTGATTTTTTTTTTTTTATGTCTCTTTCCGTAATTACAGTAAGATGCTGTTGGAGAAAAGAGATGAAATTTTAGCTCTGGTGTGCCAGAAGGGAAAAGAAGTCAGGATACATAAATACAAACATCACAATGTAGCCACAAGCTGAGCAATAACAGGCTGGTAAGTCAATATAACTGAAAAAAGAAACTTTTAGAAAAAGGAAAACACTTTTCACCAGCTAAAAAAATGAAAGATGCTAAAGGAGCCACAAATCACATCCATATACAAAGGGAATTATTATATTACTTTTTCACCAGGTGGATTAAAATTGCAAAGATTTTAATGTACATATATTTCTCTTAATAAGTCACGATCACTGTCTAAATTAGATAGCAAATCTATTGTAATCAGGCCCACTGATGCACATATTGTAAGTCTCATATAAGCTATTTGCAGTTTTAGGATCGTGGAGTTAACTGGTTCACTTTTGCAGCTTCACATTAGTAGTATTTAACTGGTGAAATATGCATTGGCTTTTATTATGAATTTTACCAAGAAAATACAAGGTCATTGTTTGCAAATTTAGCGTGTTTTCCTGTAGTGAGTCTGCCAATCAACAAAACTGTAATGTCTTACAGCAAATTAGTTTTTCTTCCATTACTCCATGTAATGTTTAAGAGTCTTTTATGAAGAGCTTCAGGCAACAGGCTTTTTGAGCAAAGGTCACTCTCCCCCAAACTGTGTTTTTCAGACTCATTCCACATGCAGCATTAAATCCCAGAATGATGGAAAAAAAGGCCAATCTTTGTCTGCTTCATCCATTAAAGTGACAACACTTTGTTTTGCAGGTCCCAGAATTTATGATTAGTAGTATTAAACTGCATTTGCTTTTACCGCTGATAACTGCAGGTGACCCTGCTCTGTGATGTTTTAAGAGAGAGGGAACTTTTTGTTTAAATGGGCCATCAGTAATTGTGGAGGGCAGAATTTTACAAAAATATTTCAATCATTCTATTCAGTTGATATTTTTTGTCATGCATGTTGTTTGAAAGTTTTTGTAGTTCTTCAAAATTGTTCAAAGTTAGCCAAATTGGATAGAGAGGCTCTAGCCTCTTGGTCACTGCAAGCCTCACAGTTTTCACTCCTCAACAGTATCCTGTTCTTGAGGAGCAACAAAAGCATATTTTAAAAGCTAAAAATAGCCTCTGTACATAATCTGTATTCACATCGACCATCATCAGTTGCCTGGAATAGCACAATAGAGCCACTCCTATCTGCAATGCCAAGTTTCCTAAACATATACCACTGAACATCATAGCCAAATACGTAAACTTTCATTCTATACCCCCAAAGGATTTTACTCCTTATGTTCTGAGAGTTGAGAATTCTCCCTGCAAGATTTGTGCCCAGCACTTCAAAACCCTGTCATTATAGAGTACTTTGAGTAAGCTAATGACAAAACAAAAAAAAAAACAATTCTCAATTTAAAAATAATACGTAAAATGTGGAAAACCTGAAAGTTTGAAGACTTCCTGAATCCTTCTGCTTACTTTAATAAAGTATGTGTAGCTTGTAGATACTGCAGGTGGTATCAGTATCTGCTCATTTGGTATTTCCTCAGCTAGGCCTATCAAACCTACATTGGTCTCTGACAGATACTGGATAATGTTTTTGCTTAGAATCACTGCAGAATAGTTGCAGTTTCAGGCAACCTGCTGGAACTGACGATTGCTGATGTCAATGCAGAATATCTACAGCATTTATATTTAGCAGCTAAGCTTTTATTTTGTTGCTGCCCAAGTACGGGAAACTGTCGAGGAATGATTATGATATTACAGAAATTCTCTTAAGCTTACATGTTAGTGCTTCTGGTGGAGGTGAGTTTGAAGAAAGAAATCAGTTTCAGACTTGGTGCAAACAGTATGGGCACTTTCCTCTCAAAGCATTGCTCTATCAGGCCTGCAGTGTTCAAAACATGAAGGGATAACTGATATCCTTTTGAACATTATAAGGAGCTATTTTGAATAAATTCTCATTCTAAGGCACCAGCACAGACCAAAAGCTTTCATAAATTGCTTATAAAGTGTTACTAAAACATGAATCACTGGATATTTTCTCTGTTACGCAGGTTAAGCACTGCTTAGCCTACTTAAGTCAAGAAACCTCCCAGACTCTGAACATAACTTCAAAGCAGGATAATAGTCATAATGAGTGTTTTTAAACAATTTGTGTGTGTGTGTGTGTGTGTGTGTGTGTGTGTGTGTGTGTGTGTGTGTGTGTGTGTGTCCAATTCAGCTCATTTGAAATATTGCCCATTTAAAAAACTGCAGAGAAGATGGCAACATTTCTATTTTGATTCAGGAAGTATTATATTAAACATGTAAAGAATGGAAGTGGAGCTGTTATCAGCTAAAGATCTGAATCATTCTCACTTTTACAGCTTGCTAATTAACCAGGAAAATTCACAATATTGCCTTTGTTTTCTTCCTTTGGATTATGACAATTTGTTTGTAGTGCCAATAGACTCACTGCAAACTGAACTGAGAAATAGTGTTGAAATTGCAGTTATTTTCAGATATCAGACAGGCTTTATTTAATCTGTTTGGTAAATGGATGGTTCACAAATGAGAGCATTTTCAAAATTTACTTTTTTGCATTAAACCAGCGGGAAACATTTTGACATGTGTTTAGTAAGTTATTATGTTTTAGTTTAGCGTTAATTGGTCCGACCTACTTAACACCATTGGGTTGTATCCCATTACCAAAATCAGTATAGGTAGGAGGTTTGTAATCTTATAAATGGGGGGAAAAACGCTCAGGTTTGTTTACTAGTATTTTTCACTGGCTGGAAGCTAATATTTAAACTGGATGGATGTGTTTATTAAAGTAGTTTCTGTTTTCAGACAGGGTGCAGATATATGAAACATGCTCAGAAATGCAGGGCTGCTCATGAGCAGCAATAGAATACAGGAAACATCAAATATGGCAGACTAAATAAGAAAGTTCAGGCAAGGAAAGTAAAATGTTGTGAAGGAGACAGAGTGACATACAAAGTGAAATCTAGGTTAAGTGGGAAGACTGTCAGAGACCAGGCCTCATGTACTGTATGTCACGGAAATGAGATGCTGTTCTCTCCCCCAGAAGATCAAAAGATCTGTCTGAAGAGACAGAACTTTTTCCTCTTTCCTCTCTGTTCTGTGGCAAATTACAGTTTTTAAAAAGAAGAAAAAAATGTGATCCATCAAAAAACACCAGAGCATGGCCATGAGACCTCCTTTTTATAAAAACCTGTAGTTGTAAGCCACAAATATACAGAACTATAGCTGGATCAAAGTGCTCCATTTCCAGGACCTCGCTCTTGTAAACTGGACTTCATAGGTTAATTTTTTTTAAAGTTAAATAGTTTTAATTGTGAATCAGAACAAGTTTGTCTCTATATGCATTATATTTGCTCTGTATTTTTTTTTCATAGTAGATACATGAACTAATATATTTTGACTTTGTGTGAAATATTACCAACTCACAACAGAACCTGTTGTTTTTAATTCACACCTGCCCCAACAGATGATTACAGATGACTTGCCTTCAGAGCAATCCATCTGACTGAACATCAGAGCAACACAATTATTACAAACATGCACAACATCTTGTACACACAAAGCACAATTTGACATTTTGACCTTGTGACATCTTTGTACTATAATACATGTCTCCTCTATTGGAGCATAAAACAATTTAGACAACAGCCTCTTTAAACCACTGAATACATTGTAAAGGTAAATATAATTCAGATGAGGAATTTTGTCAATGTGATGTAAACAAGATTAGTTCTCTTCACATAATTCATAAATTAACTATTATGGTTTGTGCAAGGAACTCAAAGGCAGGACGCGCTGGAGTTCAGTGTTTGTGATTTTAATGAACACATTCTAATTTACAATCCGTGAGTATTTACAGTAACTCAGAAAGATAAACAGCTACAAACAATGGAAGTTTTGAGTTTGATTTCCTTGCAGGTTAAAGTCCAGTTACCACCAAGCAAGCAAAGCTTCATTATTAAAAGAGCTGAGTTACATTACTGTATTTGTGTGGTCCAACAATACAGGAAAACTGGGGTTATATACTGTTGATAACTGTAGATGAACATCAGGTGGTTCAACACCTGAGAGAATGGCGAGACCATAACACAAGCATGATCTGATTCTCAGTAATATACGCACAAAAAATAAAATTATAATTTACAATTAGATACACAACATATATGACATATTATTGGATGTAGAGATTTTATGCTCTGGTGTTATTTTTTTATGTACGTTGCTGATTTTTTGATCCTTTATGTTTTGAGCACTATTGGTAGCTGCAAGTTACATCTGCTTGTTTGTAATACTACCATTTCTCAGCTCAAAATAGATATGTGGGAATTTGATTTTTTTTTACTCCTTATACGATCAGGATTAGCTGAAAATTTATTGTAAATCTCAAGTAATAGTTAGATTTACAATTATTAAAAATGTCATGACCCTTAAAAACTACATTTATATTGCTCTAATTGTGGCTGAGGTGTTATTGGTTGCCTCTTTAAATAGCGAATCTTTTTCTCGTGCCATTTTCTCTCTCCCTCTCTTCCTATCTCCCTCGCTCTGCCCGCAGTCTGTGTGTGTGTGTGTGTGTGTGTGTGCTGAATTTTCCTCCAGGTTGAGAAACATGTGAGTTCATATTGTTCCCATATAACTGTTGTATAATTCATGTATTTACAGAATATGTATTCAGTTCCAAACATCCAATAAATCTTCATAATGCACACATATTCATAAAATGATTTCCCAGTATTTCCCCACACATCCATTAAAACATAATCTATGTGTCCATGGACAGACTTCTGTCCCGAAGTTTGACATTTAATAACAGTTTAAGTATTCATTTATGTGGAGGAGCACAAATGACTCAGAGTGTATTCACTGAAGAAAGAAATCCATGAGGGTGGTTTCGTACTGGTGTAATTATTTCTCTTCAGCTTGCGTTTGAAAGAAAATCCCACAAACAAAATACCTGGTTTTTTTTATAAATAAATATGCAGAGGCATTACAAAGTTTCCACCAGGGAATTGCTGCCTTTTCCTGCCTCCATTGCGGCACAACAGGGCCCTATCCTGACACCTCCAGAGCAGCACAAAGTAAAGGTAATTAAAAAACAGTCGCCTCAGCCCCACCCATCCGTAAACATTGCAGACTGCAACCATTGTGCCACATTAATATGCAAATTGGAGAAAGGGCTGCAATCAGGGTGCTTTACTGATCCAGTTATTAAATCAAATTTCCCCCAAACAGGCATCAGGAGCTGCTGAGGTAGTGAATGGGTTTTCCCTCTTTCTGCGCATAGTAATGAGCCTTTATCAATTTTACATTCATCACGGGGGTAGGGGAGATGGAGAAGGCGGTGCATGATGGCACCACCTCCCCTGTGGCAGGCCACCTCGCTCTGCAGTGGCAGTCATTCGCAGGGTAGTCCATCAGTACAGCAGCCATTGGACACAAGGGTACCAGGATCATCATATCATCTTGCCTCTCTCTCCTCTCAGTTCTTCTGGGACCGCATGCACAGCTACACACCGAGATGACATGATCGAATTTTTCAACGGCATCAACAGGTGATGTTACACAGCAGCCAGAATGCTGCAGTCTCCAAGGAACTGCAGTGTCAAACCACTAAATTTGCTGGTGATTGTAGCAGACTGCAATTCGGTGTGAATTACAAACAAATACACCGTGTGAGTTGAACACAGCATGTGAATGGACACTGACACAAAAAGTAGTCTCACTGGTGAGGCAGTGACACTTTGCTAGAGAAAATGAAGACGACAGGTTACTGTTGTTTCTTATGGCAAATGTGCACACACTGATAAAATGATCTTCCTTCAAACTCGTCTTCCTCAATATAAAAACACTGGCTTACAACAATCAAATCAGCGAAGATGAGAGCAGGTGAGATGACGGCTTCCTCCTGGGAGATGTGTGGGAACAATTGGATTGTTTCTCTTACGTGCCTTCTTTTATTTGTATCTGAAGTGACCTTGGGCAAAGACTAGAGTGTGGGGACATTAGCAAACCAGCAAGTATTGTTATAGCAATTACTAGGAAATCACTGGGCCACGGGGAGCAATTATGTGCTTTGTGTTTACAATCCAGCATAGGAGAGCGATGGGAGAAAAAAATGAAGAAGAGCAGGCACTGAAAAAATTGGGATGTGGGCAAGTAGGAAAGCAAGAGCGCAGAATGAGGTAATAAAAAAGCAGTGTGCAGTGGCAGAAATGGGAGGAAGTCGGCAGTCAGGTGTGTGAGAGGATGGTGAGGAGGAAAGAAGAGGTATTTGAATGGTAGTGAAGTGGACACAGTGAAGTGTAAGTGTAACAACAGTAAGAGAGAAAAGTGGAGGGACAAAATAGCAAGTGACTCTAGAGTTTCTAGAGCCTGTGATAGCTTGGATTTCTTATACAGCATCTTGGTCCTTTGAGGCATAAATTTCAACTGTTTCTGTGTCACCATTGTAGCTGCGTACACTGCCAGATGTGAGCGGTAACGAGCTGGCCTGGCGACATGGTCAGGCTGAGTCTGGGGTTTGGCTGATAAGAATGACGGGGAGGAGGTCACTGAGCTCACTGTATTGAGACATAACCGTCGGTCAGTTCAATTTCCTTAAGGACACAGGAGTCCAAGCTGCAATCAGAACATTTCATATCACAGTCAGGCTCCTCTTGCCCTTTCCCACAATCTCAGCAGAGAGGAGTTGGAGAAAGGAAGAATAATGAGAGAGGGAAAGAAAGAAAATAGGGGGAAAGTGTCAGAAGATAATTGTCGGGATGGGTGGGAAGTTTAGAGGTTACTGCAGTGGCCCAGAAAATCTTAATTTCCTGTCAGCGTTATTCTAACCAGTTATTAAGCTCTAGCTGATCTCAAGAGGAAACGAAGGGAGGAACATCAGAGAACACGTTCACAAACAAATTCAGTAAAGCCTGAGTGCTCAGACAAAAAGGCTAACACTGTCGGGATGTCGGGATCTGTAAAAGAGAAGAATCGGTCTCTCGCCAGCGCTTTAATCTTTCATATCAGTGTGTGCTTGACTTTCAGAGGAGAGGAGGAGCAGTATACATACAGGCCACCCAGAGGATCAAACAGCATGCTGACTGCAACAGAGGATTCTGCAACAAAGACACCAAACCACCCTCAGATGCAGATAAAGAAAGAGTGGAGGATGACTAGGAAGAGCTGAGGCAAGGACGACGTATACAAAGCAGAAATCTAAAATTGACTGGAGACTTTTAGGATGCCTGTGGACACCCACAGACCTGAAACAAAATCAAAGATGTAAAGTTTACATCATCTGCCTACTTAAAAACATGACCAAAATGTAGCCTTGTTTAAACTCCCAGTTTTAGACAAACTTCACTTGAAATCTTTCAAATGGTCAAGCCTTTTTGTACTGATTCAGATGGTGTAATGAACCTTAGGACTAGGGCAGGGCAATATAGCCAAAAATATTTATCACGATATATATTTGAAAATTTGCGATAACGATATAACTGACGATATAATTAACGCGAGACAAAATACTTTACAACTCCACAACTTTATTAGTGCAAAAAAAAAAATCCCCCATCGATGTATTTTCACTTAAACAAGCAGCTGGTTTTTTATGTGCATTAAAGTTATATAAAACATTTACAGTGCAAATGCAAATTCCTTGCTGACAGTTTAACCAAAAGGCATTTCCAGTGGAAATTGGCCGACATATCCTCAGCATAACCATGTATAATATCCAAAACTTAAAAAGAGGTTATACACACACAATACGGTAATATTATGTTGAAGCACAGTACATATTACTTTGCGAGGCTCTTGACTCTGGTAGCCGTAATGCTCCAATAATCCATCAAGCGGTGCGACTTTGTAGCTTAGCAAAGTCGTACTAAAATATTTTTTGACAGATTTTTGAGCACCGTGTACCACATAAAATCGGTTCGGTAATAACGATGGATATGTGCTTTGGTGTGAATCTGATGGACGAAAGCCAAACCAGTTCCACACCACTGAAGTTGCACCATTTTTATAAACCAATTCTGGTTCATCTGTTTCATTTAACAATCTGCTTTCGCCCTTCTCATTCTCCGTCGCCGCCATGCTTTTTCCGCCATGTGCGTATGAAAACAAAGGCAGTGCACACGCTTGTTTTGCCCATATTCTATCGCAATATTTCATTTTCTTATCATTGCCTAACATTATACCGGTATTACCGTGAACGGTATGATATGGCCCAGCCCTGCTTAGGACCACATTGCTATATGGGGTAACATTATGACTCATTTAAGCAGGGCTGAAGCAAAGAATCAGGATCATATCTCTCTAAACAATGAAGATATTGAAAAAAATTGATTCGTAATTGATTCACAGCAGAAAATGAAGTGTCTGAGTGTTGATTTGCTGACAACAAGAAAACCCAAGTCCGTACTGTGCCTGAACAATCACATACCATCACATATTAAAATAATGTGAGAGTTGATATTTAGTGAACAAGGGAAAATGACATAGTGTGCCCTTATTTTTCAATTATCTCAGTCTTATAGTAGTTTGTCTAACTGTATTTGCATAGATTAAATGGTGTGTGGGGGTGTGTGTATGTGTTTGTGTAAGAGGTAGGAAAAGAGGTTTGACTGGAGTAAGATTAAACCAGTTTGCTGTTACAATGGGCATTGTGTAAACATTTAAAAAAGAGAAATAACTTAATAAATACAACTGTTAGCTTTATTCATATGTAATCTCAATATTAGATGCTGTATTTGTATTTTTTGTCTGAGGAAAAATAATAGATGCTTAGGAGTCACGTTAACCCCTGTAGTCACTGGACTTACACCTCTGAAAACACTGAGTATGTGACCACCATTGAAATCGGTTTGTCAACAGTGAATCGTTTTAATTGACACTGGAAGTTTTCCTTTTCCGCCAAAAGTTTTTTGTTTTGTTTTGTTTTTATCATTATTACAAACTGCATTAACCCAGACAGAAAAAAGAGCAAACAACAGAGAAAAAAACAACAAAGCAGTCCTCCCAATCCAAACATGACAATCCACATCCACAAGTACAGGAAACAAAATACCCAGGCTCGCATAACAAAATCCCCATGTCAACTCAAAAGATACAACAAACCAAACCCAGTATGTTTTAGAGCAAAAATTACTCTGATTGACATTCTGTTAGATAAAAATCTTTTACAAAACTGAAAAGAGTCCCCAGACTTTTCCAGATGCCACTGTTTGTCTCCCTCTGAAACTGGAGGTTTTGATTAGCTGTATGTTATATAACCTTTTCACATTTTTGTGTTTTTACTTCTGTCCTAAAAGGATAGCTACAGCAACCCTGCAACTAATGACCAGTGATTCAGTAGACAGCTTTCCAACATTAGGTAATTAGCTCTGTTTAGCAAAGAACATCTTTACTGTTCCTCCAAATGGCAGGATTATGAACCCATTTAGACTGAATATACATAAATCATTGTTAGGGAAGAGCTTCTCACCAGTCACTATTCATTTGCTTGATAATGTAAATATCTAATCAGTCAATCACATAGAAGTAACTCAGTGCATTAAGGCATCTATAAATGGTCAAAATAACCTGCTAAAGTTAAATCCCAGCATCAGAAATGGGAAGAAATTGGTTCTTGGTGCAAGGCAGGCTGGTCCGAATATTTCTGAAATATTTCTAAAAGGTCAGAACTTATGCATAAAGTACATCAAACCATAAAGAACATAAAGAACATAAAAGCATGGATCTGTCTGGTCTTGTATCAACAGTTCAAGATTCTGGTGGTTTTATGGTACTTCCAGAGGATAACAAGCACATCACACAGCTCAAATCATCTCAAACTGGTGTCTTGACACCATAACAATGAGTACACTGTACTCAAATGGCCTCGACAGTTACCAGATATAAATGTTATTCTGTAGTTTACAAACCAAAAGTTTGTTGAACTTTGAAGGGTAGCAGAGAAAATGGGTTCACACAAGTGGGTGGCTGAAATTATAGATGCATTAAAGAAACCAGATGCTGACAGAAGTATAAACAAGCGCTTTGTTGCAACAGCAAATTCATCAGCACTGAAAATGCAGAGCAAAGAGGAGAGGGATGAAGAGGTTGTGATGAGCAGCTGAGCAAAAGAAGAGCGGCTGATGAAATGATTAGAGTGTTTTGAAGTAGAAAAAGACAAGATATGGGCTCATTATCAAGAGCCATGGAGCCAAATGCAATCACTGAGAATGTCTGCTTATTTACATTTATTCAAAAACTCAGCCTCTAGTGGTAAAAATCTGTAACAACATCAGTTGTTTCAGAATCATTTCCTCTCAAATATGTATTTTTTGTGCTGAAATGTACGTGGAACGTCTACCAACCCTCAGGACAGGCGTTCACTATGCAGATAACAAAAGGTTCAAAATTAGTCTTTTTAGATATTTCCCACTGATATACAGTTCTACAACTAGCTAATAATTCTACTTCGAACTATGTAGGACACCAAATGATTACAACTATGCAGTTCAATGTATTGCTAGTTGTTGCCACAGGAAAAAAAAAACTGAGGGAAAGACAGAGAGATGAGCAAGATTCAAGACAGCCAACTCTAATATTGTTTCACTGAAGAGAATCTCTTGAGTTTTATTACCAGACTTCAACAGCAGCTGAACTGCAAGGAGGCAAACATGCTGTTATCTGTTATGCTTCTATTTCACCCCATACCCCATCCTCTTTGCTCTCTTTGTCATCTTTTTTTTCCTCCCATATACAGTATGTGACATCTAACACGCTATTTCATCCCTACTTGGCAAGCCCTCTGACTGAGTGCCTTATTTGCTCTCTAATGTTGTCAGGAATGCAGCAACCCTTCCTCGGGTCATTGCTTGAGGTTGAACTTGTATCTCACTGCCTGACAGAAGGAAAGGAAGGCCAAATGGAAAGTAAAGAAAGGAACGGGGCTCTTTCATGCTCAATAGGAGGGGAGAATAGAGACAGAGAGAATGCAGAAGCAGAGCAAGGGGGTTGGGCAGGGATGGGCGGGTTGTGGGGGTTCACAGAAGAAGAGCTGCAATACTGAGGTTTTTAGCCAGAGAAAAGAGACAGCCAGTCTGTGAATACACAGCACTACCACAGTGGGTTCCCCACTCTTTTACAACCTTCCATCAGACTAAAATTTGGTACCTGACAGCAGCTGACAGCTTCTACAGCAGGAGGCAATACAGAAGACCACATGGCACATGCTGTTTATGCAGGTCTCTTGCATATGTATTGCATGTGCACATCCATGCATGAAATAGGGTTTATAGCTGCTGACGGGACTAGAGCTATCTGCAAACGTGATGTATAATTAGGACTTTATTTGCATCAAGCTTTATTTGATTTGAATTTCAAACTGACCCACACACACGACAGTAGTTCATATTGTGACTGCTTGTTTATGTGTTTGCCTTTTTCATGATTCAAGAGAATCATTGTGTGAGAACAATCAAACTTCACAATATGCTCTAGTTGCCATATCAAAGAAAAAACCCTCAACCTCTATTGTGAGGGTATTTGTGAGTGTTTGTTGCAGCCATAGTCCACTTGTTCCCTTGAGCCTGGATTATACCTCCAGCATCTTAGAGTGCATTAGTGTCAGGTCCAAGTCACATAAATTTTATGATCAGACCGTGAGCATGAGGTACTAGTGGACATATTGCATGCCTGCCTGTTTTTTGTGACCGCACTTGTCCAGGACTGAGGATTTAGATTACAATACCTTAGCTTCACATGCACGACAGATAGCCGACATCAAAAATGTCTAACCTGAATTACAAGGCTGTCTTTTTGTCTGTGTAGATTCTCAGTCATCCAGGTCATAGTAGCCTAAGGAGTTTGGAAAGAAAGCGACTGGACTTCTTAAAGTTTCTTAGAGATGTTTCACCTCTCACCCAAGAAGCTTGTTCACTTTTAAAACCAAATGGTGGCAAGTCATAGTTATTTAAGCTCTAGTGCGGGTTCCCTTAAGAGGGTCGTTGACCCTCTATCTTTGCTAATTTTCTATAAATTTTTAACTTGAAGATGTCAAATTGTGATTGCCTCGGGGTCTTTAAATTATTAGCAACAATACAATACAAATAGATAAATACTCAATTTGTAAATTGTTAAACTTCTGATAACTCTACTAGGTTTACATGAAATGATCAATAGATCAAATGCCACAGAGTTATACCACCACAGGCTAAAGACAGAAAAGTCTTCAATGACAACTGAAAGGTTAATTTTGCTGACTCACTGGTTATTTCAGACTCTCATGCCCATGGGGCTGTGCATAACTTCTAATAGCCTGGAGGTTTGCTTGACAAGGATTTGGAGCTAATTAGTGCTATGTTTATTGGCAGTTTGCATCAGAAACTATTCAATAAACTGCATTTTTCAGACAGTTTTGAGAGTTACTGCAGACAGTGAAGTTTAGATAAAGCTTATAAAGTCTAGCTGCTCTTGACAGTTTTCTTGTTTGACATTTTTTGTCCACAGCTGGTATTCTCAGTCTGTATCTTTGGCTGGCTTTTCCTGTGACTGACAGACAGACAGACAGATAGATTAAAGCAACTCCATTAAAAAAACATTCAGTCATAACCATAAATAAAATATAATCTAAATAATCTAAATAATCTGAGCAGGGCAGGGATAGCTCAGTAGGCAGAGTGTTCGCCCCATGATCGGAAAGTTGGGAGTTTAAATCCACCGAATGGCTATCCTCAGGTACCCTTGAGCAAGGTACCGTCTCTACACACTGCTCCCCAGGCGCTGGATAGGTAGTTGCCTACTACTTCAATGAGTGAATAGGTTAAACGCAGAGGACTAAGCAATTTCCTACAGGAATAAATTAAACATTATTATTATGAAAAATTGAGATAAAAAAAACAAAAACAAAAAAACAAAAAACAGGATGAAGAGGATAAAAAAAAATTGGAGAAGGAGGGCAAATGTGTACAGGTGACTGATTTTTTTTTTAGTGGCAGGGAGAGTCCATTGCATGTGTGACCTCTAGACTCATGAGATGGTTGTCTGTGAAGGTTCTCAGTTATCCAGAACCTTCACGTTTCTGGAGGCACAACATAGATAAGCCACCTTCACAGGACAAGACTCGGCTGCCATCTGCATCTAAAAGACAAAGGTCACTCTTTCGAGAATGCCAACGTTTGCATTTTGGACAGAGAAAATAGATGGTTTGAAAGAGGAGTGAAAGAAGCCATCAATGTCCACTGAGAATGACCTTTGAAAAGAGGCGGTGGTTTACGACACCAAGTGTCGGCCATCTATAACCCAGTTTTGAGATCCCTTCCCAGACACCATAACAGCCACTCACACCCTGGGCCATTTGACCTCAGTATATCACATGATAAGGTGGGGCTAGGTTTCACAGTGGGTTCCCCCGAAACTTTGGCTGATTGTGACCCACACCCGTTTTCACACCTTGCCTTGTGTGATTAGGTAGGGGATCAATAGGAGGATCTTGGGGTCACTCCCATAGGGACTCTTCACCAATTGCTCATAGAACTGAAGAAGCTTCATGAGAATTGAAACATCTTCAAGGAAACTTGGGCTTGTTCTTGTTAGCATCCATGAGCTGGACATTCTTGGAGTAGCCAGTGATGTTCCACACTCCCCTCACACCTCTCTGCTGTTATTCTTCTACAGCTCACACTCCATTTTAGCCTGCATCAGACTCTCGCTAAGTTCCTGTTGCATACACCTGAGGTTCTACTTGTCCCACTCCTTGAATGGTTGATATTTCTGTTTAAGCAGTTCCTTAATGTTACTGGTGACCAGGGTTTATTATTGGTCACTAGTAACACAGACTAACTCTACAGACTGGATCCAGAGAGTCTCTGTAGAGCTACAGTAGTTTGTCACATCCAGGCTCAAAGGATTTGACAAGGAGGAGGGAGACCACACAGACACTTGGGAGGCTAGGAGATATTTTAATGGAATAAAGAAAAGAAACCCAAAAACAGATCGAGTGGTATGACTGCCATGGCTGAATGCACCATACCAGGACAAATGCTTGATCAGTCAAGCAGTATACACAAGAGTAAGGAGCAACTAAAGGAGCCAGCAGAGATTCATTCAGGCCTGGCCTGCTCAGGTGTGCTGCATCTGAAATTGGGTCAGCTCCACCTACTAGACACCTGAAAGAGAGACAACAAAGTCAGCCCTATCATCACCCCCCCAAACTCATAGAACAGCGTTCTTACCCTGAGCCAAAGCGAAGTTAATTTAGTCCATGATAGTGTTCACCCAGCTATCAGTGTCGACATTTATGTTTTCATCCTGTGGCTCCAGCAGTCTGTGCACTTGAAACAGTCCCTGAGAGACTTGCTGGTCTCAGGAGATCATTTCCTGAATGAGCGGGTGATAACAGGAACCTCATTACACAGGGTTTATATGTGGGCTGGAAAAAAATCAGACTGTGATCTGATCTGCCAAGTGGTGGTAAAGCAGAGGCACAGTAAGCATCCTTCACATTAGCATAAAAAAACATCAAATGTCTTAATTTCTCTTGTGACATACTGTGCAAATACAGTCAGATGGCAGATGAGAGTGGTGTTATGGTGGTGTGGACTCTTGCAACGGTTTAATTTCACATTGAATTACATCATGTCCTATACTTTACTAGTCCCTAAGAACCCCAAAGCGCTTTACACATCCAGTCATCCACCCATTCACACACTGGTGATGGCAAGCTACATTGGAGCCACAGCCACCCTGGGGCGCACACCTTTTCACACCTTGCCTTGTGTGATTAGGTAGGGGATCAATAGGAGGATCTTGGGGTCACTGACAGAGGCAAGGCTGCCAGACACTGGCGCCACCGGGCCCTCTGACCACCACCAGCAGACAACGGGTGAAGTGTCTTGCCCAAGGACACAACGACCAAAACTGTCCAAACCTTCTGATTACAAGGCGAACTCCCAACTCTTGAGCCACGATCGATCATATCCCACCACATATCTGGTCCTTTACTGAGACAGAAGATCATCCCATATGCACACTAAGCTTTGCACATCATAATAGTTGAAAATTGCACTCCAAAGCTGCGCACTGTCTCAGGAGCTATTTGGACCTCTCAGTACAGCACAATCTAATTCTCACAGACGGGATTCTCAGCCTGCTTTGTTGGTTGGCTTTTCCCATGCTGTGTCACAAATCTTACACATTTTTCTTTCTGTCTTCTCCAGATTAATAATGTTTCTAATATTGAACAGGAGAAGTCACTTAAATTTTTATTATCCTATATTACATATAGCCTTTGCAGTAAACTTCTGTGGAAGTACCTGCATTTTTTATTTCATCCATATATTCTTTTGCCCCTGTTAATTTGTATAAATACTGTATATAGTGGGAATGTGTCACATCTACATCAAAGAGGAAATACAAGCAATTTGTGTGATGCTGACAGCTAAATGTGAATGGGGAGCTATCATGATGAGTGAGAGATTGAGGTCATCCTGCATCCTGCATCCTGATCTTTGTTGAGGTCTTTCCAAAGGCTGTCACTTCATAAAGTGAAACAAGCTATTTAATCACCACTCTCCCACGCACATTTAAAAAAGAGGTGACATTACTGGGACAGACATCATAGAAAACAAAAATGTTCTTGACTACTCCCATAAAGCACAGTGAGGTGAAAAAAAACAATCTTGTATTTGACCTCTGAACATCATTTATCGTTAAGAGAGAAGATTGTACACTCTATGCATTTACAATTTAAATCTGACTAGGCAAAGAAAATCTCATTCAGTATGACAGGACTACTGGGGATTTTTCATTTGCTTTTTGCAGTATTTTCCAGCTAAAAACAGCACTACACACTTCACATAACAATTCGCCACACTATACCAACAAAAACTTTATGAGTGTACCACTACTGTCTCAGATTTCCAATTATAGACTGTGCTTTTGATTAACACCAAGACTTTAAATAGGTTTTGCCCTACTTTCTCTACATATAACAGTGTTGCTTACATATATATGCAAGAACACACTGATCCTGACAAAACAGCATCCCCACTAACAAGGGATAAAGGTATTCCGTGCTACTGCAGGTAATGTTTATATCCAATAAAACACAATCTTTGTCGAGAATCTGTATGACTTTGTTAAGATAATACTAATAAAAATTCTATTTCTTTGACACTTACCTAAAAAAAGAGTAGAAGAAAGAATAAGTGGCCAAAAGAGTTGAAGTCACATCATGACAAAATGGCTTTTTACAAATTATTTGGGCTTTACTTTTAAAAATCCACTTTTGTGTGGTATTGAATGCAGTTAAAGTGAATGAAAATAATGGAGAAAGTTAAAATAAGGAATTCTACACCTGTCAAGACAGGTTGCACCTAATCTTACATTTTCCACAAACCCTGCCCATGTACTGAGATATATAAAAAAGGTATACTATCTCTGCAAATGTAAAATAAGAGCTACAAAGAATATTCTTGGCAATGAAGCAGAACACAGACCACTTACACAGCTTTCGGGGCATTTTGTTAAAAATTAAACTAGACATATATATCTATAATTGGGCTCTAGATCCCTTTTTGTTTGAAAGTACTATACTGCCAGACTCTCACTGAGTCAATTTGGGTGGGTATCAGCTGTGGTGTCAACAGGGAATAAAATGATAATGAAGCAAAAATACACCTGAGTGTTCAAACAAGAACCTCCAGGCAGCTAATATGGATATGTGATGTTAAGCTTCCATTTTATCTCATCTTAGCTTTTATAACGCCTGCTTCAACAGTGTCTACAAGATAATTTGGCAGACAAATATTGTTTGCTGTCGTTCCACGGAGGCTCATTTAAATTTCAATTTGGTGGCAACAGGAAGGAGGGAGAGAAGGATAAATGTAAGGTAGCAAGGGGCGAGGCAGCAAACGGTCCAATCACTCATAGATTACAGTCATTTGTCTCAGTCAGATGGGCATCGGTTCAATTGTTCTTTAACTGTTTCCTTTGACGCAGAGCAAGTATCGATTTATTTCTGTTTACACAATAAAAAAAGTTCTCCCACAAATGAATTCTATATATACATATATGTTCTGACTCTGTCAGAACTGATAAATGTGATGAACTGATAAATGTGATTCTTGAAGAGTTACAAAAACCGGCAAGCACAAAGACACAGATCTGGCCTCAAATAGTTCAAGATTGCAACGCTCACCCTGTCACACTGAAATGACAGCATTTGACAAGTGGTCATGTCAAAACGCACCGACCTCTTGGGTTTTACAGAAGCTGTCAAAGTCATTCAAAAAGAAAAAAAAAACCCCAACAACAAAAACACAGCTTTTCCCATTTCAGTAGGTATTGTGGGAACAAATAAAAGGTAAACAAAGGATGAAAAAGCAACAAAAAGGATTTGGGCTCCCTGGAGCTGGCTAAGCGCTGCTGCTACAAGGATTGTCGTAGAGTAGGGCGAAGAGGGAGGCTGCTTTTTTTGTTTTGGGGTTTTTTATTATGCATACTAACAAAAGAAAGAACAAGGAAAGCAGAGTTTATAAAAGAGTTGTGTAACTGCGTGCTGCAATTGTGCACAAAGTTTGTATTTGTTTGCGTGAAACATTGTGTGTACATGTGAGTATGCATTAGCATGAGGTGTGTATATATGCACCTAAATGGGTACGGGAATGAATGAGGAATCAGAGCAGAGGGAGAAAGCCAGGAGAAAAGAATTGCTGTAAATTAACTGTGAGAGCCAGCTAAATTGCTGAGTCATATGGTGCCCAATTACACTGCAGGAAGGCTTGGTAACTGCCTTGGTCTGGGCTGCTGGTTAGGCTTTTCACAGAAATTTGTTATTTTGAGGATATTTGATGTCCTCTTCCCTAAAACAGCTACTGCAAATACAGAGCATGCTTATTGTGATACTGTGTAACAAAAACAAAACAAAACAAAACAAAAAAAACTGATAACAGAAGTACAACAAATGGACTTAAGTAAAACAATATATTATATTTTTACCATATATAGTTATATATACTAGTGCTATAAACAAGCACATTTTTTGAGATTGGCAAGTCTGATACAAAACAGCCAACACTACAGAAACTAATTGAAAATAAACTGAATTAAAAAGCAAAAAAAGTTAAACAAAAGATTTTCTAACTCATTTTCTGACTAATTTCAAAAGTTTTGCTCATGCTTGCCTGCTATGTTTGTCTACAATCCTGTTTTGTTGTTTGGACTTGTCATATAGTATGAAAGTAAAAAAAAACAAAAACAAAAACAAAGCTATTAATGCAGCAATCTATACGGAAATGTTAAAGAATCCTTTTTTCATTGTAAAGAAAGGTCTGGCGTTCTCTCCAGAGACATCTGTACAGCTGAACAAATAGGTGTTCACACCTGTAGGGAAATGCAAGCATTTCTGGTTTTCTTCTATAATGATACTATAACTCCAGGGGAATCAGGAGGGGGTGTGCATACATATAAATATATAAATCACTGTTATGTTTGAAATTGTAAATAGCACTTCAAAATTCTCAATTAGTGCCAGCTCCAAGCAACATATAATTGGGTTTTGGAAGAGAACATAAAATACAAATATGGGGATTAGGTGTTATCAAAATAATAGATTGTATTGAAGCACAGAAATTCTATTTCAAGGTTTGGGGTTGACTGGATAAAAATATGGATATAATATGAACACACTATGGTCCAGGCAACAAAATAACATCGAGCGCAAAAGGTGAGTTGGAGTAAATTGCCATGGTAATAATGCTGCATTATAAGTCAAGCTGTAAAATTGGGCAACAGCCTCCACATATTGTCAGTGCAGTCAGATAACCGGGCTGTGTGCAGCCACCTAAGATGGAGACGAGTGTAATCTGTTGAATGAGACAAAGCTTTAAAATAAAACTCATTTCTTTCCCCTTGGCATTCTGCTTTGTCTGCAAAAATGAGGATTTGCAGTGACTTCTCCGACACTCAGGGCCACTGGTGAATGAAAAGAGTTATTATTCACATCAGAGTATAGTCTACACACACACACACACACACACACACACACACACACACACACACACACACACACACACACACAGAGGCATACACAGGAAGACACATTCACCATCGTAGAGGGGTCCTTTTGCTGTTCTTGCTTATCCCTTTCTATTCTCCTTATTGGTCCTTTATGACTCCCTGGGCTGTGTGCTTGCAAGGGGTACAGCTCCACTTAACAGCCCCTGTATTTTCAGAAGACCCATAATGACAATTTTAAAAAGAAAACAAACCAAAACCAAAAAAGAAAAAAAAAAAGCAATAACTCCAGACATGACGGAAGCAGGAATGAAATGATGGTCACAGTAATTCGAATTTAAAAGTAGGTTGGCCAAATAAACTGCTGCTTAGTGTCTGCTCACTCAGGTTATAAAAAATATTACCAAAGTGTAAAGACCAAGTGTTTTTCCAATAATTATGTCTAAAATTACTTTAGGATGTTCATTATTATACTCAGATTGTATCTGGGAAAGATGATTTCAGGACAATTTTATATATAAGTCATTTATAAAATGTACTGTGAACTTTTAAATTCATCAGTTACTTACTTATAAATTTCACTCAATTAAGATGAGAAATATAGTGAAAAGCTATGCGGTGCTTTCTTTTGAAATTCACAAGCCAAAGAGATTTACCAGCGCAATCCAATACATTTTCCAAAATAACAAGTGCACTTCATTTGTGCAGCATAATTACAGAGTGTAGAATCCATTAATATTCTATACAGATTATTCACTAATCACCAGTCACCAGTTACCTAAATCATCTAAAGCTATATGGGATTTAAACTAAATTAGAGAAGGCCTATTACATGTAATTAACTTGAAATATGCTCAGTTATTTCTAGACATTACCACATATTTTCCGACACTGAAAACAATTGTAATGACCTCTATAGGTTTTTTTTGTATTTAAGATGTGAAATTATGCTTTTTGCAGACATTTTCTCATTTTCTCATGTCTACCTCTGCCAGTACGTGTCTTCTTCAACTGAAGAGGATAAAAAGAAAATGCTTATAACCTCAAAAAATGAAAAGAATAAAAACATGCTCTCTGTTTCAAGAAAAAGCCGCTCGCATGCATGTGTGGGTGCGTGTCTGTTCATGCACGTGTATGTATCTGGGGGAAAAGATGAGAATACTAGAAGAAAATATGGACTTTGAACGAAGAGAGCATGAAAAAGAGGGAATTTTGATCACCAACTGATATGATCTGGCTTATGCATTATGAATGATGCAGAAGAGGGTGACTGGCTCTCCAAACCATCTGCAAAAGTAGCAACAGTTAAGAAACTGGGGGGATGAAGAGATGAATTTGCATATGGGTTTATGGATTAATTCAAGGGATAGGCAGCAGTTACTTTCAGTATGGGGTTGTTTAATTAATGTCAAGAGGTTTTTCAGATGTGCTACAATGATTCACATAATTTCAGTTGGACCATTAAGACAGCAGTCCAAACTCTCCGGGGAGTCAGACCACCCCCTACTCCATATCATGGATATTTCTGAGTGAGAACAGGGAAAAGTAGCATCACCACGGAAACCACAGATAGCGCAGATGAAACATATTACCATGGGAACTGAAAACTATGTAATTATGCAAAAATGTAGCAGATTAAACATATGATCAGTTTAAGAAAGTAAAGTTTTAATATGGCACAATTTCTAGACATGTTTTAGGGTATCTTTCCCCCTCCTTGCATTACCATTGTTATCGCAATGCATCCTGTTTGACATCCATAAGGTGCAAATGCGGGAGATAAAATGATGTATGTGGTATGGAACGGCAAGCAACTGCAGCGAAGCAGAAACTAGAATGTGTGCGTGTGCGTGTGTGTGTGTGTTTGCGTGTCTGCAATAAAAGAGAGAGAGTGGAAAAGTATGGGAGAGAAAAATACTGCACCCTCTTTGTCATAACATGATGGACCTTGCTGGAAACACAAACTGACAGCAGTGTTTAATTTCCTTGCAATATCGGAAAATTGAATGCAGTAGATAAACACTGACACGGCTTTACATCAACACTAAATGCTTATGATTAACCATCAGATCCTGCAAAAATATTCAATCATAATTCAAGCAAAACTTTTTAAAAACTACACTGTAAGACCGAATAGTAATAGTTTGATAAATGAAATGAGTTCCAACTACTTAAAAACCTGTTATAAGTTCATACACCTTTATTTTTTTGAGTAGTTTGAACAAGTTTGTTTTTTCAAGTTACCAGTACTTGAATATATTGATTAGTTTCTGGCATTGCCCTCAAATAATTTGAGTTTTAACACTGACGTCACTTACGTGCCTACGTACGTACCTACGTGCGCCACCTGTTTCTTTATGAAGTGCTGGCAACCATCTTGGATTCCTCGCTTCGAGTGCGAATGCCCGCTCATTACTCCGAAAGAAACTTGTGGAACGTTAATATCCGAACAGAAATAAAAACATTTGTCAAGGGGTTTTTTGCGGCATTGCCTTTGACGCTGGATAAAGGAGGGCATGCTATGGTATGTTACGGACTTTTGAACTGGAACAGCTAACGCTCTGCACTTGGCTAGCTGCATTTACCGCCTTTGCAGCATCTTCAGGAGCGCTTTTGTGGTAAGTTTTATTTTTTCTGAAACTATAGTTCTCCGTTGTAATATGGGTTTTTATCGTCATAAATGTACAACTCTAGCAGGCATTTAAGAATTACATGCATGCGTCGTTTTATCCATGTCGGCTTGGCCCCAAAGTGTTTTGCATGAATTATGCTAATAAGCTCATATTTAGTATAACACATTATTAGTCCCTGGGACTAATAATGTGTTAATAACTTTTCTAATTTCTTACTATTTTAAAAGAAGTCTTTAGAAGGCGTTTCTGGATTTGCAGATTATAAACTGCCTTGTGGTTAAGCTGTTGAATCAATATGCACTGCTGCGCTGCTTCACACTTAGCGCATACGTGGATATTGATATTGGCTAGCCCATTTGCTAACTGGTGGAACTTAAAACTTACGTTTAGTTCTCTGGAGTTGTACATATAAAAACTGGGGCAGCAAAATTGTAGGCACAGTACATACTTACAAAAGCAGTGAATAATCATTACATACTTACGCGGTAGAGCTTGGTTTACATTGCAAATAGTTATGTATACTAAGTTGAAATGTAGAATGTTCTGAACTGTAAAATTGTTGTGCCTGGTCTCTATTTTAGGTTAGCTTAAGGGTGAATCCATCAATAATATATTTACCAAACAGTTATTTGTTCGTTTTATTTTATTCTGATGCCCAGTGTTCATTAGTGAAAGACTTAGTTTTTTATCTGTCAGGGGCTGGGTCTGTGACCCAGCATTTTGAGTTTATTTTGTATTTTTGCTTTCTTATGTTATATTGAAATGAGGTGAAGTTCTTGTATTGTTGTTATTATTAGTTAAGGTTTAGTTGAGTTCTGGGCTGGTTATGTTTCATCTGTGTCTCCTGGCTTGTGTGTCTTTTCTGTTCTCTGTGTAGTTTGTCTCGTCTTCTGTGTTTTACGGTTATGTCCATGTCAGGGCAGAAGTAAATTTTCAGGGGTGAAGATGCTGTTTACCTTGACCAGCTAAGACTACAGATTGTAGATGAAGTCGAGAAAAGTGAAAAGAATCCTGATTACAAAGCTGATGCTCACAACTTTGGCCTTGCAATGCAAAGAGATCATCATTGATGACCTACCAGTAGGTCAGATCCTGGATTGCTGGCCTACTCTGAAATCCCAGTCCCAGGTAAGAATGTATATAGATGTATCTAACAAGATGTATTTTATATCAACTCCTGTTATCTGGCCTGTCTGAACAAATTATGCCTTTGGAGTGTAAGGATTTTGATGTATTTTGCAAAGATTTATAGACTAATTGAAACTTGTAAACACAAATGTATCCTGTGTGTTCAGATCTGTGCAGAATTCCACAGGATTACAAACCTCCACCTGAAGAACCACTTTTATGCTGTGTTGGACCAACATGCTCCCCGGCTCCAGAGCTTATTCAGAAAGAAAGCTGTTTGCACAGGGAACGTATCTGATGTCCTGTCTCAGCTCTTCAGAAGCTATAATCTCCAGGTTAGTGGGTTTTTGTCTTGTTTTTTGAGCTTTATTTAATTTGATCAATTTTTCAATTTTAACTACTATTCTTGACTAGGTTAGCCAATAATTTAAAATAAAAATAGGAACAAGCTGATATCCATGCCCAAAGTGCTGGTGTGCTTCATGCCCTCTCTGCCTATTTGTACGAAGACACCTGTACATGTACGTTTTGGACAAAGTTGTGAACAATATCTTAGTAGCATCCTTGTTTAGATTTCTCAAAACATTATGACACTTTGAGAGTTTGAGAAGCATCTCCATGCTTGGATCTGTCTACAACAGTGTCCATGTCACATAATGGAAACACTACATGTTTTTAATGTGTGTAGACCTTCTATAATGTTCCTAGCCCAACCATACATCACTGTACAAATGAAAAAAATATATAACTCCTATTGACTTTCTGTTGTTATTGCTACGAAGAGGTATGACTTTGCTTTACTAAAAGTACTATTTTTGTCAGTTTGTTTTCTCAAATCTTTGGTGTGTTGTGGCTTTTTTGTTGTTCAAACAATTGATTTCTGAGCTAGTAATAATCCAGAAATGTGACTTGTATAGATGAAACAAAGAGAAATAGGAATGCACTAACATGAAGTAATTTTGTTTTCTGTAGATGATGCATTCTGATAGACCAGATATTAGTGAAGTGCCACTTGGACTCCTCCTGATCAGAGCCAATTCCAGCGATGCAACATTCTTCTGCCCTGAGAAGACTGCAGTTTTGGTCGAGGGTAACATGATCATTGTTTTCACCACCCTGGCTGATGCATTTCTAGTGATATTTGGACTGACCGACGCCCTGCACCTAAGCTACCCAAAATGTTTGGCCAACATTTTTGACTTCATTCAGAACGTTTTGATGGGTCTGGAGGGTGGGAAGTTGAAGCCCAAAGTACTGAGTCTTAAAAATGATCTTTTGGCAGCAGAATAATGTCCAGGATTCCTACACAGCCCTCAAGTGCCTGTTAAAGCAAGTAATTCAGTTTATCATGTTTCCAAGTCTGGATAAGTTTTTTATAAAAAGAGAGAATAGAATAAAGAAATCTTTGCAGACTCTGTTTCATACTTCATTATCTAAAAGCCACATCCAAAGTAAAAGGGGTGATTTTATTATTTTTATTTATTTTTTCCCCCATCATCACTTGTGTTTTAGTTGATTTTGATTGTGCTTTTAGTCAGATAACTGTAAATCTATAGAGAAAATGAAGGACAATCTCACTACATTAATGGCTTCTAGGTGGGATCTTGAATGTCACTTAAGGAACGTTCCTCCTGAACTACTCATAACTGACTTAAGGCGCTAAGGAGGTTTATAACACTTTGTTTTATGTCTCTAAAGAAGTATTTTTCTATTTAAAGTTTTATTGCTTTGTTGTTGAGACTGTGATTGCACTCTACAAATGTGCATTTTGCATAACCACAGTATTGGCATATTAAAAAGGTTACCAATTATATTTCAGTGTATTAGCTGCACTATACTATTACTTTCATTCGGTTTTCCCTCCTAATAATGCAGGATTTTCTTTTCCTTTTGTTTGTTTTTTTAATAAAAAGGCCGTACTCATGTGTTAATCAAATTTGAATACTCTTAAAACATGTTGTGAAATTCTTTATTTCTAATATTGTAACCTTGTGCCAAAATTTCTGACATTATTCCCTATAAAATGTGGTGGATTTATGTCTTTGGGCTTTTTGTTAGAAAGGCTATGTGTCAAAGTAACTCAATAAATTTGTAACTTGAATTTATATTTTCTGTCTTATGTTTTTACAAGTGTAATTATTTTGGGCACTTTTTTTTATATCAAATTCAAAACACAGTAGATTTGGATATTACAAGCATTTGTATTTTAAATTTTTGAGTTGTATTAGCTTAAAATGGTTAACATTTTGAAACTAAAAATTAATTCCTTAAAGTTACTTGAGCTAGATTTGTACTTGAAACTCAAAATATCAAGTAGAGAGTACTAAACCAAAAATGTGGATATAACATAAAAACATTTATCAATGGTACTTAAAAATATTTATCTAAAGCTAATAAATAAAGTGTGTTTATTTAACTTTTATTTTTAAGTTTTAGTTACTTAAAATATTTTATGTAATCAGTTTCACCAAAAGTTTTGAGTAAAATTAACTTATTGGGTTTTACAGTGTAGAACACGATGTATATTATTCTATATTTGAATGAATAGGAATAAATAATAAATAATGAATGAATGACAAAAAATGGTCTGCTAATGTTTGTTTCATTTCTTTGTTGCCATCCACATGGCAATAAAGAAATGACAATAATTAATAGATAAATAATAATCATACATGGATAGACTGTTCAATTAGTTGCCTCTGAACACTAAATTATAACATTAAGAAAGTGACTCCCTGAATGGAGACCTTCAAGCATTGGTCCTCCATCAATGCTAATTTTATTATACTAATTTCTCACCTTAAGGCAAACAGGTTTTGTTGCATTAATATCCTGCACAATCAACCAGCCGAAAAGCGGCCACAAACTAGTATACGCTTAATACCATTCCCAAGCTAATGGAGAGAGTTGTGTGAGGAAGAGTGTCCACCGTAAAATCATTGCCAAATAAAATATGCTGCTGATCAAGCATGTGATTCAGGACCTGGGTTAACAGCAACCCCCTACGGTGATGATGAGCATCATGTTGGGTGGAAGCTGTGCCGAAGCTGACTCAAGACAACGGTAGAGAAAAGGGTGTTTGGTTCAGGTCAGGACTGGGACAAAAAAAATCAACCCTGGCACTTTTGGTCTCGATGGCCCAGATGAAAAAAAAACAAAACAGAGATGGTTCATTCATATAAGTCCAGATATTTGTTTAATTCCTCAAAGTAATGGTAAGGTTAAATAAAAAATAAATTAAAATCATAAATGTATTATTCAGGAAGAGGTCCGAGGAGGCGTGGAGGAGGGGCGAGTAAGACAGTGGAGCTCAGGCGAAAGGGGGCATGGACAAAGTGGGAGAACATCTTACAGCGGAAAGTAAACTGGACAAACATCATTGAGGCAAATTTCCATCATTTCCATTTCCTTGCTCAGGTTGTATATGATGCCTTACCAAGCCCAGCCAACATCCATGTGTGGGGCAAGAGTGACACACCAGCATGTCCGTTATGCTCTGGAAGGGGATCCTTACAACACTTGCTGAGTAGCTGTCCAAAGTCCCTTGCAGAAGGTCGCTAATGCTGGCGCCATGACCAGGTGGTGAAGGAGGTTGCAGAAGGTATAGGTAACCTATATGTAACGCATGCTTTGCACACTCTTGGGTTTCTCTTGATGAGCTTCATGGGGTACTCACATGAAATGGTTTTCCAACAGTCTTGAAGGAGTTCCCAGAGATGCTGAGCACTTCTTGGCCCTTTTGCCTTCCTTCTGCGCTCCATCTCATCCTAAAACATCTCGACATCTCGATGGGATGGCATGTTGCTGCAGGATGCTGTGGTAGCTGGTTCAGTGGGCCTTCAATTTTGAAAAAATCCCCAACAGTGTCACCAGCACAGCATCCCCACACCCCACATCACACCTCCTCCAAAGCTTTACAGTAGGAACCATGCTTTTAGAGACCATCCGTTCACCTTTTCTGCGCTGCACAAAGACATGGCGGTGGAACCAAAAGATCTCAAATTTGCACTCATCGGACCAAAGCACAGATTTCCATTGGTCTAATGACCATTCCTTGCATTTCTTGGCGCAAACAAATATCTTCTGCTTGTTGTTTTTCCTAAGTAGTGGTTTCTTAACAGATATTTGACCAAAAAGGCCTGATTTGCCCAGTTTCCTCTGAACAGTTGATGTAGACACGTGTCTGCTAATGGAACTCTGTGTGGCATTTATCTGGCTGTAATCTGAGGTGCTGTTAACTTGGGATTTCTGAGGCTGGTGAGTCAGATGAAGTTATCCTCAGCAGCAGAGGTGACTCTTGGTCTTCCTTTCCTGGGACGGTCCTCATGTGGCCCAGTTTCATTGTAGCACTTGATCATTTTTGAGACTGGACTTGGGGACACATCCTGAGTTTTAGCAATTTTTGACTGACTGACCTTCAGTTCTTAAAGTAATGATGGACTGTCATTTCTCTTTACTTAGTTGATTGGTTCTTGCCATAATATGAATTCTAAAAATTGTCACATAGGGCTGTCAGCTGTGTAACAACCAGACTTCTACACAATACAACTGACTGAAGTTATACTCTGTTGAACAGAGTGTAACTATAAGTACACTTTTGAAGGACTTACTCAGCACAATTCAAACTGGAACCGGAAAAATTGTATTCGGTGATGTACTCCTACACGGGACACCTTAAGCAGCTAATCAAGTTAGCCTGGATATGCTAGGGAGCTAAACGTAGTTTCTCATGGGAAGAAAGCAATAATGAGTTTGGACTGGCTGGTTGGCCGTGTTAGAATGAGGGGGCGGAGCCCTGAGCACAGCTCGACAGGTCTGCCATAGACAGACGTGGTGTCTTTGGAGCTTCCGTAGTTGGTCATGCCAAGGCGATTCCCATAGTAAAACACTGAGTGAAGTTAGAAAAAGAACTTTAATGCCAAAGTTGTCCAGAAACACAAAAAATACAGACGGTAAGAATGCAAACACTAAAATGAAGTGAGAAACCACAGAGTAAGGAAGCATGCAACCAAGAGGGAAAAGAGGGACTGTGGAAAACAAGGTGCACAGTAGCACACAGTACTGAGGACATTGCACAGGGTAAGAGAAGAACTGAGGTATAACTACACAAAAAGTAATGAGGGAAGCAGAACCAGGTGGGAGCACAGCTGGAAATTATAGACATAACTAGGCAAGGGAAGTAAACACAAAGAAAAAGCAGAAAACAACAGTGTGAATAATTCAGACCCTACACAGCGTTTGATAGTTAATAGATAATTTTATTTGCATTACACACAGATGCACTTTGCTTTAGCACCAGTGTCCCAGCACGGTCAGCTTTCAAGCTGTCTTCACACGCACGTCCTCCCTTCTGGTCTCCGATGTCACTATAAAGAAGGGAAGACCTTGTTAAATGAATCACCTCACCCTCCCTGGCACTGCCCCTTGAGCTCACTGCACCATGCCTCCCCTGCAGCTGAGCCAGGGACCACACGTCCACCACAAACAGTTAAAATAGGAAGACAGCAATTGAAGGAGGAATAAGGGTTAACTTGACTTGGGGAGAAAATAAGATCTAAACAGAAGCACATGGAAAGACAAAGGAAAACACCGATGAGACTCGAACTCTGAGGGCCACAACAAAAAGGGAACTAACTACGAGCAACCTGCATATCAACAGTAACCACAAAAATAGACACAATTTCTAAACACAGGGGATTAAACTAAAATAATCACTTGAGAATTAGCAAGTAAATACTAACTAGAACAAGTTAGTTGTGAGACATTATTGACAAGCTAAATATATACCACAAGATCACAAGGGAGGCAATACAGAATAACCAAAGCAAGCAATTTTATGAAAGAAGAAAAAACCCAAACATATGTCCTTCTCAAGATGCAGAAGAAACATTAACTCACAAAACTCAAACCCCAAAAAGAATAAATCAATGAAAAAACAGAAAGCTCTAGGTCAACGACCCTGGGACCATAACAGTCAGAGCATGTACCCCAAGATAAGAGATAAGATAAGATAAAACTTTATTAATCCCTCGGTTGGGTTCCTCTGGGAAATTTGGTTTCCAAAAGCACAGCACCGACAGAAGTTACTGAACGTGAGCAGAATATTATATATATACACATATATAAATACAGAGACATATATAAATAAAATACCGGTATATGAAAGCGATAAATAGAATAAACAGGAATAAGAATACAAGGAAATTGCACATTTCAAGAATTGAAGTCTATTGCACCGTTGACTATTAACAAAAGGTATTGCACAAAAAGTATTGCACAGTGAAGTGAAGAGAAGAGGCAGTACAGCTTAGTTGTTCCCCCCTCCTTTGTCCTCCTGTTTCCCCTCCCTCTCCCAGTTTGATGGCGTGTGGGACAAAGGAGTTTTTAAGTCTGTTGGTTCTTGTCTTTGGGAGAAGCAACCTGTCACTGAACAGACTCCTCTGGTTGTTTATGGCCATGTGCAGAGGATGCCCAGCATTGTCCATAATGTCCAGCAATTTTTTTTAGTGTCTTTTTCTCTGCCACTGATACCAGAGTGTCCAGCTTCATGCCGACCACAGAGCCAGCCAGCATAGAAAGTACTCCTGCGACCACTGACTGGTAAAACATCCTCAGGAGCTTCCTGCAGATGTTAAAAGACCTCAGCCTCCTGAGGAAGTACAGTCGGCTTTGGGCTTTTTTATACAGGTGCTCTGTGTTGCATGACCAGTCCAGTTTGTTGTCCACCCACAGCCCGAGGTACTTGTACTTGTTGACCACCCCCACCTCCTCCCCCTCTATCTGAACCGGCAGTGGACCTTCCCTGGACCCCCGGAAGTCCACAACCAGTTCCTTGGTTTTTGAGGTGTTGAGTTGCAGGTGGTTTGTGTGACTCCATGTGACGAAGTTCCTCACCAGACTTCTCCTCTTCCTGATTATCCCAGATACACCCCATGATGGCTGGGTCATCTGCAAACTTCTGAATAAGGCATAATTCAGACAGCACAGTTCCCTGTCGTGCTCCTGTGCTGCTGACCACAGTGTCAGACATGATGTCCTTCAGCCTGACGTACTGTGGTCTGTCAGTGAGGTAGTCTGAGATCCAAGCGACCAGGAAAAACTGCATCCGAATTAAAGGCACTGGAAAAGTCAAGAAACATGATCCTGACCGTGCCTTTTCCCCCGTCCAGGTGTGAGTGGGCTGTATGTAGGAGGTACAGGTGGGATCCTCCACTCCGACATCCGCCTTGTATGTGAACTGTAGTGGGTCCTGGGCATGTTGTACCTGTGGTTGGAGGAGGTTGAGGAAGAGCCGCTCTAGAGTCTTCATGAGTTGCTGGGTGTCAGAAGAGAAAGCTAAGACCAAGAAGAGACCCAATTTCTCTTCTGAAGTTGGGTGTCAAACGAGAAAGATGAGTACGTTGGATGAAGTGCTAAAGAGTATCCCCAGGAGGGAGAGACAGAGGAAAGAGAGGAGGAAGAGGAAGAAGGGAAGAAAAAGTAGGATAGTCAGGGAGATTGAAGAAAAGACAGTAGTATTGGGAAGCTAGAAAAATAGCAAAGATAGAGGTGGCAAAGGAAAAGGCTTATAGTAAGTTGTATGCGAAGCTGGACACCAAGGGAGGAGGAATGGACTATCAACTGCCTGGGCAGAGAGATTGAACTGGAAAGGATATGCAACAGGTCATGATGGTTAAGGATAGGCATGGAAGTACACTTCCATAATTTTGAAGTCTGAGAGCCTGAGGAATCGAGGTGTACTGGTACCAGTTGTTAAGAACCAGCCTGATATGCAGGCTACACTAGCTACAGACAAAGTTGATGAGCCATATGATCTGATGTGGGCAAGAATTACTGAAGCTATTTTAAGAACGGAGATGACAGCATTGTCAGGGTTTATAGACTAATAGTACTTTTTATAGTACTAAATTATGATTAGTGCTAATGTCATAAAGAAAAAAATATCTGAAATAAAAAGTCTGTCATCATTACATTAATCAGTTGCCATCTGTTTAGCTGCTATAAATATTAAAATATATAAATAATCTCTTCAGAGTTGACTTTACTGTTAATGCTACGGTTTGTCACAACAGTGATCTACTTTCTAAAACTACAAATGCAGGGAATTGTTCCAGCTGTTGATCCAAAATACTGAGGAAAATGGGTCTTTATACAGAGGTGCATATGGAAACACTTCAGTGATGCAGCTGAATGCCAAAATTTTCTCAGCCCAAACAGCCTTTCAGTAAGTTCTCTGATAAAAACCCAAACACACCCGTTTCTTCTTTTGCTGTGTGGACATTGTGAGTCCTACTCACACATCAGAAGTAAAGAATCCACTCATATTCACTCTGCTTTGAAAACACTCAAAAGCCCAACCCTTCCATGACTGTGTGTGAGTAATAGAGAGTCCATGTGATGAGAGGAAATTCACAGCTTGCCATTTATCCTCAGACAAAAGCTCTGGGAAGAATAAAAGCAAAATTGGAGTGCCTACTGAAGCTGTTGAGAGGGCCCCTAGCCGAGACACAAATTGCTTTCCTCCTTTGCTCTACACAGCCCTAACATGGTCGAGGCCTCGTACATCAATTACCAGCCACCTCAATGGAACATCTCTGCCACTGTAGTACCTTTTCTGGTTTAATGCCAAATGAGTGCTGCGCCTGCTGCACATCACAGAAGTCAAGCAGCCAATACGGAAAAGGCAGGTGCATTATAAATCAGCTGCCCATCCAGAGGAACTAAGTAGCTGTTGACAGGTGCCGGTAGTAGTAACAGAGAAAGCTGACAGCGGTTTGCGAACTGGAGTGTGGTGCAGCTTGCTGATTTTACATAATGCCTTCGGGCACTAATGATTACGTTTTGAAGGATTTTCAGCACCCAGCTTGCCAAGCAGTTTGTGTTTTATGATTTCTCTCTGTGTTCATTAGAATGTGAAGCCTCACTGCCCCCCTGCTTTGAACAAGCGTTGTGGTCTTACTCCAAATCCCCCATTCCCAGAGACATCTTTGTCCTGGCCAGTAGTCCATCAGAGTCCAACACAAGTGAGAAGGAGTGAGGAAGAGAGAGACTAAACTGAGACGAGGGAGCACAGCCATTTTGTCCAGCTTGCTACATCCCAAGCTTTCATCTCTTGCCTGGTTTCCTGCCAGATAAACCAGCAATCCCAAGACACAAGCTGGTCTGTCCTCGGCAGCTATTAAAAAAAACCTGATATGTGCTTGCTCTCTGCACTGGCATTTTTTCCTACAGCCATTTACTGAGTCCAGGTTCGGCCAAAAAAAGAGAGGTTAAAGATATTAAAAATGTCTAATGTATAAGGCAGTTGGAAGTGCGTTGGGAGGTAATGATTGATGCCTCAGTGCTCTAACATTTATGCTAAGTCGGTTTCTATGTTTTTTGAAGAAAGCAGTAATGGTTCTTTGGGCCTCTGGGCAGCTACATCTCATGCCTGTATGTATCATAGATCCCTGCATGCCCATGTAAGAGCAAGATAATGGAAGGCCAGCCGGTCTGGTGGGATGACCAGAGGTGGGAGAACATACTGTAGCATAGACACTAACAGAGAAGCCAATTAGTAATTTCAGCATTTGCTTGTTTAACAAGCATGGTGCAGAGGTCTCTGTTAAATTAATATACAAATCTGAACTTGCCAAAAGCAGGTCGTTGTTGTTGTTATGAATCACATCACAGCCACTTTAAACATTCAGCCAGAAGACAAGGCACAAGGAAACATTTAAAAAGCTTAAAGGGAAAGGAAGATGGAAGACTTCCTCAAGAGATACCTATAGTGCAAGCTTTAAAAAAAAAAAAAAAAAAAGCACAGTTTAGGGATTTACGTTGTGGGATTTGATTTTATTCCTACACTAGAGACTTTTGTTTAATTGCTGTTCACATAGGAAATCACTCAGCCGTTGGGCAAATCAACAGTGCTCTCAAAATTCTGCAGACACACATACAGACTTTTACTCTCACACTATTGAGTTATACGGCTCTCATTCAGCTTTCTGATTCGGCTGAAACATAGCCCAAGGGGAAATGAATTTCTAAAATCCAAACAGTGTTCAATCTAATTGCCCTTTATTTTCTGAAAGCCACTACTGCACTGTTGTTCCTGCTAGTGTAGGGACATGATGGAGATATAATGAGAAAGAGCAAGATTACTATGCTGGACATGTTGCAAGAAAGACATTTAGCTAAAGGCAACGATGTAGGCCAAGACCGGGCCTAGCAGGAGGGAAAACATGCTGCTGACTCTAGTGGTCTAAACTGTTATTCCCACGCTAAATGCTAAATGTCACTGATGTTATTACACTCTCTGGAGCAGCATATATCTTTGTGCTGAAATAGGCAAATTCTCAAGTGGGACTGTGTTTGTAAATTGCGAGTTTGGTACCAGTGTGGCATCTATTTAAGGGCTCTCACAATCAGTCATATTTCCCAAATGATCTGTAGCCACTGAAAAAGCATGACATGGTGTAAAATTTCAGCTGTAGAGCTGGTCGGATAGAGCCAGTACCTTTTTGTATGGACCTTCATATCTGACTTCTGGTTCTGTCAGTCTCTCTTTAACTGTCTTCCCATGCAAAAAACATTGTGTTTTACTGATAATAGTGCCTGCACTCATTTGTCTGACCTGTTGTTATACGTTGTAAACTCTGGTTCGTTAATCTTAAGATTTAGGCGTTCAAATTGATTGCCTTTTAAAAAGGGTGTATGTGTTACATGTACTGGTGTGACTCAAGTGAATAAATTGCAGATTATTCTCTTTAAATACTCACACATATACAGTTAGATATAATAAATCAAGATAAACACACAGTTCAAAGTCTGTAATATGCACATTTTGTGTTTCCCCTTTCTAAAACAAGTAACACTGCTCATGTGAATCTTTACCACAGTAGCGGTATCACTAAGAGGACAGTATGTCAGTTAAGTGTGACATTTTTTGGTACCATCATTTGTGGATGAGGTTCAAATGACAGAAAACTGACTTTTTCTGCTGAGTTGGCATTGCTTCCATATAAAAACTGACAAATCATCATGGTATCATAGTAGTTACATGTGATTACTGAAAACAATATATGCAGTGGTAGTCCAAGTATAAAGCATCAACACCAAAGTACTTCATGTTGGTTCTTGAGAACACCTATTAAAATATCTCTCTTAGAAACAAACATCAGTAGACTCTGGATCAAAATAGAGAGGATTTGGACAGATGGGTACAGCTTTATTGGGAACAGTCAGCATCCCTAGCAGACCCAAGGCATTATCAGTGTCAGAAGCCTGTTCAAGCATAAAAGCAACAGATAATCAATTTTTAACTGACTGTTTAAAAAAATCAAAAATAAATGACTACGACTTACTTATTTTACAAAAATACAGATATTGCTCATGCATGCAGAAATGCACGAGGTAAAATATCACTGTATATGTTAGTTAATTAATTGACTCATTTACTTTATGAGGGTGAGTTTAATACTTTTTGGTAATCTTATTTTGAAAAGCCTTTAGTCCCCAGAAGCATCCATCTTCAGAGTAGCCTGTAGGGGAAGTGCTGGTTCTGTCCCTCTCATTAAATATACTGGCTTAGGAGTGGAACAGTGGCTGTTTTTTTCTAAATTAGTTAATGCCCTTCCCTATTCAGGGGTTCAACATTTCTGGAGGCATCACTGGGATGTATGCAACATGTATGCCAAGAGCTAACCAAATTGACAGTCATCCTCCAAAATTATCCCAAGTGTGGAGGAAGGAGAAAATTCACGGCAAATCTTGGGGAGGAGCTGGAGCATGGGCTGCCTGTACTCTGAGGTGAAGCTAACTTACCATTAGAGCTAAAGCTAATATTAAAAGCTACCAGCACACCTGCTGTGACCTACTTTTTTTCTCTGGTGACAAAACAGGAAAATGGAGTCATCTAAACAAGAGAATTTGCAGTTGGAGGTGACAGAGGCACTATGCATGTTGTCCAGGGAGTGCCTTTTGGATTTGTGTGACTTTAACCATAGCCGGTCCAGAGCTTGAGCTGGTGGTTGAGAAAAAATAGGACAGCACTCATATCAATGATAAGCAGCCACCTTGAGTGGGAGAATTTAAAGGAATTGGAGGACAAAGGTACGTCTGAACTTCTTTGTCTTCAGGATAAGATTAATGAGTATTGCAAAATGCCAGACCCACTGGTTGCTGAGATTGTGCTCCAAACTACTGACCGAGCTAAAGAATTACAAAATGGACCGGTGCAGCACGAGCCTGTTCTTCACTTCAATAGAGAAGTGAAGAACAGGCTAAACTTTGTAAGGAAACTGAAGCTTTGCAGTTAAACTTGCAACTGTGAGCTTAGATAAACATTGCTGAAAGACGGCCGGCAGCCACTTAAACCTCTTCTTTATGGCATAAAGATTAAAATATCTGGCCAAATAGGGGAGCAAGGGCAGAGGGATTGCCTTACATTCTCTAGTTTGGCACACGAATTTAAAAATGGCTTGGTCAAAAGCTTTCCAGAAGTGGATATTGTAGATGCTGTGATAAGAGCGATGGCCCCTGGCATCTAGTTCTGTAGCTATCTTGAGGCAAAAATCTTCCCACATTAAGAAGAATTTGATGTCACAATCAGGAGAAGAGTGATACAGATCTGTACAAACAGCTGAGCTCTGAGGTCCAAGTTGTGAAAGAGATGATTTAAAATATTTATCCAAGCCCTTAACTTGAGGCAAAAGAGCTCATTTGCTTTATAAGACTTAAGTACAATTCTGAGCTGGTCCAAAACATGTTTTTTTTTTCATGCTGTGTTGTCAGGCTTGCAAAATGACAATATAAAGCATGATCTACAGCTATATCTTGAACTGACCAATGTCTCAGGTGTACTGTCACTGGAGAAATTTAATATTCCCTGTGCATGAAAGTGTGAGAAGCAGGACAAAAAGAAGATAATAATGCCAGCTCGTACTGCAGCCATCCATTCTGCACAGACCGACAGTACCACACCAAAGAATGAAAAATCCATTCAGCCAAATCACAGTAAGTATTGAGTGTTTAAGTAAGTATGTGTGGTAGCATTGAACACTGCTTGGCGGGCTGGTGTATGAGGGGAGGAAGACAAATGAGGCATAGCCCTTTAAATGAACAGGAGTCACTCCAGCAGGAAAGGGAGTCCCAATACAGTTCCTACTGTTGCATGGAAGGAGGTAAAGTAAAACTGTGCAAAAGTATGCTTTACTGCTCCAAATCATGTCAGGCAGAACACTAAACTCATCACAAAGATTATCGTGCATAGGCGTTATGCAAGAAAACTCAAAACATCCCACCAAAACAAGAGAACTGTAAAGCCAAAGTAGAAGCCTAAACAGAACAATTATTGGCTCAAATGAGATCGGACTTATTGTTGAAACAATAAGTCCGACCTCTGTGCTGCACTAGATCAACAACAAGGATGAAAAATGCATGTCATAGCATACGCCTCCCACATGCTCACAGAGTCTTAGAAGAACTACCACCTACATTCCAGAAAACTGGAATTTCTGGGTTAAATGGGTTGTGACAGAGAGATTCAAGTATTATCCGATTGACTCATCTTGTACGGTCTACACCAACAATAATCCAGTCACTTATGTCTTATCATCAGCCAAGCTCAATGCAACATGCCACCTGGCTGAGTTGGTGGATTTTCACCTTACCATGAAATATTATCCAGGAAGATAAAATAGTAAAGCAGACAGATTGTCAAGAATGTCGGTTGATATTGGGACCATGATTAGGTAATGCATGGAGAAGAACGCACTAACATGATATGGTTCGTGCCTCTTGTAGCTCAATATGTACAAGTTGATGACCCAACACTTTTGACCATTTCAGCTGAAGGAATTTGTGCTGCCCAAAAAGAAGATCAATGCATTGGTAATGGTCCTTGACCTGCAGTCTGGCACAAAACCCAGAGGTCAGCAGCTGAGGTCTCTGACCAGGGAGACAAAATGACTGATACATGTATGGGATAGACTAAGACTGGACAGTGGTGGAGTTTTGAAATGCAAAACAGCAGTCAAAATTCAGCTGGTCCTGCCTGTGAAGTATAAAGAAACAGTATTGACAGCATCACATGATGAGATGGGACATCAGGGGATGGACCAGACATCCTCACTTATAGGAGACAGATTTTTCTGGCCACAGTGCAAAGGATATTGAGCATTCTTTCCCTGAGCTGCTCTTGCATAAAAAACAAAAAACCCAGGAAACAGACAGGAGCCTACTCACTAGCATAGTTACAACCCAACCCTTGGAACTAGTGTCTATTGATTTTGTACAGGTTGATAGATGCTTTGGGGGCTAAGAATACATATTGATCGTAATAGACCATTTCACACGGTTTGCTTGCCCTTATATAACAACATCTAAAACAGGCAACACAGTTGCTGACAAGCTTTTTAATGACTATGTTCTGAAGTCTGGCCTATTTCAGGAAGCCGGTTTAGTGCAAACTCTGAGTAAGTATACCCTGAGTTAACGAAAACTCTGGGTTTTCGGTTTCACAAAGCGAGTTTAGATTAATTCTGAGTGAGTTACTATGACGACACACTCTGTGAAGCTAACCTGCCCCCTAGCAGGTTTACTTCAACTAACCCTGACCTTCTCCGCCTCTTTGTCAGAAACCTGACTGTAGGAAGTGTCAGACATGGCGTGCCCCTTCCTTGAAGAGCCAGTAGATGTTGAAGCCCAAATTCTCCGCAGAGCTCTCCGCCGGGAGAGAGTGATTAGAGCGCGTTCGGACATTTTATCATTTCCTGATGATTTTCTGTGTGAACGTTACCGTTTTTCAGCACAATCTATAATTCATTTGAATAACATCCTCAGGCCTAATATTGCTCATGTGACACATCGCGGACATTCTCTCAGTTCTGTACATATTATTTGTATCGCACTTCGGTTTTTTGCAAACGGGAGCTTTCTGTATAATATTGGTGACGCTGAGCACGTTTCCAAGGCTACCGTCTGTCGGGCAGTCAGGAATGTTACAGTTGCACTGAAACGTCTCCTGTACTCGTTTGTGGTGTTCCCCGGTCATAGACCCACAAGATTTATCAAAGAGGGATGCCACAAAATTGCAGGTATCAGGATGAACGAAACTTAATCCATGATGTGGTGATATTTGAACTACTACTTAAATTTTACATTTATTCTCACGGTTCCCAGGCGTGATTGGCTGTATAGATGGCACTCACATTCCAATCATTGCTCCTTCAGTAAATGAAGGAGACTATGTGAACAGGAAGTCTTTCCACAGCATTAATGTACAGGTACATAGTTCCCTGTAGCATTTCAAACTAACAAATTATTTCATTATAGTAATGGATGCTAATTTGTGTTCTCTGCACTGTGAAGATCATATGTGATGCTGCCAACATTATCACAAATGTGGAAGCCAACTGCTCAGCCTCTGTGAGTGGTGGTGGTGGAGGACCCCCACCTGTTTTTCGGGCCTCCGCTTTTTTTCTGTTGAGCATACAGAGTAAGCAAATATGTACTTGTAATGTGCTCAGATAATTTCAATAAGTGCTTACAGAGGGGAAATTAATGTAGCCTCTAACTGCAATTGATTTACATGGGACAAACAGACCAAGCACTATGGCCCATGATACAATTACACCTTACCTGTTTGGACTATATTTTTATATTTCATTTTTACTTGCTGCCAGGAACGTTTGGGGCCTGTTGGGTTGCACCTGCGCTCAAATCACATCACAAAATAAAATGTATAAAATACAAAATAAAATAAAATATAATAAAATAACGTGTTAAATGGGTGGAAATCCCTAGATCAATGTTTAAATTAACACTCACGCATTGACTCTGTCGGCTATGTTTTGCCATGCATGCTCCCTTTCTTTTGCAGCTGAGGCTGTGTTACCTTTTTTCCGCGGAATTTGCATGTTATCGGCATATGCTGCCATCAGAATTTCGGCCTCAAGCGCTGTAAAATACATTGACCGCGCCTTCTTTCCCTCCGTCTCCATGGTGACTCGCTTAATCTGTGCTCCACTAATCAGGGCTTTATGTATCCTCGTGCGCGCGCTTAACTTGGGGTTAAAGCAACTCCGCGTTGACTGAACTAATTGTTATCAGCCTTCCTGAAACCGAATATTCCGAGTTGGACAGTTCGGGGTTACTCAACCCTGAGTATCGTTTTTCACTCTGAGTTTTCTAAACCGGCTTCTTGAAATAGGGCCCTGGCCTCCTCTCTCTTAACCTCCACCATCCAACAAAGAACCTGTGTTTTTGAGTCGTTGCTGTGTAGAGTGTCTTTGCCAAATTGATTTGCAAGTATAACCTTGTGTGTGTGTCTGGCGTTAGTACCTCAATTTTGTAAATAGCTGTAAATAGTTTTGTCAAGTAGCAATCGTGTATTTTGTTCACCTTGTATATATTGGATGCAAACTGCATTTCGTTGCTCTGTACCTGTGCATGTGCAATGACAATAAAGTTGAATTCTATTCTATTCTATTCTATTCTATTCTTATTCTATTCTATTCTATTCTATATTCTTCACTGCAGCAGCCTAGTAGGCGTGAGAAGCCATTTTTGTTGATTGAGTTTTCTCCTGTTTTTCATTTAGAAAGTTAGGTAAGTGAATTGTCTTTTGTTTGGTTTTCATTTGTGTAGTAAAGCATAGCGACCATTAGGGAGTTTTGTTTGTTATTTTTGGCACTGCTCACTGCTGAAGCAAATAAATGGCTGTTTAGCATTTTAAAAGATACTATTGTTTGTGTTCTTGCTTTGGTGGAGCGGGAGTGGGCCAATTTCTTGTTGCGTTCAATACACGCCTAGACAAAGAACGTAACAGTTGGATAGTAAGGAAGGTTACACTAAACCCAGTCACCTGCACCAAGAACACACATGTACCCAGGAGGACATCATATTACAGATTAAGGCAGTCTTGGAGTGAGGGATGCAATCACCTGACTAGTTGGGAATGAATCAAGTGGCACTAAACAACCCCTTAGTTATGCTGAAATCGGCTTAGACTGCTGGGGGCTGGACTGCTAGGTGCATTTCTTCTTCACTTTCCATATATATCACTATTGCATTTTAACAATAATAATTCATTTTAAACTCTGGCTCTCTCCTGTATGTGTCTTTTGTCCTATTTCACTCTGCTCCCTTATCGTTCTCCTCATCCCCAAACTGTCACTGCAGATTACTGCACCACCCTGAGCCTGATTCTGCCAGAGGTTTCCTCCTGTTCAAAGGGAGTTTTTCTTTTCCACCGTCTCCAAGTACTTGCTCATAGGGGATGTTTGATTATTGAGGTTTATCTCTAACATTGCAAGCTCTTTACCCTACTATATAGATCGCCTTGAGCCGACAGCTTTTTGGGATTTATTGTTTAAAAAAAAAAGAAATTTAATTAAACTGAATTGAATTAAAATTTAAAGTGGGCTATTGGTAGAATAATGTCATTTTTTGTTGTGTTTACTTAATGCTTTAGATTAACATTAAACACAAAATCAGGGAGTATACATTTATTTTCACAGCGTAATTAACAGTAACTTATTAAAAATTAGTAAAATGTGTATATTATTCACCTCCTGACTGACTTCATTTAGTAAGTTAAGAAAGTTATTGGAATTTACAGTGTATGAAGAGATTCAGTGTAGCTTCAGTGAGTGTTATTACGCTTCAGTCTTGACATTTAATCCATGCTAATTTATCACTACAGCAGCCCACCCCAGCAGTAGTATCTGCTGGGGTCGGTGGGTGGTTTATTGCTTCATAGTGAACCTCTGGCACAGACACAGCAAGTGACAGGTTTTTCCTTTTATGCCTTTCCGTGTATGTACATGGAGGTGCATGTGTTGCCATGGGGTAAGGGGTGTATAAAAAATAAAGAATTGTCATAAAAGAAGCCATTGTCTAAACCATTTATAGCTGCCGGCCAAGTTTGCTGTTGTAAAGAGATACAGTAATGAATTTCTCCAGTGGTCTAGGGAACAAAAGAGCATTACAAAGATTCTTGAGAGGTTCATTAACATATTTGCTGCATTGAGGGACTAGTTGATGATCATATGTATAACCCCAATGTACACGTATTCATTACTTGCTTATAAAAGAAGCTTGCATCAAAAAGCCACACCTAGAAGCTGAATACATTCTGGGGTAAATCTGTCGTAAATAATATTTCCTCCGAATCATCGCCAGCTCTCAGGAGCATCTTCTGCATCTCCTTCGATAACAAAAAACAGATTATTTTATTTCATACCAGTTTTTCTCAAATGCCTGTGCATCACCGTGATTGATTTTCAGGTAATTCACTGAAGGAGGATGATCAAATGAGTGTCCCGTAACATGGTGCACCAACAGATTATAAAGGTGACAGTCTGTCTACAAACTTCCCTAGCTGTCACAAAAAGCATGCACTTCTTTAATAATGTGAATATTCCTAGAGAGAATTTAACTAATCCTTGCAAAGACAAATAACTGTGTCACTTCAGAGAAAGCTTTCCCTGAAAGACTGAAGTCAGATACGTAACTCTAGCATAAAAAAGAAAAACTTTTTTCCAATTGGTTTACAACTGAATGTAGAAGAAACCACACACTGTTAGAACTTCACAGTGATTTCCCTGCAGCTAATCTTGAGGATGGGAGTAAAAGTCAGTTATGTTGTATTTGAAGGCATTTTTTCCTTTACATATACTTTGTTTCAGCTTCCTTAGCCTTCCCTCGCTATTCTGTCTTCCTGCTCCCACACCCTGCTCTGGGCTCTCTGAGGCCCATGACCCATCACTTCTGCTAAGACCTCTAAGGGGCCATCCATCACTAGAGCAGCGTTGTAACCTGGGGATAGATTTCCTCTTCCCTTGCCCACTCATCAATCACAACAGGCTACTGTGCATACCCAAGCAGCTTGCGAAAGGTGGGAAAGGCCAAGCAATGTCATTCACTAAGCCAAAAAGGAACCTGCAATATAGAACAAAAAAGCATATATGCATCAAACCACTTTTTTTACATGTCAAAAATAAATAGACTAATCTTTTGATGAGGAAAAACTTGATCATACTTCTTAAGTATGCAAGTAAGCAACAGGCTATCTCTGTGTGTTTATGCATGATTAATTGTGAACATTAACTTCAATAAAAAGCTGAAGTTTAAACAGTAAATTCACCTAAAAGAGAGAATGTGCTGGAAAGTTTCTGGTCAGTAATCAGCAACTCTGTGTCAGCCGGCTTAAACAAAATAGTATCTTCACAGGTGCATCACTTACAGTTCACAAGAAGGTCACTCAAACATACAAGCAGTTTTTGAATCATACATCACTTACCTGAAGATGTTATCATGGGGGAAAACGAGAAACCATTGATCAATTGTGAATGAAGGTACTGGAGGGGGGGGGGGGGGGGGGGGGGGGGGGGTCACAGTGATGCAAAACAATGCAAGGAACAATTAAAGACTCCCATGAGAGCTTAGATGAAAGGGGAGCACTAATGTCTCACAATACACAGGAAAGAAGTGGTGATGCAACAGAGTAGAAAGAGCAAAAAGGGGGGGGGGGAATAGGAGAAAAGCAAAGTGCAGGCACCTACAAGAAGCCATGTTCCTTGTCACTGACACCTACACAAAGAGGATGCAGTGGTGGTTAAAGCTTTTGTAATGTCGATATAGCAAAGGCTGAGTACACTGGATGATGGGGTTGAGTCAGACAGTGCCAGGTGTCCTTTTGACATGGGCACCACTCCCCTAAATGAGTGGCTGAGAGAGCGAGTGCGGCTGTCACCAACACCCTTCCAATTAAAACCTCTAATTAATCAGAGCTATTTAAAGCAGCCCATTCATCCCCAATGGCGGGAAGCACACTGATGAGAGGAAAGATAAACCGCACATCTTTGCTCTGATTTACCTTTTTTCTAAGCTGCCCGTTGGCATTATTGCTTTCTTTCCACAGCTATGATATGCAGCTGCTATGCACAGTTACAAATGTAAGAATAACTGCATCTGGAGCAGGATATGTATTTTCTTTACCTTTTTCTTTTGAGGAATAATAGGTTGCTGTATTGTATGCTTGTACTGTTGACGATCATTAATATAAGTTAAGTAAATTATGTCTTTTCCCTGCAGTATACTGACAAACAAACAGGTGATGTGTGATTAAATGTCAGCATTGAGACATCATTAAAGATTTTTGATTAAAAATAAAAATCATAAAAACTGTTTTCATATTAGGATTATACATACTGATGTTCAGTGTTTGGTAAAGGTTGGAGCTTCTAAAAATTTACAGTGGAAGTTAAACTATAGGTTCAAGCTACTTAAGGGAAAAATATAGTTTGGACAAATAAAAATGCATCAAATTGTTAATCTACATATGTTTCAAATATAAAATTTTAAAAGTAACAAAAAATAGCACATCAGTGAGTTTACAATAAAGGTTTTCCACTTTTTCACATGCTGTTTATATAGTGCCCATGGTGATTCTTACTGAGACTGAGATCCTTATCCATGATGACGTCGCAGTGTGAGCGCTGAGCAATACCCCCCTTTGCACATACACTACACAAAGGTCAGATGTGTGGTTTAATGAATGCTTTGTCTTCATAATAGTTAGGGCGGAAGAAGAAGGTGATGGAGCAGGTGAAAGGGGGTTAAATTCAGTAGAAAATGATAAACATATATTTGTTTTCTGTTTATGACTCTAAAATGATCATAGTTCCTGTGGTTAATGACATGACAACGTAGCAAAAAGGTAAATTAACTACTTGAATCACAATTATACAATCAAATGGAAAATTCAGAAGATTCCCATGAAACACCCTTACTGCTTCTTTAGAAAATAAGAGGGTAAGAAGTAAGTGGTGCTAATCAAATGCACTTGATTAAAGCATCATCTGCATGTAGGACAGCCTCTATAAAAAGAGTTTTTGTGGGGGTTTTGGACTGGAGCATTTGGATGTGTTAACTTAATGTCACAGTCTTACCAAGAGTGGAGACCCACTCTGAAATTGGGTCATGCAAACAGGACAATGATGTCAAGCACAGGAGCAAATCTATAACAGAAAGGCTGAAAAAGGAAAAGATTTTGCAATGTCAAACTCCAAACCTCAAAGTCAAAGACCAGACCTCAACCTGATTGAAATGCTGTGGCGGGTCCTTAAGAGAGCTGCGCATAAATGAAAGCCTGTAAACCTCAATGAGCCAAAGCAATGTTGTAAAGAGTAGCGGGCCAAAATTCTTCCACAATGATGTGAGAGACTGATATAGTCATACAGAAAATGATTACGTAAAGTTGCTGTTGCTAAAGTTGGTTCTACAAGCTACTAAAATCTATGTTTTGCACATGACTGCAAATGTAGCTAAATTACCAGAAAGCTACTGCAAAGGTAATTCTCCACTACAGATAGTGAAAATACATCACATGAGCATTTGAGAAAATAGCCCACTATTGTTTAAAATGTTCAGTATTTTCTGGTAACTAATAAATACGTATGAGTGCAAGTGACTGACAAGAAGAAAGAAGCGTGACGCGTGGTAATTGGTTGTATAAAAGTAAGATGTCATTATGGTCTGTATGGTAGAATTAGAGATGCTAGGTTTTTTTTGGGGGGGGAGGGGGTTAAAGTTGGATTTCAATGTGGAACGAGGATGCTTTTTTCATTTCTAACCATTTGGGGGTTTTTTCTTATGCATAACACATTTTCCCACCAAATCAAAATTTCGAGCCTTATCAGTCAACATTTTAGTTCTCAGTATCATCTCAGCATCCATCTCAGTTATTCAATTTACAATAGATAAACTTGGAAAGCAAATTATTACAACGACAGTTCTCTAGTGGCATTGGGAAAGTGGAACTTAAGCCCATTTTTCACCATATGCTTGTAGCGCTGTGCCATAGTATCAAGTGTGATTGTGTACTTTGGTTTTTCGTTTTACATTTGATTCAATTAGTTTGTTTTACTACAGTTTTTAATTGTATGTACCTTCACATAGGTTGTATTTTCCTTAATGTTTAAGCTTTTCCCTATTTACATGCTTCTTTTTTTTTGTAGCATTTCTAATTTTGCTTGTGCTTTCACATACTACATGCGCTTTCCCCAAAGCGTCAGCCACAGCAAAGTCCTTCTGGAGGGTCAGATCCAGACTGCTTTGTGTCACGTTGGAGATAATGGACAAATTTTGCATTCAGTTGGCACTTCAAGTAAAGAGGTTGACAATAGTTAGTGCCAAGGTGAAGAAACAGCAGAAAATGATCATGAAACATGTGGATAGAAATGGCTGGAGTCACATATACACACATGAGATGCAGAATTTCCTCAAGCTGAAACAATCATTTAATCACACTCAAAACTTTCTAGAAAATAAAAGGAAGCAACATATTGACACCCTTTATTTTCTCCCTGAAAAGAGCTCATTAGCTTCTCGTGCCGTCAATTGAGCTTCCCAGACAGAACTTCCTCTCACATTGAATACAGATCTCATCTCCTTGTCTTAGATTGAGACACTCAAACCCTAACCATAGCCATAACCCTCAGAATGTCAAACAAATTTAACCAAAAATATCTCATAATTAGATGAATTTTTAGTGAGCACTGAATGACCTGCAGGCATGATGCCTACCTGAAGGGATCAGTTCAGGGTGGAAGCATTGTCTCTAAATGAAAAGATTTCTATTTCCTACACCTGTACTATTTACTTTTTTTTACTGTTTGCATATTTATTTTTGAAAAAAAAAACATACATGTGTCAACTGCTTAGTCAAATGTCTCTCCAGACAAATTGCCTCCCTCAGTTAATCACCCCTATTTACAAGGCAAGGCAAGGCAAGGCAAGGCAAGTTTATTTGTATAGCACAATTCAACAACAAGGTGATTCAAAGTGCTTTACAGAGACATTAGAAACAAGAACAAATAAAAAGCATGATTTAAAATTGATTAAAACAAGCAAATAAAATAACTAACTAATTAACAAACAAACAAACAAACAAACAAACAAAACAGTATATAAAATCAAAACAGATAAAATCAGAACAGTAGATAAAATCAGTAGTTAAATGTAAGTTTTGAAATTTAAGCTTAAAGTGTGGATTTGGTGCTTTATTCAAATGCAGCTGAGAACAGGTGAGTCTTCAACCTGGATTTAAATAAACTGAGTGTTTCAGCTGATCTGAGGCTTTCTGGGAGTTTGTTCCAGATATAAGGAGCATAAAAGCTGAATGCAGCTTCTCCGTGTCTGGTTCTGACTCTGGGAACTGATAAAAGACCGGATCCAGATGACCTGAGGGATCTGGATGGTTCATACTGGGTCAGGAGGTCATTGATGTATTTTGGTCCTAAACCATTCAGAGCTTTATAGGCCAGCATCAGAACTTTAAAGTCTATCCTCTGACGGATGTAAAATCTGAACTCTGCCTATTACCCATTAAGTACCTGTCAGTTTGACTGAGGAGCAATTAAACTGAATCACCCCATTACACAAATAAGTAGTAAGTAAGTGTTGGCCTCTGTTGTGTGTCCTCTAATTCAATTTAAAACAGTAATTCATACAACTTGGTATTAAGAACTCAAACACTTATTGAGTCTGGAAGCACATTAAATAATATGAAATGTAAATGGCTGAATCCTTTTCAGTCTGAAGATCTAAAATATATTCAGGGGAAGACAAAACTAGTGTGAGTAATTCAGGAGGTGAGGCAGAACTTGCATAACCATTTTATCATAAAAGAAGAAGAAGTGAGTTTTACTATTACCCCAAACCAAGTTTTCACTAATCTTGTGATTGATTTTGAAAACTAGAGATGGAAATAAGTAAGGCAGACCTGTTCCAGAGGAGTGGTTTTCAAATAAAACAGTGGGTAAGCACATGTTAGTGTTGACATAAATTAAGGTTCTCTGCTATTAGATATAGAGTCTTAATAAATTTGAGTAACACTCAGGTTACCCTACCGCTGCATGTCAGTGAAAAGTTCTATTAAAGTAAAAATGAAATGCTTAAGTGAGTCAGGGCGAGTGTAATGTCTGAAAAAAAAAACATGTAAATGTAATTGTAAAAGCAAATTGAACCTTTCAGTAAATAAATAATAAAATTAATCAGATCCTACTGTTGAGATTTTTTTCTGGTGAGATCAGCAGAGGTGACGGTCAACATGAAGGTGGAAGTTAGAAAAATAAAAATGAAAGTACACAAATCAAAAACGCACCATCCACGTTTTAATCAAACATAAAAACTTATTTTACGTTTTGGAATGGAAAAAAACCGCAGGCCATCATCCTGTGATTATGAACAACAGTAGCTGGAGATGGCGGAAGGTAGGTAACACAAACTGTTACCTATTTTTTATCCAAGACCCACAGTCATACAACAGTGTGGAAACAAGGGTTTTTGTTACATGATTGACACTGGAACCCAGGAATGTGCAGAATTATTTTCACAAACACAGCCATATCCACACTCTACAGAGAAGTGAAGCTTACAGCTGAGCGTAGTTTGAATACAGTAAATAGAGTTGTATTGAAAAAAGGTCCATCCATTCATCCATCTTCTTCTGCTTGTCTGGGCCCGAGTCACGGAGGCAGCAGTTTAAACAGAGAAGCCCAGGTATCCCTCTCTCCGGCCACCACCTCCAGCTTGTCTGAAGGAGGCGTTCCAAGGCCAGCTGAGAGATATAATCTTTCCAGCATGTCCTGGGTCTGCCCTGGGACCTCCTCCTGGTGGGACATGCCCGGAACACCTCACCCAGGATGCACCTTTATCAGGTGCCCAAACCACCTCAAATGACTCCTTTCGATGTGGAGGAGCAGCGGCTCTACTCTGAGCCCCTCCCAGATGGCTGAATCCTCACCCTATCTCTAAGGGAGAGGCCAGCCACCCTTCGGAGAAAGCCCATTCCTCGAAAATGATTTATCACTGAGATTGATCACCTTGAAAAAAGGTGATAAATCACAATATACGTTACTGCAATACTTTGCCAACCTGAGAATTCAAAATCAATCTGATATCATAGTAAAGTATCTTAATGATATGGTACCCTGGGGTCTCGTGGTGATTCACACGTGTAATTTTGACCACAAATCAGATTCAGAAGGTTGCTAGGGTCATTGTTCATTCTTTGTTACTTTTCTTAAAAGTAATGCAATATGTTACTTAATTACTTGCTTAATTACCAGCACACATACAATCTTTCTTGCCTTTGTTTTGAAACAACTTTAATCTCCACTTTTCAACTTCTCAAAATAGTATTCCGAGTTTAATCTTGAATTTTCAACTTTATTCTCAAAATAAACAAGAATATTTTTTAATGCTGCCTTAATGCTTTGTAAAATACAAACAAAGAATCGCAGTGAACAAAACAAAAAAAACATGTTTTGTTTTTTTTTAAAAAGTGTTATAACCTAAAATTGTGACAGCAACATTCAAACCAAACAGGTAACGGTGCAGAGGAACAATGATGATCTGACTGAGGGAGGACAACTTTTAGTACACAGGGGCTGTCTGGGAATGAGTCATACATGGATTCAAGGCACCGGTGTTAGAGTAACTTTTTTTTTTAAAGTTACACATTGCATTTGTAGCACACTACTCCATAAAGTACTTTTGCATTACTTCATTATATGGCCTGGTGATTCTCAATTATCTGGTAATGATAAAAACCTTGAGTCAGAGTCCCACACATGTTCCTGTCGTCTGAGGACAGAGGCAGACTGTTCTTTTAGTGTTTAGGCATCAACACAAAGCCAGTATTCAGGCTAGAAACCCAAACAGCACTTAACAGCTACTGCCACAGCAATTCTACAGTATAAACAAGCACCGGCAGAAATGACGTTAGAAGCAGCATCACTGCTTTGTTAACTGTTTAAAATCACACTCTGATTGTCCTGCTGGGGCCTGCATACTCTCAGCTAAATTCTCTCTAGCTTTTGTATGCATCCCATCAGCAGACACCTGAAAAAAGTCAATGTTGTGTTAGCAACAGTTCCTTCTAACCTCGGTGCAGTTTTCACTTTATGTTCTTGTTATTTCATGAAAAAAGGACTAATATTCATGTCTCCATCCCTCAAAAGACCTCCAGCATTCACATTCGGTTAGCCTTTGAAACTCAAGTGGAGATAATTGGAAGTGTAACATGATTAATGATTTGAGTACAGTAATGTGTTGCAGCAAACATTCAATATGATTACACAAAACACTGCAAGACACAAGTAGAAACAATTAAGGAAAGACAAACACTGTGGGGGAAGGAACAAAAGCATGAAGTAAAACCAACAATAAGATCCATGACAACTAACTTACAAAATAAAGTGAGAATGAAAAAACAGAGAGGGACGCCACAAACACGACAAAGACACCTAAAATAACAACCGTGATATGTCTCTTGTATTAAATTATTATAAAATGTCATCTGTTAAAGGGAACTGACAGCTTGTAAGGAACTCTATGACTCATCATGTTTGGGTTTTATATTTTTTCTTTGTTGTGAACAGACTGCAGGAAGAAAAATGGGACGAGTATCTTTTAAAAAGACTGTGGTATACAGTCTGTTGAGATTTCAGGGGCTTTAAAAAAATATATATATATACAGTGGGGCAAAAAAGTATTTAGTCAGCCACCGATTGTGCAAGTTCCCCCACTTAAAATAATGACAGAGGTCAGTAATTTGGACCAGAGGTACACTTCAACTGTGAGAGACAGAATGTGAAAAAAAAATCCATGAATTCACATGGTAGGATTTGTAAAGAATTTATTCGTAAATCAGGGTGGAAAATAAGTATTTGGTCACCTCAAACAAGGAAAATCTCTGGCTCTCACAGACCTGTAACGTCTTCTGTAAGAAGCTTTTCTGTCCCCCACTCGTTACCTGTATGAATGGCACCTGTTTGAACTCATCATCTGTATAAAAGACACCTGTCCACAGCCTCAAACAGTCAGACTCCAAACTCCGCCATGGCCAAGACCAAGGAGCTTTCGAAGGACACCAGGAAAAGTATTGTAGACCTGCACCAGACTGGGAAGAGTGAATCTACAATAGGCAAGCAGCTTGGTGTGAAAAAATCAACTGTGGGAGCAATCATCAGAAAATGGAAGACATACAAGACCACTGATAATCTCCCTCGATCTGGGGCTCCACGCAAGATCTCATCCCGTGGGGTCAAAATGATCATGAGAACGGTGAGCAAAGATCCCAGAACCACACGGGGGGACCTGGTGAATGACCTGCAGAGAGCTGGGACCAAAGTAACAAAGGTCACCATCAGTAACACACTACAACGGCAGGGAATCAAATCCCGCAGTGCCAGACGTGTTCCGCTGCTGAAGCCAGTGCATGTCCAGGCCCGTCTGAAGTTTGCCAGAGAGCACATGGATGATACAGCAGAGGATTGGGAGAATGTCATGTGGTCAGATGAAACCAAAGTAGAACTTTTTGGTATAAACTCAACTCGTCGTGTTTGGAGGAAGAAGAATACTGAGTTGCATCCCAAGAACACCATACCTACTGTGAAGCATGGGGGTGGAAACATCATGCTATGGGGCTGTTTTTCTGCCAAGGGGACAGGACGACTGATCCGTGTTAAGGACAGAATGAATGGGGCCATGTATCGTGAGATTTTGAGCCAAAATCTCCTTCCATCAGTGAGAACTTTGAAGATGAAACGAGGCTGGGTCTTCCAACATGACAATGATTCAAAACACACCGCCCGGGCAACAAAGGAGTGGCTCCGTAAGAAGCATTTGAAAGTCCTGGAGTGGCCTAGCCAGTCTCCAGACCTCAACCCCATAGAAAATCTGTGGCGGGAGTTGAAAGTCCGTGTTGCTCGGCGACAGCCCCAAAACATCACTGCTCTTGAGAAGATCTGCATGGAGGAATGGGCCAAAATACCAGCTACTGTGTGTGCAAACCTGGTAAAGACCTATGGTAAACGTTTGACCTCTGTTATTGCCAACAAAGGTTATGTTACAAAGTATTGAGTTGTATTTTTGTTATTGACCAAATACTTATTTTCCACCCTGATTTACGAATAAATTCTTTACAAATCCTACCATGTGGATTCATGGATTTTTTTTTTCACATTCTGTCTCTCACAGTTGAAGTGTACCTCTGGTGCAAATTACTGACCTCTGTCATCATTTTAGGTGGGGGAACTTGCACAATCGGTGGCTGACTAAATACTTTTTTGCCCCACTGTGTGTGTGTGTGTGTGTGTGTGTGTGTGTGTGTGTGTGTGTGTGTGTGTGTGTGTGTGTGTGTGTGTGTGGTGGGGAAGTCGTATTGGAAGTCAGCTGGCATTTTGTGTTTCTGTGAAAGTAGGTGGGTCTGCTTGAACTCCTCACAGTGTCCTCTGCATACAGAATGAGTAAATTAGTATGTTGGGCTTGAACCATCTTAGAGTGAAGTTGTTTTATTTTTTGTTGTATCTCCAAAATCTCCAAAATGAACCTTTAACCAGGTAACAGGTGCCATAGCCACCTTTGCCCTTGACCTAGACTCATTTCAGTAAATACATCCACTATCAGCCAAATTCCTTGGATATGAGTACATGTGTCAGAACCTGCGGCACTCTTTGTTTAAATCATGTTCTTTGTCTATTGAGAATAAAAATGAAAACACTGAAAAAGAAAATTCCTTTTGTTTTCCACAGAAAAAAAAAGTGAATGGCATTTTTACACCCTGACCAACCTGAGAAGCTGAGCAGCGTTGTGGTTGTGAAGGCCGGAGGCGCTTCTGTTTAAAATGAAACTTAAAAAGAAAGTTATTCACTTCTGTTGGGATTTTAAAAAAATTGACGATGATATTAAAATTAGATTCGTTTTGGGGTCTTGTGGAGCCTCAGAGAGAATTACATGCCTCGGTATTACACTGATCAATATTTGCTGGTTATACTCAAACAGGGTTTAGTCTAATGTTTAATAATTTATGTCTTAGTAATGAAGCTGACAACTTAGTCGAGGCAGTTTTGTGTTACTCCTAGCTCTGCTGGCTTGATGGTAGTGTTAAAATACTTTTGATTGGTGGAGCTTATTAAAAGCTCTTTGGGTCCACATATGCAGAAAAACAGTTACGGGGGGACAAGCTTCAACAGAATGGCTGTGAGAAGACAGAAGTTGTAAGCAGACAGAAAATTGGCCTCAAGCTGTGCCGCAGGAATGAACATGAGGCAGTGATTAATCTGAGGGACATTTATTTATTCATCTACAGCAAAGCTACAATTACAAAGCAGTTGACTCTGACTCTGTTGTTTATTTGTGGATTTTTGTACATGTCACTTGAGTGAACCGGAAACGTTATTTACTTAGAGATTGTCCTGCTTATCTTGTAAATTGCCTTTTCAAATTTCTTAATGATGTAGTTTGATCATTCTCTCGTTGACCATGCGGAGCTGATGAAAAGCTTAAAGGTTATCCTGCATATTTGTCTTTATTTTCTCTAGTGACTCCTGAAAGATCTGTTTCTTAAATCTTTAATCACCTGTGGTGCAGAAGGGTAGAGAAATAATTGCTTATTTTGTAAACCACCGCAGTAAAATGGAACTGGTGTTTCACTTAGAGTGACACATAATGCAGTTACTGAATTCCTGCCAGGCAATGCTTGTTTGGAGCATTTATGCCAATAATCAGCCAAATAAAAGCATTGCTAATGGTGAGCAGGTTGTTGTCGATTTGTTGATCACCACTAGAGCGTTAAAATGATGTCTGAGCGCTATTCATTTTCTACAATCTCTGATTCTGCAAGAACAAAAACAAATATTAGTTAAACACAGGCAATTCAAAAAACCATGGCACCACATAACTAGCGTTTGAAGTCCAACAGCTAGATTCATCTTTCCTGCTGGACATGTGTCAAAAGCAGCATTAATACACCAGGCACTGTTTATCAAGACAACATGTTTTTATGAGTCATTTTTTTCCCTCACATTTTTATAGTGAAATCCTTTGCAGTAGATTCTGATCTATTTTAATGTAAGGTTAAAGAAACATAGTCGATTTAAAAAAATGAAATGTGAGTATCCATATCCAATTGTGGGTATCGATAATGGATGCTCTTGGTCAGTCCCACATAGGAATAAAAGTGTTGTGTAAAAATGTTAAACTTGATGTGAAACGATTATAGACACATGAAATCAAAGATTACACTGAGTGAATATATTGAATAAGACTTGCCAGAGATCTCTTAGGAACTGCAATCTTGTACTGTGGTACATAACTTCCAGACAAAGTATCATCCTAGATTTTTTTTGGAATATGGATGTTCCAAAAACAGGAACAGCTTTGGTTATCAGGTTTCCCAACACATCAATAAATTATACAAAATTAGGTTGTGCCTGATATCTGCTTAAATAAATAAGTCTTTAAAGATTCAAATAAAATGAAACACATGAAAGCCACTGCCCAACTCTAACTCGGTTCATCCTTCAGGTAAGTTTGTTTTTCTGTCCAGAGAAACCGTTTAAATGTCTTCTCTTGTGTATCCTCCCCATTAACATCGCCACTGGGGTGAGACGAGAGGTACCAGGATGCAGTGTTGTCCCCACCGAGCTGTAGGTAGACGGAGAATGTTGGCTGGTTCCTGTTAGCCTTATTTAAAAGCTGACCTTTAATGCATCTTGAGAATAAAGGCTTTGCATACAAATAATGATCTTATTCCTCAGTCAGTCAGTCTCTCAGTTTGGCCACACCAAACTGATGCACTACCATTTCTGCCAGTGATTTTTTTTCCCATTTCTATCAAAATATGATGTATTATTCATTTAAACCTTGTTTTTAACTAAATTCACATTCATTGCATTTCACTTCACTTGTGTGGTATTGTGGATGAGGTGATACGAAAGTGGGGCACATGCCAATTTTGGGTTATTTAATTAGTCATTATAAACATTATGGTTTTTGAAGCCAGTGCAATTTAATCAGGTATGCAAATGCATGGCCTATATTGAAAACATAATTATGCAGAAGAGAGTAGATGGCAGGTCTATGACACAAGTTGCATCACTTAAGAAATGATGCAACAATGCCACCTACTGAGAATGAGCTGCATGTAATCAGTTAAGAGTGTGAGACATATCAATGCATTCTGGGCCTTATTTCTTAAAGCAGGTATTGGGATTTTGTCTTTTGTAGTTTGTTGCAACACCATCTCAATTTTTATTCCTAAGAAAATGCAGCTAAATTCCTATAATTGTTACATTATATATAATTCAGATTTTTCTAGGTCATCCATGTAGATGGATTGCCTTGTTATTAGATAAAAAAGAAAAATATTATCTTATATGACCAGATATCATGTTTTATTTTTTTCTCCAACTTCAGAAATGACATAACCACTTCAAACTCTGAAATGTGCTTAACATTTATTAAATCTTGAAAAAAAGAGAGAGAGAGAAAATACTTTATATGCAAAAATGGTATATACACATTGCTTTTAACCAGAAAGGCACCAAAGACACATAAGCAGTTACTTGGATAAGTAATGCTGCTAGCTGGCTTCATGACAACATAAAAAAGACATTGTATGACAAATTAAAGTGTGAAAAAGCAACATTATCGGCCATAAAATTAGCTTTCAGTTTTCTCTCTAAAAAGTACGATTTTTTTATTTTTTATTTGAATGGTTAAAATCGCTAATAAGACAATAGTGGTGTTGCAATAGCTAAAAATATATATTACTTATTACATAAATACAATAGTCTTAATGAAATACATTTTATTTACTCCCTTTTGTGGCTACAAACTGTCCACTATGTGTGCAAGCAAAAAAGAAGAACATGAAAACATCCTTAATACAAAGTACAACTTCTTTCAAACATGAACGTTTGCGCATCTGCAATAAATTATTTTTCTCTATAATTTCAGGATGTAACCATGAGAAAAGAATAGGTCCTGCATATCCTTATTACTGCTAAAGGTCTGAAATTAACTTAAGTGAGAATGATATGACTGTGATTGTCTGAACATTAAAGTGTTTGTATGGTTGTTTGAATCTGCTATGATGGGAGAGCCGTTCTCAACTTCTGGTGCTACACACAGCTAAAAACTAAAAGGAAGTATTCTCCCACAAATGAAATTCACCACCCGGTGACACTCAAGCACTATCGAGGGTAGAGAGTGACATGCTTGAAGCAAATAAAAACTCGCAGTGGAGCAGACTGCAATGAGCCATAGGAGGTCAGGTTTTTAACTGAAAAGGTAAACAGAAGTAACTTCCTCCTAAATATTAATGGTGTTAACACCCAGTGTAAAGATGGCAGCAGCACTCCTCCTCCTTCCTCTCACACTCAGAAACTAATGCCTCACTAGTCTGTGGAATGAGACAAGCACTTGTACTATTAATGGTGCCTGAAAATGACTTTTAAAAAACAACAACAACAAAAATGACAACTGTATATTGTGATGCAAGACTAGAAAATAAAATGTCTTAGTGGTTCAGGTGGCTTAGGTAACTGGGATGGGGAAAAAATGTCATTGAAGCCATGATGAGCACACTGGTAGCACCATTCTTCTTCTTCTTCTTATATGGTGCACCTCTTTCAGTCAAAACACGTCACCTGCATATTTCTGGTAGTCTTGTCCATTAGTGCTGTCTTCTTTATGATCAGTCCAATAGGAAGAATTGCATACAGTTTTTTTTTTTTTTTAAATGTTAAGTGTTTCACTTATTTAGAGTGATGGTAACATAAGATGTAGGTATGTAGCCTTCATCTCCATTGTTCCTACGGACACGGGTCCAACCATCCCCTTTGTCCTCCTCTACCACAGCCAGCACCTCCCCTTCCTGCATAGCGATGGTCCCTTCACTGGCACCTGAAAAAGAAAAACAGGCTAGAGATAATTTCATATACCGATGTGCTGACACAAACCTTGCTCAGTCAAATCAGAGGGGAAAAAAATGGATTCATAATTTTATGACTGACTTCTTATTTTGTGGTATAATTATGCTACAACCTACAGGTAGAATTTCAAAAGCCAAGCCAGCACTATAATTTTACTGTCATATAACATTCTGTAGCCATAATGAAAACTTAGAATAAAATTGTCATTGTACATGTACAACAAAATTGTGGGTGTGCCACACCAACTGTGCTGGAATGAAATATAAACAGTAGACAGCAGGAATAAATAGCAAACAGGAGAAATATATTCGAAAAAAATAAGAGAAATGCACACATTGGAAAACAAAATAGTTGCAAAGTGCTTGGAAGTAGTGCAAAGAAAAGACTAAAAGCCAGAGTGATGGGGGTTACTCTGACCATGGCTGAGATTGGTGAGGTGGGTGGGCAGGGGTGGGGGCAATATTGTTTATTGACAGTCTGAATGGCCCAGGGGAAGAAGCCGTTCGCGCCTCAGGTCAATCAGGTGTGGGACCTGATTGACCTGAGGCGCTGACCAGAGGGCAGTAGGGTGCAAAGGGTCACCTGTGATGACAAAGGTTTTTCTGAGATAGACGGATCTGGCGATGGCCTCCAGTGTTGGCAGAGGGCAGTCAATTATTTTTTTGGGCCAGTGTTAATTATCCTCGGTGCAGCCTTCCTGTTCTCAGTAGTGGCCCCTGCGTACCAAACACCCAGGCAGTAGGAGAGCATGCTCTCCACTGAGGAGCGGTAGAAGGCCAGTACCAGCTTCTGGTCCAGGTTATTCTTTCTCAGGACATGGAGGAAGTGCAACTACTGTCGGGCCTTCTTTACCAGGCCGTTGGTGTTGTGGGTCCAGGTGAGATCAGCGGAGATGTGGGTGACCAGAAACCTGAAGGTGGAGTCCAATTCCACCCGTTCTCTATTTATAAAGAGAGGGAAGTGGACCTGTCTGTGTCTCATTATAAGTTCTTTTGTATTGAGGACGTTCAGCTTCAGGTTATTTTCCAGTGTTGACTGACTATGGGTGGGTAGGGTGGGCAGATCAGCTGACAGCTCACCTGATACCCTTCACACATGCAGTTAGATTTACAAAAAAAAAAAAAAAAAAAAAAAAAAAAAAGAACAAAAAACACTTTGCAAACCACGTCCACCTCATATTCTTCTTTCATGTCGTTTCTGACTTAATCGGTGTCATGTCTGCTGTCATTAAGGCTCGCTTTCTTCACTAAGCAAGCCTTTCTGCTGTTCTTGTTGCCTCCAATTTTCCATGTATGAACATGGAAGTCTGGAGACATCTCAGAACAGAGCACAAATATTACAACCAAATTCTAAAAATAAAAAAATAAAAACTTAGGATGCTGTGTTAAATGTAAAAACAAACAGAATGCAAGGTTTTGAAAATCTCACAGATCCATATTTTATTCACAAGACAGAGGGAGCAAAAAAGGGTGTAAAGTCATATTTAAAAAGAACATTTGGTAACTGATTAGGTTATTTGGCAAAAGGTCACTAACATGATTGAGTATTTAAAAAAAAAAAAAGACATCCTTGCGAGATGATGCAAGAAAATTTTAAAGGACATCTACTACAACGGCGTAACTTTGTAGTAGAAGAGTCTGGATGTTCAACTGTGATGCCTACAGTCGGAAAAATATGACCAAGACAACCCGGGATTATTGAACAGCAGACAATAACAGGAGACAAAAGTCCAGCAACTACACTCTCGAGTTCGCCGATTCTTACAGACACTGTTGTTAAAAGAAGATGTGACACTACACAGTGCTAAACTTAGCTCTGCTCCAACTTTTTTCAAACGTTTAGGTGCCATCAAATTCAAAATAACTTTTTAAAATGATAATTTTCTCAGTTTAAACATATTATATGCTTTCTCTATTCTGTTGTGAATAAAATATGGGTTTATGAGATTTGCAAACCACTGCATTTTGTTTTATTTGCATTTTACAAAACATCCCAACATTTATTGAAAATGGGTTGTAAAGTACACCTCGCAGGAGAATAAAAATCTTAGACTGTAGTGGTTCTTACTAAACAGTGAGAAATAATATTTCCATAACTCAGCTTTTTAGGAATGCAACTCTTGTAATCACACATCCTAGCATACAGCATCGACTCACTATGCCTCATTTTGAACAACAACAATAGGTCAATGAGTCCATTAGTTAAAAAATAATAATAATAATAATAATGAGTGTATTACATACCAGGGAAGTTGTACATGGCTGTGCATTTCCCGATAGGAGCAGCTAGGTCTTCATCCTCAAAGTCATCATCAAACTCAGCATAAATGGCTTGGGAAGGATCAGGAGTGCTTTCATCGGAGTAAGCTCCATCAGGGCTGGAAAGAAAATAGACAGGCTTCCTGTACAGAGTAGACAACAAGCCTGTGTTTTAAAGTAATGTCTACAAGCAAAATGTAATCCTACCTGTGTACATCATTAGCTCCATTATTGTTAAATGAGTGGGCTTTATAGCGCAGCGTGTCTCCTCGACCTCCAGCTTCAGCAAGCCATGTCTACTCAAGAGAACGGTCCCCCCAAAAAAAGCAGAAATTTCCATCAATCCATTATTCTGCCATTTGTGTGACTACATGCTTTAAAAACTTTTAATTGGTTAGAAGAAAAGGCTGGAAACCTATTGACCTAATAGTTTATTAGAAATAACATATATGGGTCACATCATTTGACAGCAGCAGAGAGCTAGATTACCTCATATTTGCTCTGCTCTCCTCTGAGCCGCTCTATATTCTGGGATGTCTGGTTGATTTGGGATGCCAGGCTGGCGGGGTCTCCCATTTGAGGATTTTTCTCATAAACATCTTTCATCTTTCCCAGCGCTTCACTGAAAAGAGAGAAAAAAAAAGAGAGCGATAGACAGAGAGAGGGGAACAAAGGAAGAAGAGGGAAAGTGACTTTCAGTAGAAATCAGTTCCCTGCAGACCTCAGGAGTGGATAAACACACAGAGACACGGCACAGTTGTGTACTCTGCATGAATATTATATCCACTTTCCCAGTGGAGAAGTTCTAACAGAGATGGTTATTAATACACAGAAGGATCCGCACATGTCTGTCTAATAGACACACACCTCTGATCAACTTCCTTTTGCAACTCTTTGCAGATTTCATCCAGTTTCTGTTGTAACCTTTTTCTGCGCTGCTCCGGAGGGAGGTGGGCAAAGTCCTCTGTCACTGTAGGCTGCAAGAGGGTACAGGAAGGGGGGGGGGGGGGGTGTTAGCACTGAATGTCTTCTTACACTTTCATAATGACAGTTACCGTGGTGTGAGAACTGGACAACTGCAGAGGAAGCCTGTGGTTTGTGTTCAGCTCAGGAGACGTCAAACTAAAAACCATTTCAGCTCTTTGAGTTTCATGTTTGTTTGGTTTTGAACTGACATAAAGCCAATGAAGTACAGAACATCAGTGAGCTGAACACAAAACCATCACCCATGGACCAATAACCGCATTCCAATAACTTCGTACAGTCCCATCTCTTATCATCTTCACATTAAAAAAAAATAGTCTTGATTTACATGTGTGACACAGAAAAGTGCACGATTGGGGCTATTTGGAAAACAGGGTTACTGATTGCTCAGTGTTTCTGTGTGCCACCAAGCATTCCTCCCTTCCTCCACCACCAGGTGGCCACCTCTTCAATACAGGCTTAAGAGGACAAGTCCTAGACCACATTACCTTATGTAGGATGCGGTATATTGAGGCCGTTTAGGGCAAAAACCAGCAGAAACTTATGAAGTTCCTGCTGGAAACTTCATAACTTTCTGCTGGTTGAGAAGGGAAACTACAGAGAATTTACAATGAATGTGAAGGGAAATTACAATGAAATGAGCCATTGTAAAGAAAAGGTGGCTACTTTTTACGAGTCAAACACCTCCACACCCCAGCTTTGTTTCCTGTATTACCATTATCCTCTCTGGAGTAAACTTCTGAGGGGGAAAAAAGAAAGAGCATGTGTACATAAAAATGGTGAAATAACCTTAAAGTGGGTTTCTTGCTTTTCACTTTTTACCTTGAAATGAATTTTAATTACATTTTTATATACATAAACATTAAAAATCAGACTAAGTTTAATACAGCATGTTCATGTCCTAAAAATATAAATCAAATTATTCATTACAGGAATTCAGTGACTCTTGCAGAGGCATGAACACAGGATGATGTGTAAGCCCTTATGAGTGAACGTCTCCTGGCACCCGAACCGTCTTCTGTGGTGACTCACCGATCTCCTGAGTGTCCGGAAGGAAGAGATTCTGGGTTTGACTGTCTTATTGATCTCCTTCAAACAGTACGACAGGGGGTCCCGGCCAAACTTGGGGGAAGGGGGTCCGTTAGGTGAAGGGGCAGGGGGAGTGGAGAAAGGAGCGAGCACTGGAGAGGACAGCTGGTGTGGGAAATGAGCAAAGTACCAGCACCCAAGATAAGATAAGGTATACAGACATAGATTGGTGTATTGGGGAAGGAGGAGGGAAGAATAATTGAAAAGAAGAAGGGGAAGACAAGAACAACAAGATGACAAGGGAAAGAAAAAGACACCGTCAACACCTTAAAGCACACCACAAAGCAAGGAAGACAACACTGAAGCCAACCCAGCACATGAGCCCAATAAGCATGAAAGCAAAAAACACTCTCATAAACACAAACATCAAGTAATAATTACAAAAAAATAAATAAATCCCAAAACACTAAGATTACACAGCAAAACAACCAACCACAGCTCCCACATTGGTGCCACAGCAACCCTGCAGCCAAGTTCAAGCCCAGCTGATGGGCAGCCTGAGCTCCAGTGAGGAACTGGCTGAAGAAAGCCTGCGAGGTTAAATTACTTTGCATTTTTTACAGCTTTAATTGTTTATTAGTAATAGCAGTAATATAATCATTCATAATAACAACATATTTACTACCCAGTTTCAATGCTAACAATAACAAGACCGAGGTTTCTAACTATGGACTGGATATGATCTCTCTCAATACACCCAATAGGCTATGGTTACTGGCTTGCTGAGTATCTATAGACAGTGGTCAATGTGTTTTTCCAATTTGGCTGTAATTCAGTTACACTGAAAATAGAATTTCGTCTCATCACAAAATAACTAAGAAAAATGTTTGATTCGCAACTAAATATGTTTAAAGTTTAACCAGCACTATTAGAAGTCTGACCTATATAGACAGAAAATATCAACTCACATACCAGAACAGTAGCTATAAATAGCCTGCTTAATTACTGCAGTGGGATTCTGCACATAGATTTTTTTTGGGGGGGGGGGGGGCGCCTAATGAGTGCCCTCTGTGACCTATTAGAAAGAGGTTAAACTGCAAACATGTCTGGGTGAACTAGACGCTGAGGTGTACATAAATGTAGTAAGGTGGGTGGGGGTCTATTAGCTAAATTACACAGGAGGCTGATGGCTTCTAGTCTCCAATAATGAACGTCTAAGAGAACCACACACAGTTTCTTGTGTAAATACGGTGAGCTAGAAGTACATTGTTATTATATGAACATCTACTGAGTAGGTGCCGCTTTTCTTCAGGGTTACGGGGGCCTAAATACAGGAGAGGAGTTAAGAACGGGAATGTTTAGGAGCTAGACATAAACCAAGAGCTCACTCAAGCCGATATATTCAGCCTCCTATTCACACGGCCGAGTCCTAATTGGGAGAGCATGACTGATGATACAGAGCACTGTGCCACACACATACACAGAGCGGGAAAAGTGCACAGCCAGTAAGACATGCAGAGAGTAGAGGGGTGCTGAACAAGCAAACACTGCAGGGAAGAAAGAAGGGATCATTTAGAGCTAGGACTGGAGGTGGGGGACCATTAGCTTGTTAGTGGTCAGCCACTCATATCGCCGGCTTAATTTTGGACCATAGCAAAAGTGCTCCATTGAGATAAGATTTACAATGTAGCGCAGCTCTCTTGCTCCAAACACAAAGTCATACGCAAGAACATAAATGTCAATGAAAACATTCAGGTCATAAACGTGCGACTGTAACTGGTCGGGGTTTTTTTTTTACCTACAAAATGTGGTATCATTCTGAAGTTGGCACAAAGATTTTATTGTGATGCAACACATAATGGCAGGTTCTGCACAGTATAATAGAAGCAGTGTGTTTGTGGATGCCTATAGAGAAAAATTCAATGTTGTTTGGGTCCCGTGCTGATGAAAGCACAAGCACAGCAGAATGCTGCCTGCTAGTTGACCTATTGGAAACCAGGGATAGGGAGGGTGTGCGTGGACGAGGTTTATACGCTGACAGCCAGTCATAGAGTCATGCAAAAGACCTTTTCCAGAAGTGTTGGGGTGTGTGAGAGTTCCCATATAACTCAGTGGCAGAGGGTCATGCAATATTATTCTGAGCATTAAAGGTAAGAAGGGTGTGTATGTGTGTGTTGCAAGTGTGTGCAGCTGCAACCACAGGTCCACCAGGGGTGCTCTCTGTAGGGGATTTCCTGGCTCTGCCATGCAAGGAGTCACACACTAATCTGCCTGATTGCCAACCTGAAGACTCACTGATTCATTGAAAAATTTCAAAAAGTACAATAAAGGACATCTGTGTGAGTGTGAGTCCATGTCATTAGGCTAAATTAGCCTAATGTTGCACTCTATAGTAAAATCTCCTACCTTACTTCGCTTGCTGAAAAGCCAAAAGTTATTGGTCTTCTTCTTCCATGGGTCAACGGAGACTTTAGGTGTACCGAGGCTACTGTCCGAAGAGGCTCGATTGATCCCCTGACTGTAGTCCTCAAACTCCAAATCTCCCGGACGCTCAAAGCCCGACTTATTCTGCTCTATTACAATCATGGAGTCCTGCATTAAATGCAATTATGGATAAGAGCAATTAAGAGCTATCGTCAAGCAGATTTAAGGCTAAAACGAATTAGCTGTACAAAGCCATGCTTCACATTAATATCCGTTCTTTTCTCCTTTTTTTTTTTCCGAGATCCACTCACATTCTTCTCATTAACATTAGTTCCGGCTTTAGTAATGCCTTCCAGGCACTTGCCAATGATGGGCATCACATGCTTCTCTGTGTCTGAGAACAAGACGTAGCCTTGTGCCAACTTCTGTATTCGCCTCTCATCCAAATCCTGCAATTTCTAGTGAATACAAATTAACAGTTATTTACAAACAATGCCATTATTAGAGATAAAACAAAGCACAATAGATAGCAGCTAAAAATGTGTATTTTAAAAAAGGAAAGATCAGGTTTATACTAAAATATTGAAATCATATACATATTTATCTGAAACAAAATAAACAAGCTGTAGCTGTTTATGATTTTCAAATAGCTTTAAAGCATAACTTTGACATACATCATTTTTTAAATTTCTGATTCATTCATAATAACTAATACGCGTTACCAGTAGAATTTCTACTAAAACCTAAAATAATGATGGTGGTAGGTGGTCATTTTGCAATAGATAATTGACTTACATTGAAAATGAGAGGCATGTCACTAAAATAGAATTGGTTCTGTTCTTTGTTGTATTTCTGGAGCTGAGCAGCATAGTCGTTCTTACACTCGTCTGCTACGTGTGCTCTCATGTGAGCTTGCTGTTTGGCCTGAAATCATGCACAAATAAAAACAGGTTAACAAAGCGCATCTAGTATTACTTTGGACGATGTCAAATAGGATATGGATATTCAACATGTTTCCTGTTTACTTTTTCAACATCAGCTTTTGTGGCATTGATGTCTTGATCTGTCTTTTCTGCATACTGTGCTGCACGCTCTGCTTCTCTCCACTCTCTCTCAAAGCGCTTCTTACTCTGGTGTGGATGGAGGAAAGAAACAGAAAGAAAAGCAAGAACATTACATTCAGTTCATTTAGTAAAGAATTAACTCTTAAGAGGTTACACAACTTTAAGCAAAGGACATGGCAGGTTTGACGGAAAACAGGTCTTGTAGTGCGAGGCGGTATTACCAAAAAATTGTATCTCTGTAATACTTAAGATTCTGGCCCTCTGACCTACTTTAACACATTACTTCAATTTTATTTTGTATTACACAAGTGCGCCTTTATATTGGTTTACAGCTACAAGTAAAATGTAAATAAGGTACACACATTTAACTGCTCTTTAACACAATTATCAGTTGGTCACATGGCAGCAATTCAGTGCATTCAGGCATGATCGTGATGGCCTGGTGAAGGTCAAAGCACAATGGGGAAGAGAGGTGATTTAAGTGACTTTGAACGTGGTGTGGTTGTTGGTGCCAAATAGACTGGTTTGAGTATTTCAGAAAATGCTGATCTACTGGGGTTTTCCCCTCACACAAGTATCTCTGGTGTTTACAAAGAAAGATCCAAAAAAAGAAAGAAAAAGAGAAAAATAGCCAGTGAGCAGTAGTTCCCTGGGCCAAAATGCCTTGTTGATGCCAGAGGTCAGAGTAGAATGGCCAGACTGCTTCGGGTTGATAGGCAGGCAAGTAACTGAAATGATCACCAAAGCACAGAGAAAAGCTTCCCGGAATGCACAGCATGTCAAAGCTTGGAGCTGACGGAGTACAGAAATAGAAAACCACACCGGTTATCACTCTTGTCAGCTACAAACAGGAAACTGAGACTGCTATTCAGCACCCTTAGTACCAACTGAGTACAATTAGCACTATGGCACCATTCAAACACCACAGCCTACCTGAGTATTGTAACTGACCACAGTGTGCCCATGTCGAGATGGCTGCTTCTAGTAGGGTGACTCGCTATCTCACAAAGCCTCAATTATCTCAATCACAGACACCAGGATGTCAATCCAACGGAGCATTTTGGGATGTGGTGAAATGGGAGATTTGTATTATGATTGCGCAGCTGACAAATCAACTATGTGATGCTATCATGTCAATAAGGACCATAATTTCTTAAGAATGTCTCCAGCTCCTTGTTTAATCTATTCCCAAAAGACTTCTGAGGGGAAGTCCGTTCCGAGGGGAAAGATTAATCCAAACTAGAAAAGGGGAACTAATAAAGTGGTCAGTGAGTGTATCACGAAAAAGAAATAAAACACAAAAAACCAAAAACAAAACAATGAATTCATCTGCAATAAAGATCTGTTTGGTACAGGAAGTCCTCAACAGGCTGCTTGGTAACCTTTCGCAATATGCCACCATATTTTTTATTTTTATTTTTTTAATTCTTTCTTAAAGTCAACAAATGGTTTATTAGGATTTAAAATGCTTACGTCTGCATACTGGAGTAAAAGGCAACTGGATGGTGCCCCAACACCGGTAGTTGTAGCCACTTTGTGTGTGCTAGGCCTCACATGCATTAATTCAAGTCACTGAACTGGACCTCGCTGCCCTGAATGTGCTGCTGGTAGTTTTGGACCATTCAGTGTTGGTTTACATGGATTCCCTCTCAATGCCAGCACAGCTTGTCCAGTGACCAATGTAATAATAGTACACAGTTTCTTGAAATGCCACAGTAGCGTGTTTTTACTTTTCACCTTTATAGTGGTACTTGAAAAAAATATGCTTTAATTTATGATGTCAGTGCTGCATACCAGTTTGTCCAGTATGCAGCACAGCAGTGGAGATTCAAAAGGAGGCTTGCTTTCCACTCTGTTCATCTGATTTTACTATAGACAAATGTAGTCACCTGACTGAGCACACAGAATCTAGAACCATTCACTTTATCTTTCATTTTTTGCACTCAAGTCAAACATTCCAGTTTTGGTTATAGAGAAATCTTTTTTTTTCTTTTTTTTTTTGGTGGTACTTTAAATGTTAACATGCATTGTAGAAATGACTTGTGTGCTGTGTTCATCAACCTTTAAATTCTAAGAGTAAACTTACACTGTCAAGCTGCTTGTAGGTGCTCTCCAAACTCTGCTGGGCCTTCTTGGCATCCATCAGATACTGCAGACATCCATAAAAATAGAGTGAGAGGAGGGTCAGATGACAAAAAGAGAGACAGCCATGTGCAGGGGCAGACAAAATAAACAATGACTGCCTAAAGCCACACAGCACAACAGACAAGAAAACAAATACCAGTGTGTCTGTTTGAGACATCACGTCTTCAGTAGAAGCCTGTACATGGCTGCTCTGTTCTATCAGGAAAAAGCCAAAGCATTCCTCAGAGAAATGGCACACCACCACTCAGACCATGCCTCCCTCAGGAGACTCTAAGTGAGGCTTCTTTCCTGCCACAGCAGTAAGATCTGTGCATCTCCACTCCTCCTTATCACTGTTTGTTGTATATTCTAAAGAAAACCCCCATTTGGCATGTTGTCAGAATGTTGACGACTATGGTGTAATAGGCACATACACAGTGAGTTCTAGGTGTTTTCATTTACATAACGGGGGCTTCCAGTGTCACACAGTATGACTCAAACCAGGAAGTAAACAACAAAACTGTTAAAACAGCATGGAAGTGAAACAAAAGTGGCCTAGTACAAGACAGTTAACCATCTGCAGGTAAAGAGTGGTATGAATGGGACTGTGGGAAACGAGACCAACTAAAATGAAAACATCACAGATTCTCTTTGTTGCCACAGATTAGAACTTTAAAGACTCTAACCCTCATCCATTTCATATCGAGCTCACCGTCTTTCGTTCCTGCTTAAAATCTTGCAGGTACTTGGTAAGATCGATGCAAATGTTCATCATCAAGTTCTCTGCAATTAGCTCTCTCTGCCCCGCATAATCGTTCATCTCTGTCAGGATGTCCAAAAATGCCTGGTAGCTGGACAACCTATTATTTAAAGAGGTGGAGAAAGGAAAGGGTGGAGAAAGAATGACACTGTGATGAGGCAGCTGATAAGATGACAAACAGACAGGTTAAAAGAGAAGTTTGCAGTGGACCACGGCACGATAAGAAGTTTATAGCTTCCTTATTCCTGCTTCCTTCTAAAGGCATTTAAATGGCAACGAAAACAGCAATGCACTACTGCGTGGATAACAACACCAACTAACTGCTTGGATAACAGGGGGAAATGAAGGGAAAACCTTTAGTTTCAGATAGCAAATGAACTTAGGGGCTGCACCAAAGTCCAGGATTATTTTTAACTATAGATAATGCAAAGATATCCTAGTAGATACCACAAATAAAAACATATAAATATAAATAAGGGAGCTCTTCTATAAGAACAATCCTGCAACATAACCAACAACAACTCACCTGCATTCAGGCTCATCTTTGCTGCTTCGTTTTTGGTTATACTTCTTTGAAAGGTTCCTGTGAACAGTGACAGATCATTAACAATCTGAAATGGGGAAAGGGCTGAAACGGCAGATGGCAATAGAAGACAACTCGCTGACTTAAAATGTTCTTATGTAACCATTTGATTTGTTTCCACACCATAGGATCAACAACAGCAGTCCACTATGAACATATTTAAATAGCTGTTCTTCCTCCTTTCACTCTCCTTCTGACCACTTCCTGTCTATCATGCGCCAGTCTGCTCCCGCTTCCTCTCCTTTCCAGCAAAGCTCAGCACTACAACAGATGGGGGCCTACAAACTGGGAAACAACCGGGAGAGGAAGGACTATGTAAGAAAGGCCACAGGAGAGAGAGAGGAGAAAGATACAGGGACAACAAGCTACAGCTGGAGAATCGAGCTAGTGTTTCACACACAAGTTAGATTCAGTCCCGCAGTGGTCATAAGACCAACAAGCATTTCATAAACAGCCTTTTAACAGGCACCCATGCAAACACAAAAGGACACATATGCTGCAAGCTGCTTTGAGCAACACACTTGTACACAATTCTTTGTGGCAGTTGGGCAACAACAACGTGAAAAACAGAGGAGGAGAGAGAAAAAACAAAAACAGGCCTACCTCAGTTGTTTGGCATAGTTTTGCTCAATCTCTGTCCTCTCCTTCGCAAATTTCACATACTTCTCTACCAGCTCCAGGCCAGACTGTGTGTGCTTTTCAATGATGTCATATTGGTCCTGGTGGAAGGAGCACAACACAAATAAGGAAAAGACAAAACACAGTGAAATACCAAACATGTGTGGAATTCTAGGTAATGACCGGGATGTTGCACTGGTGGACTTTGAGGTCACCAAATTACATCTTAAGCAGGGGGGAATAAAACAAAAACACATCAAGGTTTGTTCTCGCATGCTAGGTCCCAAGAATGCTCGCCACATGTGCACAAGATATTGGCAACCGTTTCTTAACTTCCGCTAGGCTTTAAATCATGGGGGACCTGCGTTTTTCTTACGAGGGGGAGAGAACTGTCAGAAGGACACAGAGGTCATGCTTCTCAGGCATTAAAGAAGGAGGTGCTTTTCTCTTCCTTATGTGGTCAGACTGTGTGGAGTGAATAGCAACGTGACGCCCGATTCCTTAGAAAAAAAATTTTTCATGCCAGTTCCATTTACAGCCGAATTTGCTGACTTCTCCTCATCATTATGCAGTATGACTGAGGCATATATGGTTTCTGTTCCTCTTTCACTGCTTTCTTTAAAACACCTTCAAGCTCTGACAAGCCTACTAAGAGTGAGAAACAATGCTGAAGACTTGAAGCGGAGGCATGTTGAAAGGGGATTCCTGACGTGTTGAGCCACGTTATTCTACACCCTTCCCGCTCTTCAGGTGAAACAAAAGAGTTAAAGTCCACATAAATGAGATGGCATTTAACCTAACTACAGTACACAGTTCAAAGTTAAGAGTAAGGCCTGCAATCCAGCGCTACAATAATGCCTAGCCAGTAGGCACTTTGGGGGGTTTTAATTAAGGGTCAATAATTGTGTAACTGTAGTAGAGAAAAGGAGTGAAGTAGGCAGGATTAGTGTATTGCTGAAAATGTTTCCCACTTAAAGGTAAGCGATGACAATTTCTGCATGATTTAAAATGAAAGATTATTGATGTGGAGTAGAGTGCAGTAATAATAATTCTTTTACTATATGAATACATTTGGATTTGCAGCATATTATGATTTACCACACAGTTTTTGGATAACAGTAAACTAGCCTCACATGATTCCTGGATCACAAAGTTAGCGCATGTGACAATTTCTCCTAAATTACTCGTACCAGCCACTTAAAACCAAATCGCCCTAAATGAGTGATTCCTCCATCAGGCCCCAGTTAGATCCATAACTGGAGATGTGTCAAAGTGCAAACCAAATACCAGGAATACACCAATTACAAAATTCAACTCATGTTTAAAATAGCATTTTTCTTTTTAGTTTTTGCTGACATTCCCTCCCCATTTTGGGAACTGAAGTAAAATAGACCTCATTACACCATCTCTGAACATTTACCAAGCACCAAGTTTTTATGACACAAGAGATAAAAGTCAGCCACTGCCACTTATAAATGTCACGCCCAAGACACTTATTTGGTAAATATATTAGCTCACGTCTATCAAAATCTGTTTACACGTGAAGTAACCAAGAAGCTAGAGGCAACAGGAATAATAACACAACTGAAAGCCATATTATTCAGTCGGGAACTTGTAGGAATAACTACATGTGTACGAACTAAAAAGCACAGTAAGTTATGAGCTTACAATACCTGTTAGCACCCATTCAACTTAGTCCTGAGGCCTGACCTAATGCTGTTTTCAAACTCATAAGCTTGATTTAGTCTTCTGCAGGAAGCATCCTAACTTACGATGTAACTGGAAACCCCTCTTATCCACAACATTCCACGCCACTCAAGTCACTGCAGGCTGTGTCAACCCGACGTGCAATGACATTTCTCAAGAGGTGCAAATCAGGTTACGGCATAGGGTTAAAAGGGTTTTCCAGTTACGATGTAGACTTCCCACTGAAGCATAAATCAGGCATTGGTAGCCCCCAAGAGAGATGATCAGAGGCTTTAAATAATGTCCAAGACTGGACAACAGCTGGTTAGTCAAAATGCATTAATGCAGTCCCTTCGACTTGTAGGCAGGTTACTTCCGACATATTACAATTACAAATTAATCACTCTGATTGGTTTATTTTTTAGATTGTTAGTTTCACCACTAAGACAGATGTACTCATCATATTATGAAGACTTGGAAAGTTGTAGTCTGCCTCTGTAGTCTGGAACAGGTCATTTGAATAGATAAGCCCTTTATTTGCATATTCAGTTTGTGGACTGCCGACCAGCCTGTGGCACAGTGTGCAAAAAGCTTACTGCTTACTGTGGAGATTTAAGGGGAGGTTAGAAACTACAAGCTGTGCTAGGTGTAACCTCTTTGTGTGGGTTTGTCCTTAATCCAGTATTTATGGTCAAATTTCAAAATACTATACTTGAAGTATTCCTGTCAATACTGAGTACCATTCCAACATCCAGACACTTCCATTGAAAATACAACTGCAGATACTTATTAATGTTGGAAAATATTATCGATCCAGGAAATGTCACCATTTCTATATCAAGATAAAGCAATGCAGAGCAAAAGGTTTAAAGGTCTGACAATCCTTTAATGGTTATTTAATAGTTGAGGTATACCAGGTATATTTTAATAAGGTGAATGGATATTTATCTGGTAAAGCTGTATGATCTCAGTTATGTCGTCTGGATGTTGGATGTTCAAGTGTGATGCTAAAAATAATTGTGATTAAGCCCTTTTTTTGGTCAACATTTTTCACACTGATGAAGAAAACCCTTTAGTGAACTGGCTGTTTTATAGATCCAACAGGAAAATTGAACTTATATCAGAAATCTGTTTCAATTAAAAAAAATAAATAAATAAAAAAAAAGATGTTTGGCTTATTTGTTATCAATAAGAGTATACCGGTATTACCAGAAAGTCTTCACATACACACTACCTCATCTGTCCCGCAATATCACCCCTAAAAAAAAAAAAGCATCTACATCAGTTTAAGCAATTATGAATAAATGACATGACCGAAGAAGAGTGGGAGGGGTTTCCACGCTAAAAAAATAAAAATTAAAAAAAAATTAAAAAATGGATGTGAGAAATCTCAGTGCCAACTCCATCAGGCACACTCTAAAACACAACGTTAGGAATAATTTCAAATAAATGATTGAAACCATTTCTGGGTAAATATTCAGTTTCTATAAGTTCCAAAAATTACATTCTGTTTTTTCTTTAACATTTTAAACCACTTTTTCTGGAAATGAGGTTGGATAACAGAGCTCATAGAGCTCATCTAAAGAGTTCTTCAAACTTTTCACCTGAGGAAAGTGAATCAGAAAACATTTTTTAACTTTTTAATGGGTGTTGGTAACATAAAATTCAAAAGTTCAGTGTTGAAATAATCCAAATGTTTCAACCTTTGCTCTGTGGTCTTTGGACTATTAACACAAAAATACAAATATTTAAATTGTGACCTCCTTTTAGTCAACATTCTACACAACAACCCATCTCCCCTGTGATGGACTGGTAACCTATCCAGTGTATACTCCATCTACTGCCTTGGGCTCCAGCACCTCCTGCAACCTTGAACCAGCAAGTGGCTAAGAAGATGGATGGACAGAGAGTATGCCAGATTTCTTGTAAGCAGTTTCGTAAAATACTGAAAAAGTCACATTTGGTTATCTATAAACCTCAAGATAACAACTTAAATCTGAACAAGAACGCCCCACTTAAAAAGCAAAACCATTAAAACTATCTTAAAATAAATCAAAACAACTTGAAAAGATATAATCAGTGTCTTCTCAAACACCATTCAAAGCCACAGTCAAAGTTATGTATACAAGTCCCCGCAGAGTTTGTACTGAACTGATTTTCATAAGACTAAAACAACTTTAAAATGAGCATGTTTTTGTTTTAAAAGCAAATGTTATGTTGGTGGCTTGCACGACTGCTTTTTATTTGTTCTTTTAACTTGCCTTTACCTATAGTTATTTTTTATGGAGTAATCGCTCCTTTCCTCAGGAATACTTTGAGCCATGACTAGAATCTTTATCCTCCTCTTATTTCATCGTTTTGAAGGATAGTCTAAATATTCTAGTTCTGCCCTGGTAATTATACAACTTCCAAATATAGAGAGCCATAACCTATTTTGTACTGCACAGATTTATGTATGTGGGGTGCGTTAAAAGTATGACAGTTTACTTTGTTCTTCAACTCCCAGGTCTCATCTAAACCTCTGTCCTCAAAATAATGTCAAAAGAGAACTGGCATCAAGTAAAAGCCACACAATTTCTAAAGGAGGCACCCTGAAAGTCACCAACCTACAATGCTTGGCTGGATATTTCAGCCTTGAGTCACCCTGTCATCTTCAAAATGAGGGGCCAGGCCTGGCCAGACCAGCCTTACTGCAGTTCTGAGGAGTGCCCTGGTAACACTCACTATCACAGTTAATGCCCAGACAATGATCTTGTACTCTGACTAGTGCCTTAAAATAGCCATTGGATTAACGACAATCAGGGGACAGATGTCATAGAGCTGATTTGGCCCGAGGAACTAGCCAAACATTAAAAAAGCCAATTATGCCTGCAGGGCTTTGTCCAAGCAGGCAGGTGAAGACATAGCCTACAATGAGATTTTTTAATGAAATCTATATTGACTGAAAGCAGAACAGTTCGCTTTCCTGTGAGAGATTTCCTAAAAACTAGTGAAACAACTATATGCACTAAAACAGGAAAGCCTTACAAAGAGACAAAGCCTCTGATTAATCCTGGGGTACCACATTTCTCTGAGTCAATCAAAGTAGGGCAAAACTAATTAGGCTGTGTTGCACCAGCACATAGGATGGAAAAGGGACTGGGGAAGAGGCCTAGGGGGAGATTGTAATGAGGTCACAACCTCACTATGCTCATCTTTGCAGTGCTCCATTTTACATATTCAGGTTTGTTGAAAATGTGCATGAGCAACAACAGGCTTTGTCTGGATTCTGGATAATGTCATTGCCTTTACAGCTGCATCCAGGAAGTGGCTTACAGCTGGCTACCTAGCAGTCTGTAAAACACAATTCATACAAATCTAGTATTTTACCAAATCATCGCAGCACATGGGAATAAAAATCTCTCTCAATATGCACTCTTTGTTGAATAAAAAAAGAATCATGGCACTGAGATGGACACATTGAGAGATTTACTCATGAAACTTGTTCGCAAGGCAAATCACAGCATCTGATTTCATCTCTATGGAAGCAAGGTGTGCCAGACTGTACACAATGAACCATCCCACGGGGCACAACCCACCTCTGCACTGTTTAAAGGACTTTCTAGATGTGAAATAGTGTTTTTAGGCTGATATCAGACAACTTTTAAGAGTCATCTGGGTCATAAATAGTCATTTGATCCAATTAATTAATTAATACTTAGATTTGGAGGAAAGAGAGGGACTAAATGATAAAACAAAAGGTGTAAAAATATATATAATATGCAAAACGTGGATCCTTCATTTTCCAAAAGTGCTTGTATGGTTTTGTATGTAAACTTAATCCTTTTTTACGTACTAAAAGTTGAAGAAATGGCTGGAAACATGTTAGTATAATCCTGAATGCACAGCTGTGCACACAGGCGAGTTACTCCGCTTCTGGATACATGTAGGCTTCCTCGCCGGAGGTCGTGTAGCGTTTTTCACTTTCTCATCCCGCAATGCTTAAAAAACTGCACTGCAAACCTGACACCCAGACAACCTATTAAAATATCAAAGGAGACAGAAGCGAGGCAGATGATAGACTCACCCAAAGCTCTGTGCCCCAATCCATGTTCAGCTTGTTGGCCAAGCTGTCTGACTACCCCGAATACAAAGAACTTCTCCAAAGTTATCCCAACAGCTCGGAGGACGGCCCTGGCAAGTATAATCCCAACGTGATAGATCGGTCGTAAACACTACCTTCTCCGGCTTATTCTCTCTTCAGCACACACAATACACCAACATTATGATCCTGCAATTAATTAGGTGTGCCAGTCGTTAGTCTGATTCTTCTAAATATTTTACATAGCGAGGGAAACAGGGACAAACTAGCTTTCGTATCCGCGTCACTCCCAAATCCTAAGCCTTAAAGGGGCAGTAGCCTGAAGCACACACGCTACCAGCCAGGAGACTGTGCTGCATCCTGACAGTCCGCACTGGTTAAAATTACTTCTGTTCAAGACGTGTTCTTATCTAAGACGGTTATTGTAAAAAAAAAAAAGTCCTCTATAGGCTACAAGCTCCGGGAATTTTGTGCTTCCCTGATAGAGAGCGTCCCCCGGACTTTCCCACATGAATCATAGCATTATGTTCATCATCGATCAACAAGCAACAGACTGACTGGTTCTGGCAGTGAGTGCTTCACCGTCTGATTCAAATCATTAATGACTCACAATTAAGTTTTCATGCAAGAAAATAGGCTACTCTGTTTAATTTGCTTATGTGCAGTGACGCCTAATAAGGTCTACAATGAACACATCCACTACTTCCAGACTGAAAAACAGCCAGACTGTAATGGGGGAACGAAAGACGGAAACTATAAATGTAAGAAGATTTAAATTCAATCTTTTGAGAGATATGAAGCTACGAATACTTCATACAAAGGGAAATTGAAAAAGTTTTTTTTTTCATAGGAAAGAACAAATAATTAGGTTACCCGTGCAGTTAAGTTTTCACTTCAGTTTTCAGAATCCTGTAAAAACCCCTAGCACTTAACACTGGTTGATGACATAAGGACATCTATGTCATTTGGAATTTTGTATCTCTCTATCTTTTGTCTTCTGAGAGTTGTGAAAAGGGACCAGGAGGATGAGAAACGATGAAACAAGCAACACCCAACAGACTGGAAAGTGTGTGTGTGTGTGGGGGGGGGGTTACCTGTTTAGTTTTACCTGTGAGATAAGCAAAACAAAACATAACATTTCTTCTCACCTCTTGACCTTTTCTTTATTCATTTCCCATATCTGTTCTGCACAGTCAGCAACCATATCTTTTATCACAAGTGTGGCAAATCTTGTCTTTCTTCCAACTTTATTCTCTCCAACACAAATGTAAACACCAGCACTGGTAGACGTGGCTCTAGTGATAGTGACAGACTTCTGGCGCCTCTTAGTGGTCTCATTTCACAGCCGCTGTGAGCTGTGTAGATCAAGCTGATGTTTGGGGGAGGGAGGGTTACTAGAGCTTCAAAAAGAATCACAGCGACTGACGATGGATCTTCAAATCTCACAACAATTTCAGAAAGCGACAGTGATACAAGGCAATCTTCTACAAGTAGACTTATGAAGTTAGAGCTTTTCTTTTCTTCTCTTTTCTAAATTAAGGAATAAGTCAACAGTATCCACTCAACAGCTACCCTGAGGTACCCCTGAGCAAGGTGCTGTTCCCAGGCGCCCAATGGCTGCCCACTGCTTTACATAGTGAATGGATTAAATGCAAAGAGGAATTTCCCACGGGGATCAATAAAATCTACATTATTATTATTATTAAAGGATGCATTAGCAAATTAACTGTAAGATAAACAGTGATTTAAATGACAAGGTGCAGGTTGTATTGCTGCAATAGAATGATCCTAAGATTGTTTGTGTTCTCCCCGTCGCATTTCCAGTTATAGACAAGAGGAGGGTTTCCCTTGGTTTCACAGCTCAGGGTAATATCAGTGCCCTTAAGTTGATAGATATCATTGTGTTTAGTTTAGCTCAGGAGCATCAAGAATGGCAAGCATAGTTTTTCACATTTAAACAATGGATAGCTAAACTGACTTGAATGGTTTTTGTTTTTTAAATCTAAGCTAAAAGTTGAAATAATGCTCTGTTTGTTTGGACACAGTGGGATGTTTACTCACAGTGTTCAGAAACACTGTGTGAATGAGGGGAAAAAACAGGAAGTTGTGGTGTCTCCCTTAGTTATGCTGCAGTTGACGTGGGCTGCTGGGGGGATTTTTATGATACGCTGGGCATTTATTAATCTCTTTATCTCTTTAAACATCTCTGTGTTTTTAGCCTTTTTGTATTTAATCATTCTTTGCTCTCACTCCAACCAGTCAACCAGTCACGTTTCTTCCTGTTAAAAGGAAGTTATTCCTTTTGTCCTTCCCATTGTACAAGTGCTTGGTCATAGAGGGTTGTGTGAATGTTGAGGTTTCTCTTTGGTATTGTATAGTCTTTACTTTACAATTCGAAGCACCTTGAAGCAACTGTTTTTATGAAGTGGCACTATATAAATAAAACAGAATTAAATTGAACTACATTTTGTTCACTCTCAAATTACAGGATTCATTATTCAGTGTTTTGGTGTGATTGTTAAATGATGTGTCACAATGCTTTCATTGTTTTTATACGTCAGTGAAGTACTGAACAGGAACAAAACTGATGACATCACACAGCAGCCAGTTCTGCTTTTTTCTTCTATTGAACAACTTTTGGATTCTCTGGCAAACAACATTAGATAAAAGTTAGTTACATATACATCATCATTTTTAATTTTCTTAGCATTACATTGTATTCATTTCAAATTAATTTTTTTGTATGCAATAGGTCTTTACTGCAATTAATGAGAATCATCTAGCTTTATTTTTGCACTCAAACTTTCAGTCTAACAGTATAAAATCTCTTTGTTTTTAAAGCCGGAGCTTTTATTTCTCATTTCAGTGTGCTGGTAAACTTTACAGAGAAAGGAATTCCTCCATAGTCTTCTACAATCTCAAGTGGATCCAGGACAAGAGAGTTGAGCTCTGTTATGATGTCAGGATCTTTGCCTCCCTCTTGTGGTTCAGGCCACTAATGCATTTGACTAAAGCTTGAGCTGTAGCTCCTATGCTCCTATGTGTAACGTTATAAACACAATCTTTTGATCCTTTAGCTTCAACAACTCTTTCCACAAGTTCATGCCTTCAATATTCCTCTTGAAAATCAGTATCAATACACTTTTCAGCTCCTTAGGCTTCCTCTCATTCTCCAGGATTTTGTTAAACAGTCTGGTTAGAGTTGACTGTCCTCTCTCTACCACCACAGGCATGTCATCTTGACCAACCACCTTTCCACTCATCACCCTCTTCATAGCTGCCCTCACTTGCTCCTTACTAATCGGCTGCACTTCCTGATTTTCAACTAGTCCTTGTCTCTCTCATTTTCTGAATTCAACAGCTTCTCAAGTACTTCTTTGAATGTTGTAAATAAATAAAGAATCACAGTGACAACAGATACAGATACACGACCTTCCACCCTTTGAGGAACTTTGAGGGGCTCAGAGTTCCCCTGAGCTGGTACTTCTCCAGAGTGAAAATAGCCAGTTGAGGTGGTTCAGGCAGGAAACGTCTTATGCACCTCCAGGCATGTCCTACCTGAGAAAGCTCAGGGGCACATGAGGCAGGGATGATCAGGCACTTAAAACAATACTTTGAATTCCATATGCAATAGTATCTCAGATTATATAATCCATTCACAAAAATGGTGGTTTGAAATTTCTATTAGTATGAATGGCTTTTTTCCTTCAGTACTTTGAATAAATCAGTATCATGATTAAACAGTTACCAGTCATTAGTTTGGTTCTTTTTCACCAGTGTGACAAATCTTGTCTTTCTCACAACTTGCAACACACATGTAAATGACAGCATTGGTAGACGTGGCTCTTGTGACAGTGATAGTCATCTGGCGCCCCTCAGTGGTCTCTTTTGCATTCACAGCATCTATACAGATCCAGCTGATGTTAGAGGGAGGGTTGCCATCAGCATTGCAGCTTAGTGGAACATTCTCACACATTCTCAGGGTGTAAATAATCCCACTGGTTAACATTTAGTCACTTTGATCTCATAGGTTGACAGGTGAAAGAGAAAAGGACTGTCTGTGCAACCAAAGTTGTTTGAGCTCACAACACTTTAAGAATACATTAGTATTGGGTGGCAAGCTGATATCCAGAGTTCACTTAGTGGAAAATAAGGAGGAAATCTTACAAAGAACAACAGCAGTGTAAGGTGCTGAGGTTGCAGAAGGATGGACTGATAAGATCCGAAGCAGGTGCAGGAGGGATCTCTGGTGCTTTGGGTCCTAAGTGCAGCACAGCCTCACATCTGAAAACTAATCCAGGGTAATCTCTCTTGGGAATGAATCTTAAAACAGACGACACATTGACCGGATTTCCACAAGGGTCATTAATATTTTGTGTGTGCACAGTTTCATTGCCTCTTTACCACTTCACTGTGAGCTCCTTCACGGGAGCAACATTGGTGACATTGCATTTCAAATCATACTCTGTGCTCTCCGTCATTGGACTATGATCCATTGCAGAAATTGACGCAGTCTGAAGTTTTTGTAAATAAATTAAAGTAAAAATAAATGATGTCAATGAAGACACATTTTTAGTAATTTTGTCTTGATGTCTTTCCATCACCGCAGATGATTATAAATTCAACAGTCAACATGTGATTAAAATGTAACTTTAGTACAAGCCGTTTAACCTTGTGGTACCTGTTTAGAAATCACCACAATATTTATACATATTTCCCCGTTTTCAGATGCTCAAAAATAGTTGGACAAATCAATATCATTTTAAATATAAGAAATGTTATTTAATACCTGGATCCTATACAATCCTTTACACTATCGCAAGTCAAGACGTCATGGACATTAACAAATGTTATTTCTACCTTGAGTTTCTCTGCCAGGATGTTGAATAAGCTAATTCAGTTGCTGCTTGTTTGTGGCTCTCTGTGCATTCAGTTTTGTCTTCAGTAAATGAAAGTATGCTCTGTTGGATTGTACTAAGGTAACTGGCTTGGCCAATGAAGAATATCCAATTTCTTTAGCTTGAGAGACTGCTTTTGGTTAATGATCCATTTGCATTGTAAAGTGGTGTTGGATCAGGTTTGCATTCAGCATTTTGTCTGACTCTGAGCAGAGAGTATAGCCCTGTACACTTCAAAATTCATCCTGCTACTTCTATCAGCAGTCATCTCATCAATAAATACCAGTGGTCCGATTCCACTGGCAGCCATACATGCCTCCACCATGTTAAACAACATGCTTCGCATCATGAGTTGTTTTTCTCCTTCTCTACAGATTTATCTTCGTCCGTGTCAGAAGTTCACCTTGTTTATATCTGTCCAAGCTCTTTTAGATGCTTTCTGCCAAATCCAGTATTGCATATCAAATGCAAGTTGAACAGTTGAAATCAAGTCCAAATTGTTTATTTGCAAAATCCTAGGAGACAGGCATCACCTGACCATAAAACTACTTGTCATTCGATTGTCCTTTGAGCCTCAGAAAATGCTCTTAAACTGTCACGGTTCTGGGTCAGTTTGACCCAGTATTTTGAGTTATGTTTTGGTTTATTTTTCAATGATAGATTGTTCTTTATGTTTCTCTGGTGCTTTGTTGGGTTTTATGATGAATCTGCCTTTCAAGTTACTTTGGTGTGTTTGATTGTTTCCTTATTCTCTTAGTGCTTGTGATGATGATGATGATTATGATGATGTTCTACGTTCCAGCTTATTCTGGTTTATTCTTAGTTCTGCCCGTGTTAAGTCTGTGTTTCTTAGTCTGCATCCTTGTGTCTTATTTCCTGTTTTATTGTGAAAGTCTATGTCCTATGTTAGTGTGTGCCGCTTTGCTCCCCCTGTCTCGTTAGTCCAATTTCTCCCAGCTGTGTCTCCCTCCTGTTGCCCATTCCCTGATTACCACCCTGTGTATATTAGCCCTGTGTTTTCCTGTGCTCAGTGTCGCGTCGTACCTTCAACTAGCTGTGTGTTCTGCTGCTATGTGCCTAGTGTTTAGGCTCCTGCTGCAGTTTTGTATTTCTTTTCCAGTGTCTCAGTCCTTGGTTCCTCTGTTCAGACTTTTGTTTGTCTTTTGGTGAGTTTAGTTTGTTCGAGGCTTTTCCCAGCAATAAAGCTGCGCTTTAAGTCTCACTTCCGTGTCTGAGTTCTGCATTTTGGGTCCACCACTCCTGCTTGCCTGCCTGCCACACAGCGATTCATGACATAAACAACTAATGCAATAATTTTTTTTTTAAACCTCGTGACTTAAAGCTTAAACTTTAAGTCATGAGGTTTGGTGTTTTAAGCACTTCAATTGCATATTGATTATTTAATGTAAAATTGTGGTAAAATGATAGGATCATCAAAATGATGGCATAAAGAGACAAAGTCGCAATAACATTTATTTAATTATGTATGGAGTGACCTGTGTATATCGGACATTATGACATCAAAATGAGAAGAAGGCAGAGACAAATTAGTAGGCATACGTCAATGTGTAACTCTCCAAAACGTTATTGTTTTTTATTTCTACACAGTGGTACAAACACTTGAATGAGAGCAATTACAGGCTACTAATACCATCAAGAGTGAGCAATTAAAGTGACTATTCTAGCAATGAACATCATTCTACCAAAAATTGTATCAGTTCATTTGAGCAATGATGTAATCCATGTTTTCTGGAAATGTATACATAAAGATAAGCTGTGCAACACAATTGTACCTTTATCTTTGATAATATTACTCTGAAACCTTTGTTTTTCTTTTGGTTTCTGTACTTTATTTAAAAAAGACATCTTCATCCTCGTGGTTTCATGACTTTTAAATTCGTAGATCCTTCAAGTACATTTCTTACTGCAAAACGTACTTTATTTTCATTAAAATTAGAGGTTCTAGAGTTTTCTTTAATTTAAATGTTCTTCTAAATGAAGTGCCACAGGGCTGACCAAGAACAAAATAGGGGTGCACCACGGGAAATCTGAATATTTAATTTTTAATTAATTTGATTTTAGTTTTGATTTTTATTCTTGCTTCAGAGATTCTGGTTCTTGGTGTTGTTCAAACATACATCTGGTTTATTTATTTATTTTCATTAGTAATCTGTTCTTCTTATGTTCTGGGTTCTTGTTATTCCTCTAATCTTCTAACTTCATTTATCTCACCTTATAAGTTTATGTGTTACATTTAAGTTATTTATTATGGCACCTTGTGAGAGGTCATTTTGGTTCCTACCTGGTAATGTTTATGGTGGAATTGTTTGTAGAGTGTAACATCCACTGTGTGCCATGCGTGTCAGGGAGTGAACAGAGTAAAGTTCACAGTTTTGGTATTAAGATAGAAGAGACTGTAGCCTCCAATGCAGCCACAGCCCAGAGCTACCACAATTTATCCCCTCAGTCTTCCCTTTGGGGATTTTGTGTTGTACTTTGTGGAATTTTACAACCACACTAATTAAAGGGGCCACTTTTTGTTAAATCCTGCTTGTCTCCTAATTTTACTTTTGGGGTTTTATCCTGCAAATTGTGACAGATTTGTATAATCTGTCACAATTTGTATAAAGTAAGTGTGCTATGTAGAATGTCTGTGAAGGTTCTCAGTCATCCAGGTCATCGTAGTCCTTTGACTGCTATGTAGAATGTTACTTTTCAGAATGATATCTAGTATTGTAGGTGTGTTTTTCATCACAATTAGTAATCCATCCAAGTGACATCAAAGGGGAGCAATCATATATCAGTGGAGGGGTTATTCCGCTCTAACGCATAATAAAAAAAAAAAAAAAGCTGAATTGGTGATTCAAAATGGCCTGAATCTAGAGACTGAGCCATCTGTGACAGTCATCAAGAAAGGGTTCAATGAGACTTCATAAAGTATTACAGGACTCAGAGGAAGGCATCTCTTCTTCTTCAGAAGACTTAGGGACTTCCATCTGCCACTGAGGGTGCTTAAGAACTTCTACTCCTGCACCATCGAGAGCATCCTGACAGGAAACATCTGCACCTGGTTTGGGAACAGCACCAAGAAGGACAGACTAGATCTGCAAAGAGTGGTGCGCTCAACCAAACGCATCATTCGATCACAGTTTCCTGACCTGCTGTCCATCTACACCAGGGGTGCTCAATACGTCGATCGCGATCGACCAGTCGATCGCAAAGGTAGTATTGGTAGATCGCATGGCATTAAAAAAATAGATGCCAGCCTATCATCCATCCCGTCACTTGATTGATACAGGGAAGCCAGTCAGATGACATCAGATTTTTTCTGACGCTTAGGTCGCTGCGCATGCGCAAACAGCGGCGCGAAGTGTAGTAAAACTGACAAGCTAGTCAGCGAGTTAACTCCAATTTTTAGCTCTCGGTTTTTTCTCTTAAACCTGGCCGTCAGCAGCTACTGTCCGGACTATGCATCCCTGGCTGATTCAATTCAGTGCAAGTCATCAGAGTAAACTCAGGTAATGACAAAAAATTTACATAGTTAATTGTGTTGTGAAATATTGGATATGCATGTATATACATTGTAGATATAAAGAATCCTCAATATATTTATAAATAAGTATATGTTTTGGATTTTTGTAGTGGGTAGATCATTTTGACTTGGTCATTTTATAAGTAGCTCACATGCGGAAAAAGTGTGAGCACCCCTGATCTACACCAAGCGGTGCAAGAACAAAACCAGGAAGATTATGAAGGACCTCTCCCATCCCAACAATGGACTCTTTTCACTGTTGAGGTCTGGGAAGCGCTTCCGCTCCCCAAGGGCCAAAACAGAGAAAATGAGGGGGAGCTTCTTCCCCCAGGCTATTTGGGCCCTGAACCAAATGCAGGACTGGACTCTCATTCATCACGTCACTGTTTTTATTTGCACACTTCTTCCAATTTCTCTCTTAAATCATTATTTGCGCATTCTTTTTTTACTGTAAATTTCTAAGTTAAAATCTGTAAATTTTGTCATAATCTGTAAATCTGTAAATTCTTTACCGTCGTTTAATGGTCGGGCATTGCACAGAAACAAGCACTTCACCACTTGTCTGTGTATGGTTGTGTGTGTGGTAAATAAAATTTGAATTTGACTACAGGGTTCTTTTTTGTAACATTAGACACCAACTGGTGGCCCTTGAGTTTAAAAAAAAGCCATTTCTAAGTTGTTTTCAGTTTTTATATTATGACCGTTAATCTCATTCTTCCTCTTTTCTTCCTCTATTTAATATCATGCAAGCGAAGCAGATTATACTCTCACTGAAAGCTCTTTGCAAAAATCAATTTTCAGGCCAGTCAGATTATTCAGAAAGCAAAAAAAGCTTTTCCAAAGTTATCCCAGCAATTTGAAGGAAGGTCCTGTTGAATAGGATCCAAGCACAATATAACCACTGACTGCTCCAGCTTTGTCTTTCTTCAACACATATAGCTGATTAATTGTTTAATAACCATCACACTTAAGCAATTAATTATGCTTGCCAGCTTTTAGCCTGGTTTTTCCAAATATTTAACATGATGAAGGAAATCAGGTCAACGTAGCTTTCCTATCCACATCACTCTCAAAAATCGTAATAAGCCTTAAAGAGGAAGCGATCTGATCTCCACACAGGATGCCAGCCAGGAGGCTGTGCTGTAACCCGACAGCCTCCACTGGTTAAAATCATCCTATTGTTTAATCCGTGTTCTTCAATGAATTATGTTATAAAAAGTATTCTGTGGACTCTGGAAATCAGTGATTCCCTGGCAGAGAGTCCTGGACTAGCAGATAATCACCCTCTAATTCAGATCATTAATAATTCGCCTTTAAGTTCTGGCATATGACATAGACTACTTTGTTTAAATGCAGTAATACCTGTTAGGGCTACACTTGATATTTCACAATTAAAATGAACTGTGGGTCAAAAAACATAAAAACAATAAAAAAAAATTAATTCAAACATAAGACATAATATTGCTAAATGTTAATTGTTTTTACAGCAGTTTCATGCACTGTTTAGCAGACATATACATAACATTATTAACTCTAAAGCATAACCTTCTTATTATTTTAGATATTTCTGCTATTTGTTTTCTGGTATATGAAGTTGTTTAATTCAAGGAATTAATTTATGGAAAAATTAAATGTACATTTATACAATATTATAGGACAAATCATAAATTACATATGCAATTAAAATTTTACTTCATTTTTCATAATGCAGGGAAATATCCTAAGCATTACTACTGACTGTCAGAGGGACATCTGTGGCATTTGATACTATGTCAAAAGAAGAATGCCAATTTTTTCTCTTTCTATAGTAAATAAAGACCAGGAGGACGATGAGGCCAATGGCAAATACAGCGAGCAACACTCCAATGACTAGCAAAGGGACCTTATCTGTAAGATAAGCAAAATAAAAACAACATTAAAATAAGATCAGTTCTCAATGTCATATATTGTTCATTTTAAACATCAGTTATCACTTTTCTTTATACATTTCCATAACTGTTCTCCAAAAAGTAATCATACCTTTTATCACCAGTGAGACAAATCGTGTATTTCTCCCAGCTTCATTCTCAGCAACACAAATGTAAATGCCTGCATTGGCAGACGTGATTCCTGTGATACTGATAGTCTTCTGTTGTCCCTCAGTGGTCACGTTTGAATTCACAGCAGCTGTGTAGATCCATCTGATGTTTGAGGGTGGGTTACTGTCAGCACTACAGCTTAAAGTAACATTCTCACCCTGGAGCACTTCCTTGCTTTCATTTCCATTCTTGAACTCAGGGGCATCTGTGGAAGAAATACATGAGAGATTTAATAAGATAAAAATAGTATGCTTCAAACTTTACTTTCATCTAAAATTATTTATATTCAATATTGACAAATCATTTAAAAAGATCGTGTGATTCTGTTGCAGAGCTCTGAGGTGGAAAAAAAAACATGAAATACGTGGGTGGAAATCTTACAGAGGACAACAGCAGTGTAAGGTGGTGAGGATGTATTAGGGAGGAACTTTGGTCCTTTAGGTCCGAGATGCAGCTCAGCCTCACATCTAAAAGTTAATCCATTGTAATCTCTCTGAGTGGAGATTTTCAGGGTAGAAGATGCGTTTACTGGGATCGCAGTAGATTCATTAAACGTCTCTGTGAGCACAGTTTCATTGCCTCTGTACCACTTCACTGTGAGAATCTGTACAGGAGCAACACTGATGACATCACATTTCAGATCATGCTCTCTGCCCTCCACCATCGGAACATGACCCATGTCAGACACTGACACAAAGTCTGGAGTTTCTGTAAATAAAAAATTTTTATTTTTTGGTATTACTGATTTACAATGTAAAAACCAAATTTAATGTCTAACATTATTACATCAGTACAGGAAACATGCATTTCTAAAAGTGTTAGTTTGCAGGTGCCAGAGTCACATTTTGATTTCCACATAAGGAACATTTGAATTGGATCAATTAGAAGCTGCTTGATATTATCACGTCTAAGCATGTCTTTAATTATTGCTTTCTTGCATATGCATTTTTCAGTTCATGCAGGTCATAATACAGTAACACAGTCTGTGCACATGTACTTACTGTAAACAGCGATGAGTGGACTCACAGTACACTGGGATCCATCAACCAAAGTAGCATAGCAGGAAGGACTTGGAGTCCACTCTTCTAGTTTTTCAACCCTCCAAGTGACAACAGGAGGGCGTTCAAATCCTGTACCTCCAAATGGAGCCTCCCAGCCCATTCCTTCAACATCTGTGGCTGATGTGCTGCAGTTGATTAAAATTGGATCTCCAAATTTCACAACAATTTCAGAAGGTGTCAGTGTTAAAGGGCAACCTGCCATTAACAAGCACACATGTTAACATTTAAAACTGATTTTGGATATAAAAAGACATAAGTCCCTAAAAAAAAGGACAGTAGTTGTAAGGTAAACAGGGATGTGTACCTCTTGGTTCAGCATGAACATAGAATGTCTTAGTTATGTTTCCTAGAATACTGGGAGCTGTGCAGGTGCAGGTTGTGTTGCGGTTTACTAGGGTGATATTGAGACTGTTTGTGTTCTCCAACATATTTTCCCCATCACAAGTCCAGCCATAGACCGGAAGAGGGTTTCCCACAGCTTCACAGGTCAACATAATATTAGTGCCCTCACTTGAAGACATCACATGAGTTCTGTTTTTTGTCTTTGGTTCAAGAGCATCTGAAAAAAAGAAGAAAACAGAAGATTGTTATTTACACAGTTTTATATATATATATATATATATATATATATATATATATATATATATATATAGATAGATAGATAGATAGATAGATAGATAGATAGGGGTGCAACGATACACAAAATTCACGGTACGGTTCGATACTTTGGTGTCACGGGTCAATATTTTTTCGATACAAAAAAATGTTCATGCCTTTTTAATTTGTCATTTATTAAAATTATAAATATATATTTTAACTCAAAAGTACAGTTTTTAAATTTAATGTTGCTGAAACAAAAGTAATTAAAAAAATAAAATCTGATTGAGGAATCACTCATCTTTAAAAAGGAGAGTTTATTACAGAGAAATGGCTCTTTCCAAAATAAAAGCTATACTATACGCTTCTTCTGGGCTATATTCTCAGCAGCATATTGTAGCGGGTCAGGGCTGTTCGGGGTTCTGTTTGTACAGTTATGTTTTGTTTATGTTGCCATAGTGACGGGTGACGCCCTCTCGCTGCGACGGTGTGTCCTTCCGGGGTCAGAGGGCGCCCTGTGTGTTGTTGTTGTTGTTGCTGTGCGGTTGCCGCGCTGAGCAGTTAGCTAGCGGCAGTGTTCTTCTGCAGATGTCAATAAACGGCTGTGCTCCCTGGCTAGCTCACGGGAAGCAAGACCAAACGACACCTCCGTCTCCTCCTTGTCTGAGCTCGCCACATTGGTGTCAGAAGTGGGATGATGGTGGCACCCCATGTTCTGACCCGAGTGACTTTTCCCCCCGCCGGTCGTGACCGGCCGGTGCGCCAAAAGAAGGCACCTGGACGTTTGCAGGACTTTGTGTGGGGCAATGGGGTCGTCGGGGACGACTGACCCCTTAGGTGGGGGCTATGTAGCAGGTGAGGGCTGTTCGGGGTTCTGTTTGTACAGTTATGTTTTGTTTATGTTGCCATAGTGACGGGTGATGCCCTCTCGCTGCGACGGTGTGTCCTTCCAGGGTCAGAGGGCGCCCTGTGTGTTGTTGTTGTTGTTGTTGCTGTGCGGTTGCCGCGCTGAGCAGTTAGCTAGCGGCAGTGTTCTTCTGCAGATGTCAATAAACGGCTGTGCTCCCTGGCTAGCTCACGGGAAGCAAGACTAAACAACACCTCCGTCTCCTCCTTGTCTGAGCTCGCCACATTGGTGTCAGAAGTGGGATGATGGTGGCACCCCATGTTCTGACCCGAGTGACTTTTCCCCCGCCGGTCGTGACCGGCCGGTGCGCCAAAAGAAGGCACCTGGACATTTGCAAAGTGAAAGCAAAAAACAAGCGCAAATTCAAACGCAATTTTAATATGTCACATATTGACAGTGGCTCACCGATGCCAATGACATAATTATCCAGCTACATTTCCGAAAGAATGCAAAAACATTGACATATATTTTTCCTTCCTACAATAGCCTGACGGGCAGGGCAGAGATAGATTTTGGTAGCCCGACTGGAAAAATCGCTAGCCCCGGGACGTCGGGCTAGCGATTTTGCAAGCCTTGTATCTGATTGAGGAATCACTCATCTTTGAAAAAGAGAGTTTATTACAGAGAAATGTCTCTTTCCAAAATAAAAGCTATACTATACGCTTCTTCTGGGCTATATTCTCAGCAGCATATTGTAGCGGGTCAGGGCTGTTCGGGGTTCTGTTTGTACAGTTATGTTTTGTTTATGTTGCCATAGTGACGGGTGACGCCCTCTCGTTGCAATGGTGTGTCCTTCCGGGGTCAGAGGGCGCCCTGTGTGTTGTTGTTGCTGTGCGGTTGCCGCGCTGAGCAGTTAGCTAGCGGCAGTGTTCTTCTTCAGATGTCAATAAACGGCTGTGCTCCCTGGCTAGCTCACGGGAAGCAAGACCAAACGACACCTCCGTCTTCTCCTTGTCTGAGCTCGCCACAATATTAAACATATCAGGTCCCCATAAGGAGAATCATGTGCTAACAGCTGTCTAAATGACTCGGGTAAAGTTTGTAGCATGCATGCTTGTTGGTTTTGTCTGCTTCCACTTGTCTTTGCACTAGGATGATGTCGGCGTAAATGTGCAGTCATATTCGTTGTGTTCCCACTAGTGCTGTCAGCGTTAATCTCGTTGAAATGACGTTAACGCCACAACACGGCAAATCGCCATTAACGAGCTACCCCTGATCGCCTGTGCGTGGGGCTAGATGGCCAACACGTTAACGAGCTAACTGCGCTAACACACTAGTTCCCACCCATGTAATTGAGCATTGCGTGGCACATCCAACATACTGTTTTACTTTAGTCCATGACGCGCTTACCTTCAGGGTCATACGTCACATGCAAACCAAAATAATTCCAAACGCCAGATCTGAATGAGGGTGGGGGAGGTTCAATTTGCCATGTTGCAAGGAGAGCTTAACTTCTGTCTCGCTAGCTTGCCCTGCACTCTTCCTTCTGACGAGGCTGTCTGTGTTGAACGCTCAGTGGATCTGCGCTCGACAGTGCAGCCTAGGCAGAGTAGTCGAACGCAAATTCACTGAGCGCTCAACACAGACAGCCTCGTCAGAAGGAAAGTTGATAAAATAAATTACAAATTTTGTATTGTTCGATACATATGCGTACCGAACCGAAAGCACTATATCGAACGGTTCAATATCGATACGAGCATCGTTGCACCCCTAATATATATATATATATATATATATATATATATATAGATATATAGATATAGATCTATATCTATATCTATATATATATATATATATATATATATATATATATATACAGATATAGATATAGATATATGGCACCTAACTACACTGGTTTTGACATTGTTTTACTGACTCAAAATTGGAAAATTAAGTGAATGTTGTATTTTCCTAGAAACATTAGGATATTTACTTACAGTGGTCTGAAACACTGTGTGTTTGAGAAATGGCATGAAGTTTTGGTCCATGCAGTCCAAAGTCCAGCTGAGCTTCACATCTGAACTCAACTACATTTTTCTCTCTGGTTATGTTGACTCTCAGGATACTGGACTTATTTGTTGTGTTTTGTTATTGAAGGGTTGTGTGATGATCCTCTCATTGTTTTCGCGTCAGTTGCAGGTAAGTAACGCTACTGTAGCTCCTACTGGTCATAAAGTTTCCAGCGAGCAAAGTTTCAACCGACAGACCCATGAATTGTTGACCACCACACTCACTTTATTGATTGAGATCAGAAGTTTGTTCCGCAATAACACATACCTGTAACTCTTCCATCAATAATAATTTGAATGTTTTTGTCTTTTGTTCAAATCTCAGTATTTACAAATCATTCTTTTTATTTTTGCTTTTTCCAGTTACCTTTACTTGTAACTCATGGAGGCCATTGAAATTAAATTTCCAACAATAAACTAAGCGTGAAGTTAAAAGGGAAAGTTAAAAGTTTTGTCTCTAACCATTATTAAATAAATTAATACACAGTATGTCAGATCCACAGAGATGTCTTCAGCACTCACCACACAGTGAAAAGATGAGCATGAGGAAGCCCAGCATTGTGGCAGACAGCATGCAGGATGATGGAGGTGGATGGAGGAGATGAGGTGTCATTCAGGAACATCCAGAAAAAGTTCAGTTTCAGGATTTGCATTAGATGTTGTGAGGCACAGGAGTCAAAATTATCATTGAAGGTCCTCAGCTGATAATCATTAAAATGGCAGTTACGAAGTTATGAATGCACAGTTTTGCATTCATAGACACAGTTGTATATATATCCAACTACAATGAAACTAGTTGGATATATACAGGTCCAGTCTGACCTAGATCAGCCTCGGTGTACAAAGATTTGCAGCACCTGTAAAACAAGATCAAATTTGGAGCTTTCAGAAAAATGTAAGGCTTTCGTGTACAATTTGGGTCAGTTTAGAACATTTTGGGGAGTTTTATACTAGCAAATGTCAAAATGGGCCAAATTTCATTTGCTCTACCCATGATCTCTTGCAATGGTGTTGGACATTGCAAGATTAACAGTAACTCCAAAATGGGATGTTCGGGAATTATGGGAAGAGCGTCTTGAGTTTTCCTACTTTCTGACTCTCAGTATTAAAACTATTTATAAAATTAAGTTAATGTTCTGTTCAGCATGATAGGAAACCACTGGCCGGGCTAAAAACACTTTTTGTATTAAACAGAATGGAGGGATAAAGCACTTCTAAGTTTACTTGACATATTGTGAAAATTACACACTTTCTTTCACAGCTTGCACTGCTTTAAAAAATTGCATTTCTGATATACAGACAATTACTCACAAGCCAAGCAGCTGACAAACTCACCCAGTGATCTATGTCCAAATCAAATATTCAGCTTGTTGGTTAAACTGTCAGATTATTCCAAATACTTTTCCAAAGTTATCCCAAAAGGTCAAAATGTGAATACTTCTCTGCTCCACCTTTTCTTTTTGTGCATATATACTGAATCAGAATGCTCAAACTTTTAATTTGGGCTGTAATTCGTTAGTCTGGGTCTGGTTAATTAACATAAGGAAGGAAATATGGGATAAAAATAGGTTTCCTATCCACGCCACTCCCAGATCCTTATAAATCTTAAAGGAACATCACCCTAAACCACACAGAGACTAGCTAGGAGACTGTGCTTCATCCTGAATCCCTTAAATGGTTAAAGTGATACATTTATGCAAGAAGTGCATGTTCCACAGCCGACACACTCAGGGAATTCTGTGCTTCCCTAATTGACCATCTCACACTTCCCCACATGAATCCTGCCATGGAGTTTAAATTCCAACATTAAATAACTCTCTGACTGATGCTTGCAGACACTTACTGTGTGATTGAAACGATTAACCACTCAAAATTATTTTTTTACAGCTTCAAATAATCTACTTTATTTAACTTGTTTAGGTTGCAGTAATGCCATCCAACATACACATCCAACGTTTCAAGACTGAAAATCAGCTTTAAGGAAAAACAAGTAAACCATAAATGAAATGCAAGACAAATAGTTAGGTTACAAATGTCATTAAGCTGCAGTTCAGATGCAGCAAGTGTCCTAAGCATTTGCACTGATTGATGTCAAAGGGATCTCATAACCAACTGGCCGTTTGTCAGGAGAAACAGTGTAATGGCCATGTTTTTTCTACCATTTGTAAAAAGGCACCTCAAGGAAGATGAAGCCAACGACCAACAGAGCAAGCAAAGCCCACATGACTGGAAAAAGTCTAGCAGTAGTCTTATATTTTAAAAAAAAGTAAAGAAGGTAAATAAAGAAATATATATCATCTTAACATAAAATATATAAAACATGCATTCGTTTACCAATGTTTTAGTATTAAAATAGGTATGGCTGATGTGCTGCAGCTGAAACTGGATCTCCAGATCTCACAACAATTTCAGAAGGTACTAATTTTAGAGAGCAACCTGTCATTCACAAGCAAATATATTCAGTCAAATCATCTAAATAACCCACAAGCACATTAGATGTAAGCTAAACAGGGAAGTGTACCTCTTGGTTCAACATAAACGTGGATTGTCTCGGTTATGTTTCTCAGACAATTGGCAGTCTTGCAATTTACTCACATGCTATTGAGACTATTCGTGTTCTTTAATCTATGCTAACAATTTTAATTAAATATCTCTCTTTCTGTATAGACGACCAGGATGTTTACTTGCAGTCTGCTGAAACTCTGTGTGTTTGAGAAAAAACGTGACATTTTGGTCTGTATGGGCCAAAGTCCAGCTGAGCTTCACATATCACATCCCATCTCAACTAAATTTTTCTCTTCTGAGGTTGACTCAATAGAGGACTCATTTACTGGTGTTTTTATTGTGTCATTGAAAGATTCTGTCTGCATTTTTTACATTGTTTTTGTACCAGCTAACAGTCAGGTATTTGTCGGAGCAACAAATAGTGTTAATGATGTCACACTGCAGCCAATTCTGTGTTTCTTCTCCCATCACATTCACATGCTGTACAGAATCATCAGCTTCTGGATTCTCTGGCAAACAACATTAGATGAAAAACTTAGTTACTTATTTTAATAATTATTAACTTTCTCTTTGCACTGTATATATTTAAAATGAAACTTACTAAATACAATAACTTGAAAGTCCTTGCTGACTTCGTGAAACTCATTTAACTTTATTTTGCACTTGGCCTTCTCATTCCAGTCTGACAGTGGCACTGAGTGGGAGATAAACATTCCTTCATCTTCGATCTGAAAGATTTCATTTCCAACTGTCTAGTACATCCACTCATGTTCATCCAATGTGATGGTGCAGTTTACAGTGAGAGGTTTTCCTTCATATTCTGCTATAATCTCAGGTGGATCCAGAATAAAAAGGTTGTCCTTTGTTATGCATGTGCTGTAAGCATCTGTAAACCGCCAAGATCGATATTTTTATTTGGATACAAAAAGTAAGCTTTGCTCCCCTTTTATGGTTTACACCAGTAATGCATGTTTCTGATGTTTGAAGTGTAGCCCTTGTTCTCTGGTTTCAAGCAATAAACGTATAATGGACGTATCTGTGATTTGACACTCTATTGTTTCACTGTAAATAAATTAAAGAAATAACCCTACAATAATACATAAAGACAAAAAAAAACAAACATCTATCATATGACCCCCTATGAGCAAGCACTTTAGCAACAGAGTGAAGGAAAAAGTCCCTTTTAACATGAGGGGGAGCAGCCCAAGCAGAGAAGCCCAGACCTCCTTCTCCTCGGCCACCTCCTCCAGCTTGTCCAGTGGAACACCAAGGCGTTCCCAGGCCACCCAAGAGATATAATCTCTCCAGCGTGTCCTGGGTCTGCCCCAGGGCCTCCCAGTGGGACATACCTGGAATACCTCACCCATGAGGCATCTTTCTCAGATCCCCGAACCACCTCAACTGGCTCACTCAGCTCTCTCTTCACCACAACAGACCGGTACAGCATCCGCATCACTGCAGCCAAAGCACCAATCCATCTGTCGATCTCCCGCTCCCTTCTCCCGTCACTCGTGAACAAGACCCCGAGATACTTAAATTCTAATATTTAACAACTAAAAAGAAGCTGCCTTGTGAGGAAAGTGAAAAAGAAATAAAAAATAATACATGAAAACAGATTTTAATCCAAATAGAGGACACAACATGGGTTACTGTTAACAGTTTCCTGCTTCATAGCACTGGATAACACAGTATTTTTGCATCACAAGTATAACCTTTTTATTGTTTTGCACATTTATACTGTTTTCAGGTCTATGAAGTTTAGAAATGGATCATAATCCATTTATGTGTAAATATGCTTTTCATTTTCTAGCTTTTAATGAATCAATGACTCATATATAAATATGTAACTTGAAATTCAATAATGTAATTAATCTGTAAAATACTAACAAATCTAAATTGTATTAATGAGTTTGACACGCAGAACAGAATGCAGCAAAGATCCTACGCATTGCCATTGGCTTGTGCAAAAGTCAAATGGCTATATTAGACATTTGGCACACCGGAACAAAATTGTATTGTCCACGTTTTTTCTGCCTGTTGTGAAAATAGACCACGAGGAGGGTAAGACCGATGATCAATAGAGTGAGAAAAGCCCAAATAGCTGGAAAGAGGACTTTACTGGTATTGCCTGTAAGACCAACAAAATAAAACAACATGTGACTTCTGTTTAATACATCATGCCATGCATTGTTGAAATTAAACATCAGTAATTTTTTCCTACATTTCCATAACTGTTCTGCACAGAGTCAGTAATCATACCTTTTATCATCAGTGTGACGAATCGTGTATTTCTCCCAACTTTATTCTCTGCAACACAAATGTAAAAACCAGCATTGGTAGACGTGGCTCTAGTGATAGTGATTATCTTCTGGTGCCCCTCAGTGGTCACATTTGAATTCACAGCAGGTGTGTAAACCCATCTGATGTTTGAAGGTGGGTTACTGTCAGCACTACAACTTAAAGTAACATCTTCACCCTGGAGCACCTGCTTGCTTTCATTTCCATTCTTGAACTCAGGAGAATCTGGAAAAAATACAAAATTTTGAAAGTAAGTAATGTCCTTCAAAATATATTATCATCTCAAAAATTATATATTTTCACTGTGGAGAAATCATAAAAAGACAATATAATTCTGAAAATTTTAAACTTACACAAAATTTCAAGATACAGTGTGTGTTCAGCTGTTCCATGTGTGTTGTGTGCATTAAGCAAGTATTTTCCACTATCATTCTTTTTCCAGCGCTGTGGGGAAACCATCTGTTTGCCATCTTTAAACCAGGTGAGGGTGGGTGTAGGTAATCCTACTGGTTCACAGATACTTTGATGTTTATCATTCACTGTGATTTCATAGTGCTCTTTGCAGGTGAAAGAAGGACTGTCTGTAAAAATGGTATCAGATTCATTTAAATAAATAAGTAAATAACTGAAAACAAAATATTATCTTGTCAATACTTTAGTGTGTTTTATCATTATTCGGCTAAAATATAAAATGACCCAGGTCTGATGCACTCACATTCCACTGTGATATGAACTGAGGTGTTGCTTCTGCCACGACTGTTTTGAACTACAGCCGTGTACTTTCCTGAGTCAGTCCTGGTCAGTGACCTCGATGGATTGATGAGTTTCTCCTCATAGAACCACTGAACAGTGGGAAAAGGGTTCCCATCAGGCTGACAGGATAACATGTCAATGCTGAAGGCAGCACTTTCATTAACAGTGACGTGGTCTGGACAAGATTCCATGAATGGTTTATCTAGGAAGGAATATCAACATAGATTAATTTATATTTCATAGATCACAGAGCTGTGTCTTAGATTAAAAAATATGAAGTAAATTGGTGGGAATCTTACAAAGAACAACAGCAGTGTAAGGTGGTGAGGTTACATTAGGGGGGAACTTTGGTCCTTTGGGTCCGAGGTGCAGCTCAGCCTCACATCTAAAAGTTAATCCATTGTAATCTCTCTGAGTGGAGATTCTCAGGGTAGAAGATGCGTTTACTGGAGTCATAGTGGAGTCATTAAACATCTGTGTGAGCACAGTTTCATTGCCTCTGTACCACGTCACTGTGAGATTTTGAACAGGAGCCACATTGATGACATCACACTTCAGATCATACTCTCTGCCCTCCACCATTGAACCATGACCCATGTCAGACACTGACACAGAGTCTGGAGTTTCTGTAAACAAATCAAAGTGGGGAAAAGAACAATCAAATATAAGCATACAGAAAATATGCATTATTTCACACATGATGTTGCTGGTTGCAAATAGATTTTCATTTTGACTAAAACGTACTAACAATTGAATCAGAGTAATTAGAGGATAATAGATACCTGCTGAGCATTATAAGTGAAATCACTGTTGTATTATAATACAAATATCAGTTCATGTAGTTTATAACACAATAAAACAGTGTGTGCACATGTACTTACTATAAACAGTGATGAGTGGACTCACAGTACACTGGATTCCATCATTTAGAGTAACATAGCAAAAAGGATTTGGACTCCACTCTTCCACTTTGTCAACCCTCCAAGTGACAACAGGAGGACGCTCAAATCCTGTACCTCCAAATGGAGCCTCCCAGCCCATCCCTTCAACATCTGTGGCTGATGTGCTGCAGTTGATTAAAACTGGATCTCCAAATCTCACAACCATTTCAGAAGGTGTCAGTGTTAAAGGGCAACCTGCTATTCACAAAGAAATGTTTTCAGTCACAACAGTCAACAGTATGTGACTATGTCTAGCCTGTTTCAGTTTAAGCGTTGTTTTCATTAAGTTGCATGATCAAAAGAATGTTTTGTCTCACTCTCATTTCTTTTTGTTGCATGTTGAAGCTGTGGTTGGAGCCCTGTTAAGATTGAACCATGCAAAATATGATTTTTTGCCATTTTTCAAGTGGTCTTAAACTACATGAAACAGAACAAAAAACTAAATCAAAAAACAAGTTCAAACTACAGAACTCACTAAGTGCCCAAGACACTAGGGGAAGAAGATCAGGAAACAGAATAACACCCAGGAACTACTCTGATGAAGATCAAAGGGAGACTGAGACAATATAGACACAAGAGAGTTATTAGGGGAAGCGGAGACTAATAGGAAACACTCAGGAACTCAGGAATAGCGTGGCGAGTAAACTCATCACAACTCACAAGAGACAAGAGAGTATCACAATAAAACAGGAATTGAACAAACACAAAGACCTACTGATACAAACCTGATTCAGAAAAAGAGCAAACACAGAGACAAAATGCTGTTTAATCACAGAGACAAGACGAACAGCTTGTGGACAAGAGAGGAAACTTGCACTAATACAAAAGAGCTAAGCTAATTCAGAAGCATTAAGGAAATGACATTAAATTAAATACCATAGAACTAGAACATAAATTATTAATTATTTACCCAAAAGTAAATCAAAAACCACCAAAACTCAAAACACATCACCCAAGATCCTAGCAACAAAGTTTTGTAAATGGTGCTAGATTCTGATGATTTACTGATGATGTTTCAACCATAAATAACACTTTTAACTTGAAAATGTTAAATGTTAAAAATCCAGATGTTATATCAGTGACAAGTTTCATCTTTTTTATTTTAATTTGAATCTCATTAAAAGGGAAGCATTTACAAAGCACCATTATTTTCAGTTTGTCGTTACCCTCGCTGCTGACATGTGGAGATTGTGGCCATTGAAACTAAATGCAAGCCATAAACTGAAAGTGAAGTTAAAAAAGAAAGTAAAATGTTTTGTTCTTAACTGCCAAATGAAATACTATCCAACCTATCCTTTCCCACCTGCATTACACAGCCAGTTTATGACACATAGAGCTCTTAAGCACTCACCACACACTGAAAAGATGAGCATGGGGAAGCCCAGCATCCAGACAAGCAGCATGTTTAGTCAGCATACAGGATGAAGCAGATGGATGGAGGAGGTGAAGACTGTTTCAGGATTGCCCAGCAGAAGTTCAGTTTCAGGATTTGCATTAGATATCCTGCAGTACAGGATTCAACGTTATCTTTACAGGTCCCCAAATAGCTCGTCTTAATTGATTATCCTACAATCACATTTTTACAACATTTGTCATTGTCTAAAAACTTAAATATCTGGCCAATTACAACTATGACAAGTACAGTAATCCATGTCATCAATAGTGGGCAAATATTTGTCCAACTTATCTTTTTAAATAATAGTAGATATAATACAATATGTTTTTTTAGTTGTTGTTTTTTAATTAGGTTGTTTACATCTATATGTAAGACACATGGAAGAGAAAATAATTGTAAAGCTCAAGATTCAGACAAAATCTAAACATTGAAAAATGTGTCCAGGATTAACTTTAAAAAGCTTCACTTTCCACAAAAGCAACATGTTAGTAATTTAAAAAAAAACACTCTTTGTTTCAACTACTAAATGTTAAAGAAAAAACTGGGAAAACACAGGGCGCTAACTGTGAACGCAAAGTTCTGCAAACACAAGAGAGTTTCTACGCATTCATTCCTTGCCAGAAGACCTCTGGTGTTAACACAGATTCTATAAAAGATTGATGCAGCCACCAAGCCTGTCATGAAGACTCGAGTTGATAACACTTTGCACACACTCCTGTGTTGCTTTTGTTGATATGGATGAATCACATGCTCCACATGAGAGACGTGCAGCTACTTTGACTGAGCTAATGCTTGAAGTTGATTGTGGTGGTGGATACTATGTACACTCTGTCAGGACAAGGGGTGAGAGAATTTGTTACTTTTTCACTTACAATACATGTAATAATTAATTAATGTAAATATAACTTTAAGCGTGCATTTTTTGCTTTCTGCCTGCTGCCAAGAAAAGTTTATCAGCACTTATGGTCCTACCAGTGGAAACTAACCACTGGTAACACAAATGACCTACTTTTGGAGGAGGAAAGAAAATGTACAGCACACACCAGGTTAGTTCATTATGACATTTATAAAGAGAAACTTCACAATTATAATTTACAACTGAGGAATGCAAGGAGGTCCTACTTCTCTGACATCATCACTAAAAACAGCCATAATGCTCGGGTCTTATTTTCTACAGTTGACAGGCTAACAAACCCTCCTGTGTCAGTGGCAGCTGAACTTCATTCAACCATGGCCTGCAATGACTTTGCCAAATTCTTCACTGAAAAAATCCAAAAAATTAGACAAGCAATTGGTACATCAACAGCAGATCCAGGATATGTACTGTGTCCACCAAAAAACTGTTTAAACACCATGAAACAGTTTCAACCTATTAACAGCAAAGACCTGGAGGACATCTTAGGTCAACTGAACTCCTCCTCCTGCTGTTTAGATGTCCTGCCAACAAGTTTTTTCAAAAAGGTCTCAAAGACTTTAGAGTCAGACCTGTTACAGATCGTCAACTTTTCTTTATTATCAGGTGTGTTTCCAGAATCACTAAAAACTGCTGTAATCAAACCTATACTGAAAAAGGACAATCTTGACAAGACACAAATGAACAACTACAGGCCGATCTCAAATCTCCCGTTTTTAAGTAAGATCATTGAAAAAGCAGTTTCTCAACAGCTCAGTTACTTCTTAAAACAGAATAACTGCTACGATGCCTTCCAGTCAGGTTTTAGACAGAACCACAGCACTGAAACCGCTCTGACCAAAGTGTTTAATGACATATGTCTGAATACAGACAGTGGAAAAATGTCAGTCCTAGTTTTACTGGATCTCAGTGCAGCATTTGATACAGTTGACCACAACATATTACTCAAACGACTGGAGAACTGGACAGGTCTTTCAGGAACTGTACTAAACTGGTTCAAAACATACGTAGAAAACAGGAAATACTTTGTATCAATAGGTAACTTCACATCTGAGCAGACAAGTATCACATGTGGAGTTCCCCAAGGTTCCATCTTGGGACCCCTTCTGTTTAACATCTACATGCTCCCACTGGCACAGATTATAAACAACAACAAAATAAACTATCACAGCTATGCAGATGACACACAAATATATATCACAATGTCACCAGGAGACCGAGGCCCTGTACAGGCTCTTGGTAAATGCATTGAGGAAATCAATGACTGGTTGTGCCACAATTTTCTCCAGCTAAACAAAAACAAAACTGAGGTAATAGTCTTTGGCGCCAAAGAAAAACGATTACAGGTCACCAGAGAACTTCAATCTATACATCTAAAAACCACAAACCAGGCGAGAAATTTGGGTGTAGTGATGGATGCAGACCTAAACTTAGAAAAACACATTAAGACAATAACAAAGTCAGCTTACTATCACCTCAAGAATATTTCAAGGATAAAAGCTCTGATGTCTCAACAGGACCTGGAAAAACTAGTCCATGCATTCATCTTTAGTAGGCTTGATTACTGTAACAGCATCTTTACAGGTCTACCTAAAAAATCAGTCAGACAACTACAGCTCATTCAGAACTCTGCTGCTCGAGTCCTCACTAAGACCAAAAAAGTGGACCACATCAGTCCAGCTCTGAGGTCCTTACACTGGCTGCCTGTCCGTCAGAGGATAGACTTTAAAGTTCTGATGCTGGCCTATAAAGCTCTGAATGGTTTAGGACCAAAATACATCAATGACCTCCTGACCCAGTATGAACCATCCAGATCCCTCAGGTCATCTGGATCCGGTCTTTTATCAGTTCCCAGAGTCAGAACCAGACACGGAGAAGCTGCATTCAGCTTTTATGCTCCTTATATCTGGAACAAACTCCCAGAAAGCCTCAGATCAGCTGAAACACTCAGTTTATTTAAATCCAGGTTGAAGACTCACCTGTTCTCAGCTGCATTTGAATAAAGCACCAAATCCACACTTTAAGCTTAAATTTCAAAACTTACATTTAACTACTGATTTTATCTACTGTTCTGATTTTATCTGTTTTGATTTGATATACTGTTGTTTGTTTGTTTGTTAATTAGTTAGTTAGTTTATTTGCTTGTTTTAATCAATTTTAAATCATGCTTTTTATTTGTTCTTGTTTCTAATGTCTCTGTAAAGCACTTTGAATCACCTTGTTGTTGAATTGTGCTATACAAATAAACTTGCCTTGCCTTGCCTTGCCTTAGTTATAGTTGACTGAAACTTCATCTGCTGCACCTCACATATTTCTATGAGATGGTGACTTTGAGCAACAGTGCTGCAAGGGCAAATTTAGAAACAATGTTTTAATTTAAGTATAGCTAATACCCACACATGCTCTTCTTGTGTGAGGAGTGACATGTTGAGATGCTGCAAAATTTTCACTTTCCCTATGACACACAAAGATCCCCTAGTTTGAACATTGCTGGATTTTTATGTGAAACATAATAGGAAATTTTAGGATTCTGATTTCCTCTGTTTTAAGTTGATTTGGCTGAGTGGAAGGCTCTACATGTTTTATCTTATAGATATATTCATCTGTACAAGTTATCTTTGGAATGTTCTGACTGTAATCTGTGACCATGATGGGTAGATAATGTGTTTCTATGCTTCTACGCTTGTTGTCATTCTTTGTCAAAAGCCATGCAGACTGCTGTTGTACTCTGTACTGTTGTTTGACCCCTTTGCAAAGACAAATTAAAACCTCACAAAGACAAGCTGTTTGTGTAGATCAGTTTCTTTCAGATTTCCATAACACCACTGAACTTGACACCCTTGGACCTTTGGCTGTGCATAGCTCTGTCCATAAAAATTACAAATAGAATGGTTGATAAATGGCCGCCCTGGCAGAGTTAATTCATGTGTTTGGAATTATAGTTATAAAATTTAAACAAGATCTATATTATTAAAAGAATGAACAGACTGTTTTTGGGTTTTTTTGCTTTGTTTTTTGGTGCTGTTAGGCTCCGTCTTATTACAAATTTGTTATACAGGGCATTAACTGTGAACAGTTTTTGTCTTGAATAACTTTTGCAAAGTAGACAAAAAATTCGTTTGACTTTTTACTCAAGTTAGAACCTTACTGAACGACCTTTATGGTGCCAGAGATTGTCATGATCGTGTAATTTTAATAGTTTTTAAAATTTAGCAGTTGTGGTTCTGATTTCTATTCTTTTATCAGGTTTTCTGGTTCCTACTGTTGTTTACTGTGTAACTTTCATTCTTTTTCATTGGTATTCTGTTCCTCTTCTGTTCTATATTCTGTTAGTACTAGTTCTCTCAGTCTTCCCTCTGTGTGGTAAATGTCCTTTGAATTTAGCTTGATATTCAGTAATGTACAAAATACTAAGAAACTAAAACTTTAAACTAAATGTTAAAGAGTACAGAGTATAATGCCTGCATTCAAAATATATTAAAGTAAAAGCAGAAAGTAGCAATACAATACGTAAATGTTAGGCGATGTACTCATCTGCATTCGGAATGGTCCTGTCTCAGCTGTCCTCCAATGGTGTCAGGCATTAAACAGTACTAACAAAACTATATTACTACTTTAAGGCACTTCTAAGTTGGTTTCACTTTTCATATCGTGACTATTAGCTTCTCACTTCTTTCCTCACCTTGCAGAAAATGTATGTTAATGACACTGACAATATCATACATACAAACGAGGCAGATGATAGACTCACCCAAAGCTCTGTGTCCAAATCAACGGTCACTTATTTGGCCGAACTTTCAGATTATTTCTCTCACACAAAAAAAGAAAGAAAAAAACCTCTCCAAAGTTATCCCAACAGCTTGGAGGACGCCCCAAGGGAGTACAATCTCAGCATGATGTAAACCTGCTCCGGCGTTTCTTTCTTCAGTTCAAACTCGAAATCAACACCATGAACATTTAACTCGGGCAGTTCTTGTTCTTCCAAAAAAATTTTACATTGCGACAAAAACAGGAACAAACTAGTTTTCGCATCCCCGTCAAGCGAAAATACTACTAGTCTGTGTCGCATCTTGATAAGCCTGCACTGGTCAAAGTTGTACTTCTGCATTGATAGTGTACTTCTTTAATCTGGTGTATAAAAAGCATTCCCCGAGATACAAGCTCCGGAAATTCTGATTCTGTGCTTTGCTTGGGTTTTATATTGCATGGGCTGTGATTTTAATCTGTGGCTGTATTCTTTCTTGATGCATGTTTTTGTTGTAAAAGTCGAGTTTTACTTACAGCTGAGCGAGTTCATGTCCTTGAAGGACACTGTCGTCAGCCAATCAGGACAGGGAGCCACCAGGAAGGGACCAATGAAGTGGTCTGGTGGGAGGGACAGAGACACGGTGCAGAGAGACCTTGCTGTGGGGCAGGAGGAGAGGTGGGGAGGTTCTCGTCCAGCCTTGTGAGGTGAACGACTGGAACTGCTAGAGACGGAGAAATACAGAAGTGAAAAACGAGCGGAACTACGAGAGAATCGGTTGCGGATAGAGTTAAGATCTGTGCTCAACTATTAATGTTCTTATAAGGAAATGAAATCCAAATTTGGTAATTCGGAGCAAATGACTGCCGGTTGTTCATCCTTTGCACAGGGGATCAGCGCCCAGCACGCTATAGATTGAAAAACACAGGTTAGTGCATTCCAACTCGGGAGGGATCTGATCCTCCAAATTTCTTGTGGACCTGATCAGTGAATTTTGATTGCACTTTAAGCTTTGTGTTAGGGAGCCTCTGAGTATAAAGACTTTTTGTTCAGTCAATTGAGACCCATAGCTTTGGGTTTTGCTTTTTCTTGTGATTTTTAATGCTTAATAAAGTTTTTCAAATGTTGTATTGTTGCAAATAAATTATTTTTAGATTTACTAATGAGAGTCTTTGTTATTCAAGGTACTCTTTCGTGATAATCAAAACCCAAGGCTCGGACTGAAGCAAACATTATGCTCCTTTAGCATAATGGATATTAACTAAAACATAGTTCTTTATCCTTCACTGTCTGAAAAACCTCTGAACTACTGGCATGTATTGGTCATTGTAAAATAGTCTGTTTGGTCACAATTCACCTGTAATGACTTGTTAAAGGCCTTTAAAAGGAAAAAGAAAACACATATCCTCATCTTGTTTATTTAAGTATTTATTTAATTAACTGAAAATAAAACCTAAGGAAACCATCACTTTACACTCTGACTAATACTGGGCGACACCCACCTTTTTGAATCAAATCATTAAAGATCCATAATTAAGTTCTGATGCATGAAAATAGGATATTTTGTTTAAATACAGTGACGGCTGAACAAGGTACACAACTCATATTTCAAGACTGAAAAGAAGCTGCCTTGTGAGGAGAAAGAAAAAGACAGCAAAATATAAAAATAAGATTTTATTCCAAATAGAGTACACAACAAGTGTTTCTGAATAAACATTTTAATGTACAGGTTTGGTTAATAGTCCTTAAAATGGCTTGTATGTAACAAAGCAGAAATAATAATAAGACTGTTGTGAAATATAACTCTGGAAAATGAGAAATGTGGAAGTACTGTTCTTAAAGTGAGATTGTCACGTCTATATCGTCATAGGCCAACAGACCTTTTGCTAGCAGGCAAAGTGTGCTTCAAGTGCATTAGCTATGCTAAAGAAACACAAATTGTATTTGTGACAATAAATTAATTGGACTTTAAATTTTAATGTGTTTTTGGCAATGTATTAACATCTGTCGTTCCATACCTTTCAAAGAGATGCTGGTCATCATAGAAAGAGATTGAGTTTGTCTCTCTTTGTTTAAGGAAGTAGAATAAATCCTGTGATTAAAGCTGTAAACAAGCTTATGATCCATTCTTCTGTATTTTAATAAACAGTTGCAGGATTTTGGATCACCTCCCTACCTGAAACCCACCAGGCCAGGGGGCAACATTTGATATACAGAACAGGATTCGTTAAAAATCCTTAGCTTTTCCATTGGCTTGTACACTAGTCAAAGGGATATTTGAGACATTTGACACTTTGACAGGAAAAAAACTGTAATGTCCACGTTTTTTTTGGCAAATGCGACAACAGACCACAAGAAGAATCAGAATGATGATCAATAGAGTGAGCGACACCCAAATGATTGGAAATGGGATTTGACTGCTTTTACCTGTAAGAGAAACAAAATTCAAAACATAAGATTCATTTAATTTCTCAATCCCATGCATTGTTGAAATTGAACATCAGTAATCTTTCACTTTCTACATTCCCATAGCTCTTCTGCACTGAGTCAATAATCATACCTGTTATCATCAGTGTGATGAATCGTGTATTTCTCCCAACTTTATTCTCTGCAACACAAATGTAATAACCAGCATTGGTAGACGTGGCTCTAGTGATAGTGACAGTCTTCTGGTGCCCCTCAGTGGTCATGTTTGAATTCACTGCAGCTGTGTAGATCCAGGTGATGTTTGAGGGTGGGTTACTGTCAGCACTACAGCTTAAAGTAACATTCTCACCCTGCAGTACCTCCTTGCTTTCATTTCCTTCTTTGAATTCAGGGGCATCTGGAAAAAATACCAAATTTTGAAACAGAAATAATATCCTTCAAAATATGCTATCATCTCAAATTACTTATTTTCACTGTTGAAAAATCATAAAAAGACTATATCATTCTGAAAAATTAAAAACTTAAAACTTACACAAAATTTCAAGATACAGTGTGTGTTCAGCTGTTCCATGTGTGTTGTGTGCATTAAGCAAGTATTTTCCACTATCATTCTTTTTCCAGCGCTGTGGGGAAACCATCTGTTTGCCATCTTTAAACCAGGTGAGGGTGGGTGTAGGTAATCCTACTGGTTCACAGATACTTTGATGTTTATCATTCACTGTGATCTCATAGTGCTCTTTGCAGGTGAAAGAAGGACTGTCTGTAAAAATGGTATCAGATTCATTTAAATAAATATGTAAATAATTGAAAACAAAATATTATCTTGTCAATACTTTAGTGTGTTTTATCATTATTCGGCTAAAATATAAAATGATCCAGGTCTGATGCACTCACATTCCACTGTGATATGAACTGAGGTGTTGCTTCTGCCACGACTGTTTTCAACTATAGCCGTGTACTTTCCTGAGTCAGTCCTGGTCAGTGACCTCGATGGATTGATGAGTTTCTCCTCATAGAACCACTGAACAGTGGGAAAAGGGTTCCCATCAGGCTGACAGGATAACATGTCAATGCTGAAGGCAGCACTTTCATTAACAGTGACGTGGTCTGGACAAGATTCCATGAATGGTTTATCTAGGAAGGAATATCAACATAGATTAATTTATATTTCATAGATCACAGAGCTGTGTCTTAGATTTAAAAATATGAAGTAAGTAGTTGGGAATCTTACAAAGAACAACAGCAGTGTAAGGTGGTGAGGTTACATTAGGGAGGAACTTTGGTCCTTTGGGTCCGAGGTGCAGCTCAGCCTCACATCTAAAAGTTAATCCATTGTAATCTCTCTGAGTGGAGATTCTCAGGGTAGAAGATGCGTTTACTGGAGTCATAGTGGAGTCATTAAACATCTGTGTGAGCACAGTTTCATTGCCTCCGTACCACTTCACTGTGAGATTCTGTACAGGAGCAACATTGATGACATCACATTTCAGATCATACTCTCTGCCCTCCACCATCGGACTATGACCCATGTCAGACACTGACACAGAATCTGGAGTTTCTGTAAATAAAAAAGTCATACTGTTGCTATATTATATTACAAATTTCAATTCATATAGTTTATAACACAATAAAACAGTGTGTGCACATGTACTTACTGTAAACAGTTATGAGTGGTTGCACAGCACATTGTGATCCATCAACCAGAGTAGTATAGCAGGAAGGACTTGGAGACCACTCTTCTAGTTTTTCAACCCTCCAAGTGACAACAGGAGGACGCTCAAATCCTGTACCTCCAAATGGAGCCTCCCAGCCCATTCCTTCAACATCTGTGGCTGATGTTCTGCAGTTGATTAAAACTGGATCTCCAAATCTCACAACCATTTCAGAAGGTGTCAGTGTTAAAGGGCAACCTGCTATTTACATAGAAATATTTTCAGTTGCAGTATGTGACTGTGTTTAGCCTGTTTCAGTTTAAGCATTGTTTTCATTAAATTGCATGCTCAAAAGAAGAAGAAACTGCTATTCACAAGCAAACATATTCACAGTTAGCGAGGATTTGGTATAAAATAAGAAATAGGTCAGCAGTATTATCTAAATAATCCACAAGAATATTAGATGTAGAGTAAACAAGGATATTTACTCTTGGTGGCGCTGTCACTTGGTGTTCGCTCGCTCTGCGGTAGAGTATCACTTCCTGTTCCTGCTCAAACACAGTGGTGTTTCTGAGTAGCTTATTTGCTTAGCAATTTAATTAACAACTTTATTTAATACATTTAAATACATTCTTTTTCATAGTATAATCTTCACGTGCTTCATCCGAAGCACACTTTCTGTGTACTCACTACCTAATTTATAGCCAAAGTATTCACTCACTGTCTCTGTACTGTTTCGCTAGCTTAGCTTAGCCTAGCTCGTAGCCGACTCGTTAGCACCATGGCTACTTCACCTGTCCCTCCTGCACTTTGTTGCTCATTGTGTCAGATGTTTAGTTACTCCTCGGCCTCCTTTAGCAGTAATGATATCTGTAACAAATGTAGCATATTTGCAGCTCTGGAGGCCAGGATTACTGAATTGGAGACTCGGCTTCGCACCCTTCATTCACCCATAGCTAGCCAGGCCCCTGTAGCTGGTGCAGCCGAAGATAGCGTAGGCCCCGCTAGCTGTTCCCCGGCAGACCCCAAGCAGCTGGGGAAAGAGGGCGGCTGGGTCACGGTGAGGAGGAAGCATAGTCCTAAACAGAAGCCCCAGGTACACCACCAACCCGTTCATGTGTCTAACCGTTTTTCCCCACTCGGCGACACACCCGCCGGGGGTCAAACTCTGGTAATTGGTGATTCTGTTCTCAGACATGTGAAGCTAGAGACACCGGCAACCATAGTCAATTGTCTTCCAGGGGCCAGAGCAGGCGACATTGAAGGAAATTTAAAACTGCTGGCTAAGGGTAAACGTAAATTCAGTAAGATCATAATTCACGTCGGCAGTGATGACACCCGGTTACGCCAATCGGAGGTCACTAAAATCAATATTGAATCGGTGTGCAACTTTGCCAAAACAATGTCGGACTCTGTAGTTTTCTCTGGTCCCCTCCCCAATCAGACCAGGAGTGACATGTTTAGCCGCATGTTCTCCTTAAATTGCTGGCTGTCTGAGTGGTGTCCCAGAAACGATGTGGGCTTCATAGATAATTGGCAAACAGTGTTGGGGAGTAACGGAATACATGTACCGCCGTTACGTATTTAAAATACAAAATACGAGTAACTGTATTCCGTTACAGTTACCGTTTAAAAAGGTGGTATTCAGAATACAGTTACTTTGTTGAAATAAATGGATTACACGGCGGTACTTTCCTGTTTCATTTTGTCGCGGGTCAGGACTGTTTGGGTTTTGTTTGACAGCTACGTTCTGTTGTTCCAGGCGGCAGCGTTATGGTTGCCATGGTTACAGGGCGACGCTCTCTCTCTCTCTGCGACTGTGTGTTTCCTGGGTGAGAGAGCGCCTTTTCGTTGTTGTTGTGCTAAGCTAACAGGCAGAATGCTACAAGCATAGCTCTAAAGAATGTAGCATCATGGGCAGTGTAGTCCGTGTTGCAGGGAGAATGGACTGCCATACACGTTATCGGTCTGTGAGCGAGGAGGGAGAAAAAGGCGAGTGGAAAGGTACGAGTTGTCATCGAGGAAAAACGGGAGCTGGAAGCATGTAAATATAATAATAACCACTGCAGCCAAGAAGAGTGCCTGACGAGCCCAGTTGTAAGTAAGCTATTAAGACTCGACTGTACACCGTGTTCGTGTTTTCCTCCGAAACAATAAGTTCCGTTGGAGCAGTCTTTCAACGCCTGTCTCTGGCTCTCGCAAGAAAAGTTGACCCACACAACAAAGTAAAGCTAGTTTTCGGCTACGAGCCGACAGGGACCCCGCCGTATTAGTCAGAGGTCCCTTTACTACAGTTCGGAGTCGCGGACTTTCAGTAATAGTAATAAATCACACAGCAATAGTACATTCACGTTGTTGTAAAAAGCATGATAATATATTAAGTAATCCAAAGTATTCAGAATACGTTACTGTCATTGAGTAACGTAACGGAATACGTTACAGAATACATTTTGGGGCATGTAATCTGTATTCTGTAATGGAATACATTTTAAAAGTAACCTTCCCAACACTGTTGGCAAACCTTCTGGAGGAAACCTGGTCTTGTTAGGAGAGACGGCATCCATCCCACTTTGGATGGAGCAGCTCTCATTTCTAGAAATACGGACAAATTTATTAAACCCCCCCAAAATATGACTATCCAGAGTTGGGACCAGGAAGCAGAGTTGCAGTCTTACACGCCTCTCTGCAGCTTCTCTCCTCCTGCTACCCCCCCAAAAATCTATCTCCATAGAGACTGTGTCAGCTCCCAAACAGACAAAAAACAAACTAAAAACCAGCAACAAACAACTTAAACATAAACAATTACAAAGAAAGAACAATAAAGTATCCACATCTGAACCAAAGAGTAAAACAGTGAAATGTGGATTATTAAATATTAGGTCTCTCTCCTCCAAGTCTCTGTTAGTACACGACTTAATAATTGATCAACAAATTGATTTACTCTGCCTTACAGAAACCTGGTTGCAGCAGGATGATTACGTTAGTTTAAATGAATCAACACCCCCGAGTCATTCTAACTACCAGAAATCTCGAAGCACAGGCCGAGGGGGCGGTGTGGCAGCAATTTTTCACACCAGCCTATTAATTAATGAAAGACCAAGACAGACTTTTAATTCATTTGAAAGCCTGATGCTTAGCCTCGTCCACCCCAGCTGTAAAACTCAGAAACCAGTCTTACTTGTTATCATCTATCGTCCACCTGGGCCTTACACAGAGTTTCTGTCTGATTTCTCAGACTTTATATCTAATTTAGTTCTGATCTCAGATAAAATAATTATTGTGGGTGATTTTAACATCCATGTAGATGCTAAAAATGACAGCCTCAACATGGCATTTAGTCTGTTATTAGACTCAATTGGCTTCTCTCAAAATGTAAAAGAACCCACCCACCACTTTAATCACACTTTAGATCTTGTTTTAACATATGGCATAGAAACTGAACATTTAACAGTGTTTCCTGAAAACCCTCTCCTGTCTGATCATTTCCTGATAACATTTACAATAATTGATTACACAGCGGTGGAGAGTAGACTTTATCAAAGTAGATGTCTTTCTGAAAGCGCTGTAACTAAGTTTAAGACTATAATCCACCCACTGTTATCATCTTCAATGCCCTGTACCAACATAGAGCAGAGCAGCTATCTGAACGCTACCCCAACAGAGGTCGATTATCTTGTTAATAATTTCACCTCCTCACTACGTACGACTCTGGATACTGTAGCTCCTGTGAAAACTAAGGTCTCTAATCAGAAGTACCTGACTCCGTGGTATAATTCTCAAACACGTACCCTAAAGCAGATGACTCGTAATCTGGAGAGGAAATGGCGTGTCACAAATTTAGAGGATCATCATTTAGCCTGGAGAAATAGTTTGCTGCTTTATAAGAAAGCCCTCCGCAAAGCCAGAACATCTTACTATTCATCACTGATTGAAGAAAATAAGAACAACCCCAGGTTTCTCTTCAGCACTGTAGCCAGGTTGACAAAAAGTCAGAGCTCTTTTGAGCCAACAATCCCTTTAACGTTAACTAGTAATGACTTCATGAACTTCTTCACAAATAAAATTTTTATCATTAGAGAAAAAATTACCAGTAATCATCCCACAGATGTAATATTATCTACAGCTACTCTTAGTACCATTGATGTTAAGTTAGACTCTTTTTCTCTAATTGATCTTTCTGAGTTAACTTCAATAATTACTTCCTCCAAACCATCGACGTGTCTTTTAGACCCCATTCCTACAAAACTGCTCAAAGAAGTCCTGCCATTAATTAATTCTTCGATCTTAAATATGATCAACCTATCTCTAATGATCGGCTATGTACCACAGGCCTTCAAGCTAGCTGTAGTTAAAGCCATCTCTAGACCCAGCAGTCTTAGCTAATTATAGGCCAATCTCCAACCTTCCTTTCATATCAAAAATCCTTGAAAGAGTAGTTGTCAAACAGCTAACAGATCATCTGCAGAGGAATGGTTTATTTGAAGAGTTTCAGTCAGGTTTCAGAGCTCATCACAGCACAGAAACAAATTTAGTGAAGGTTACAAATGATCTTCTTATGGCCTCTGACAGTGGACTCATCTCTGTGCTTGTCCTGCTAGACCTTAGTGCAGCATTCGATACTGTCGACCATAATATCCTATTAGAGCGATTAGAACATGCTGTAGGTATTACAGGTACTGCACTGCAGTGGTTTGTATCATATCTATCTAATAGACTCCAATTTGTTCATGTAAATGGAGAGTCCTCTTCACACACTGAGGTTAATTATGGAGTTCCACAGGGTTCAGTGCTAGGACCAATTCTGTTTACATTATACATGCTTCCCTTAGGCAGTATCATTAGAAGACATAGCATACATTTTCACTGCTATGCAGATGACACCCGACTCTATCTGTCCATGAAGCCAGATAACACACACCAATTAGTTAAACTGCAGGAATGTCTTAAAGACATAAAGACCTGGATGGCCGCTAACTTTCGGCTTCTTAATTCAGATAAAACTGAGGTTATTGTACTCGGCCCTGAAAAGCTTAGAAATATGGTATCTAACCAGATTCTTACTCTGGATGGCATTACCTTGGCCTCCAGTAACGCTGTGAGGAACCTTGGAGTCATTTTTGACCAGGACATGTTTAATATGTGCATTGAAGGACAAATATGTAAGACTGCGTTCTTCCATTTGCGCAACATCTCTAAAATTAGAAATATCCTGTCTCAGAGTGACGCTGAAAAACTAGTTCATGCATTTATTACTTCCAGGCTGGACTACTGTAATTCATTATTATCAGGATGTCCAAAAACCTCACTGAAAAGCCTTCAGCTAATCCAAAATGCTGCAGCAAGAGTCCTGACAGGGACTAGAAGGAGAGAGCATATTTCTCCTGCTTTGGCTTCCCTTCATTGGCTTCCTGTTAAATCCAGAATTGAATTCAAAATCCTGCTCCTCACATACAAGGTCTTAAATAATCAGGCCCCATCTTATCTTAATGACCTTGTAGTACCATATCACCCTATTAGAGCACTTCGCTCTCGCTCTGCAGGCCTACTTGTTGTTCCTAGAGTATTTAAAAGTAGAATGGGAGGGAGAGCCTTCAGTTTTCAGGCCCCTCTTCTGTGGAACCAGCTTCCAGTTTGGATTCAGGAGACAGACACTATCTCTACTTTCAAGATTAGGCTTAAAACTTTCCTTTTTGCTAAAGCATATAGTTAGGGCTGGACCAGGTGACCCTGAATCCTCCCTTAGTTATGGGATAGACATAGGCTGCCGGGGGATTCCCATGATGCATTGAGTTTTTCCTTTCCAGTCACCTTTCTCACTCACTATGTATTAACAGACCTTTCTGCATTGAATCATATCTGTTATTAACCTCTGTCTCTCTTCCACAGCATGTCTTTTATCCTGTCTTCCTTCTCTCACCCCAACCGGTCGCAGCAGATGGCCGCCCCTCCCTGAGCCTGGTTCTGCCGGAGGTTTCTTCCTGTTAAAAGGGAGTTTTTCCTTCCCACTGTTGCCAAAGTGCTTGCTCATAGGGGGTCATATGATTGTTGGGTTTTTCTCTGTATCTATGAAGCGCCTTGAGGCGACTTATGTTGTGATTTGGCGCTATATAAATAAAATTGAATTGAATTGAATTGAATATGTACCATCACTATCATCCAAATGAGCTACAAATATATTAAATGTATATTAGATAGTAAACAAAGAGGAATACCTTTTGATTCAACATGAACATTGATTGTGTGGGTTATGTTTCCCAAATAATTGGTAGCTGTGCAAGTGCAAGTTGTGTTGTGTGTTGTTACTCGGGTGATATTGAGACTGTTTGCACTCTCCAACATAGTCTCCCCATCACAAGTCCAGTTATACACAGGAGGAGGGTTTCCCTCAGCTTCACAGCTCAAAGTGATATTAGTACCCTCAAGTGAAGAGATGGCTTTAGTACTCTCTGTGTTTAGTTCTGGAGCATCTGAAAAGAAAGAATTTTTTTGTTCAGCTTTATATTTGCACAACAGATAGCTAAATTGACAATAATTTATTTGATCTAAGCCAAAAATTAAAATTAAAGCATCTTCTTTATTTTTTTTAAAAAAATCATTTCTTTTTTTGGATAATTTTAATATACTTTTTGCCTCTGTATTAGTATAAGTATTTTGAATTGCTTCAGTATGAAAGGTGCTATACAAGTAATCTTATATTGCCTTGCCTTCTGTCTTGATAGAGCAGCATGTTTACTCACAGTGTGCTGAAACCTTTTGTGTTTGAGAAATGGCAGGAGTTTTTAGTTCTTGTCGTCCAAAATTCAGCTGCGCTTCACATCTGAATTCCACTACATTTTCTTCTCTGTTGATGTTGACTGTTAGAATAGAGGACTCATTTACTGGAGTTTTGGTTGTTGCGTCATTGAAAGATTCTGTGTGGATTTTTTTTCTGTTTTTGTACCAGCTAACAGTCAGGTATTGAACAGGTGCAACATTGATGATGTCACACTGCAGTCTGTACTGTGTTTCTTTTCGCGTCACGTTCACAAGCTGTACAGAGTAATCAACTTCTGGATTCTCTGCCAAACAAAGTTAGATAACTGTTAGTTACTCATGATCGTTGCTTTTAGTTTTCTTAGCATTGCTCTGTATTTATTTCAAATTAAACTTACTGAATGTAATAACTTGAAGGTCCTTGCTGCATTCATGAGACTCATTTAGTTTTACTTTGCACTTGATCGTTACATTCCAATCTGACAGTGACACTGACTGGGAGATAGACATTTGATTTTCTATGATGCGAGAGGTTTCATTTCCAACTGTAAAGTACAGCCCTTTATGTTCAGCCTGTGCTGTGGTGCAGTTTACAGTGACAGAATTTCCTCCATATTCTTCTATGATCTCAGTTGAACTCAGAGTAAGAGGGTTGTGCTCTGGTGGGCATATGCTGTCAGCATCTGTAAATAGACAAGATTGATGTGCTTATTAGGTTTTATTTGTCCTGCTTCACGTTTTTCACACTAAGTATTAATAATAAACAGTACAAAACAAAATCAAAAAGCATCAGTAATATATGGTAAAATGCAGGATATTAAAATACAGCCACTCATTTGCCTCAACCGTTTTTAAACATATTCATTTTCAGAGGTTCAGAAATCCTTGAAAAATTGACCATGTGAGGCCCAATGAGATCTCAGTGCAAGTAAAGAAGGCCAATATTACAATGACAAATGGTAAATGGCCTGTATTTGTATAGCGCTTTACTAGTCCCTAAGGACCCCAAAGCGCTTTACACATCCAATCATCCACCCATTCACACACACATTCACACACTGGTGATGGCAAGCTACATTGTAGCCACAGCCACCCTGGGGCGCACTGACAGAGGTGAGGCTGCCAAACACTGGCACCACCGGGTCCTCTGACCACCACCAGTAGGCAACTAGTGAAGAGTCTTGCCCAAGGACACAACGACCGAGACTGTCCAAGTCGGGGCTCCAACCGGCAACCTTCCGATTACAAGGCGAACTCCCAACTCTTGAGCCACGATTGCCCAAAGCAAAATAAATCAGAGTTATTAAAAATTTTGTTTAGTGTCCTGGTCATATGTAATAATTCTTAAAAAGATAGAATGCACTGGCCAGCCTAGGAATACCAAAAGTCCTAAAAGACAGAAAACAACGTTTAACATTTCAAGGACCCTCTAGGATGTTGGCACATTATTAACGTCTACATCTAAGAGACACCTTCATGAATCAAAACACAGAGCGTTCACAATAAGATGCAAAAATAAATATATGTCTTTGGAGAGAAACTGTGCTAAATACTGATTAAAACTAATAAAACATTTTAATTCATTTTGAAATTAAAGTGCATTTATATGTTGTCTGTTATTTAAACACTATAAATAAATATAGTACTAAATAAGACAACTAAGAAACAGATGTACTTCCTCTATTAAGAAAGCTAAAACAGAATATTATCTGTCTGTCACCACTGAGAACCTAAATAATCCACAGAAGTTCTGGAAAATCATTAAGTCTCTTTCAGTGAGTAAAAGCTCCCACGCTCTACCCACCTATGTTTTTAAGGATTCTGTTCCTGTTTATGATAGGAAGGAGATTATGAATTGTTTTAACAAGCACTTTATATCTTCTGGCTCTTTGTTTGACTCTCTGAACCCAGTCTCTGTAAAATCTGGCACAAACCTTCCGGTGTACACTGGTCAGCCATTTAACTTTGTTCCTTTCTCTGTGCAGGAGGTCTGTAAAGCTCTTAAACTGTTAGATCCTAGAAAATCTCCAGGGCCAGACTTACTAGATCCTTACTTCTTGAAACTGGCAGCTGATTTTGTAGCAGAGCCTCTCACAACACTTTTCAACCTCACACTGGACATGAATAAAATTCCCTCAGTATGGAAATCAGCTTTTGTTGTTCCTCTATTAAAAGGGGGCGACCCAGCAGTGTTAACTAATTACAGACCAATATCTAATCTATCTGTGCTGGCCAAAGTTCTTGAAGCTCTTGTGTGTGAGCAGTTAAAGGAGTTTTTGCACATCAATGCCATTTTATCTGAATATCAATCAGGCTTTAGGAAGAATCACAGTACTATCACAGCTGCAATTAGAGTGGTAAATGATATTACTATTGCACTTGATAAAAAACAACACTGTGCATCCCTTTTTATTGATTTGTCAAAAGCATTTGACACTGTTGATCATTGTATTTTAAAACTTAGACTCTTCCAGTCAGGACTCTCTGAGAGAGCAGTGGCATGGTTCTCAAACTACCTCAGTAACAGGACTCAGTGCATTAAATCTGACGGTCTATGTTCTGACTTTGTTACAGTGCACAGCGGAGTGCCACAGGGTTCTGTATTAGGTCCCCTTCTATTTATCATTTACGTAAACAATCTTAGTCTACATGTGCCAGATGCAAACTTGCACTTCTATGCTGATGATACAGTTATTTACAGCTGTGGTTCAACTCTTGTCCAAGCCATCGACTCCTTGCAGAAAGCCTTTTCTGCTGTCCAGCACTCATTACATCAGCTTAAACTTGTTCTCAACGCAGACAAAACAAAGCTCATGTTGTTTTCTAAATCAAGGAGACGAGCCCAAACAATCCCATCAGTAACCACTCTTGAAGGTAATAAAATAGAGTTGGTTCACACCTATAAATATCTGGGAATCTTAATTGATGACTCGCTTACCTTCAAACCACATGTAGAGAATCTTGTGAAAAACCTGAAGTTAAAACTGAGATTTTATTTTCAAAATAAGTTGTGTTTCTCTTTTAATACAAAGAAGCGGCTTGTTGCTGCAACATTCTTGCCTGTGCTGGATTATGGTGATATTCTATATATGAATGCTTCTGCTCAATGTCTTCGAATGGTTGATTCTGTGTATCATGCTTGTCTGAGGTTCATCACTAACTGTAAATTTCAGATTCACCACTGTGAGTTATACTCTCAGGTAGGATGGCCTGCTTTGGTAAGTCGGAGGAACTCTCATTTATACAGTTTTATATATAAGGCGATACTTGGGTTGCTGCCTTCTTATATATGTTCCCTGCTTGTAATGAAACATGCTGGTCGGTATTCTCTTCGTCCGCATGGTTACTTGTTGCTTTCTGTTCCATTTGCCCGAACTGAACTTGGTAAAAGAGCTTTTGTCCATTTAGCACCCTTGGCCTGGAACAAACTGCAGAAGGAATGGAAAATGACTGAATTCATTTCATTAAGTGATTTTAAATCTAAACTACGAATCCTTGAGGCCAAGTCCATAACATGCAACTGTTTCAATTAGATTGATTGTCATTTTAACTGACTTTTTATTTTATTTGAATTTTATTGAATTTTATTTTTATTTTATTTGTATTCTTTCACTTATTGTTGCATGTGTGTTGTTGCTGCCTGTGTTTGAGTAATTTCTGTAACTGTGAGACATCTGCTGCTGCCTATCTTGGCCAGGTCTCCCTTGAAAAAGAGGTTTTTAATCTCAATGGGATCTTCCTGGTTAAATAAAGGTTAATAAATAAATAAATAAATAAGTATACCCCTACTGCTTTCACAAGTTTTAAGAGGATAAATGGCATCCACATGCTGCTAATCAAATCCATGAGGATGTTTAACTAACCATCAAGCGAATTCAACCCAAAGTCAGACTGTACAATGCTCAGATAAAGTCCAATAAAAAAAGAGCTGCACGTCAGACTCTACAAAGCCTCACAAAGCATGTTAGATGTTAAAGATCATGAGAGTACAAATAGAAATTGGACTCCAGCAAATAAACAAAAATATTCTAAGGCTGTTTTCAACATTTATGTACTCATCATCATTTTTGGAGGGATAACCCAGGCAATTTTGATCAGGCTCTACAACAGTTACTAGACTGTATGCTTGTCATCCTCTATCTTATCAAATTTATTGGTATAATGAGCAGTGTGATGGCTTCTTTGTGGCTATGTTTGGGTAGTGGTCGATTTAATTATTGCAGAGAGGGCAGTTGCATTACTATGGATAGGTGGATATAGTGTCCTTTTAATTCTGTGGTAAGAAACATTTAGCACGTTATTCCTGTCGACAGCAAAATATAAAACTAGATGCTAAAGCCATTGTTTTATTTCTAGGACTTGAGTGATTTCATGCCCTGTGTCTTGCTGCTGTTTACCTGCATATGGTATTTATATTGGCTCATTTAGTGACTTGCTCCAGTCACCACAGAGAGTGCCATATGGGCATTCCTTTTTGGAGTGTTTGCACTGGGATGAATTGTTATAATGACCATCAGCAGCGCAGGTGACGGTTCACCTGTGGAATCTAACTTACCATTTGATGTGTGTACTTTTTATTTTCTTTGTCTTAAAAGTGTGTGTGTGTGTGTGTGTGTGTGTGTGTGTGTGTGTGTGTGTGTGTGTGTGTGTGTGTGTGTGTGTAATGTTTTCATATTGTTTGCCTGGAATACATTTTAGCTATGATAGGTCGTGTCACAGTCAATTTATATTGTGAACCAGACTGGAATTATAATTTGTTTTTAACAAATGTATTAAAGGTATTTTAATTTTGGAAGCAATCTGCTTTAGTAGTGCACTTTCAAACCAGTGTAGGCTTTTGGTTAGGATGTTTGAAAACACTGTATATTTCCTAGGGGTGAAATTCCACTAGGTGGCGTGGTCGCAGCTTAATCATAACATCTCTGACCACCTACACACACACACACAAAAAAATTACCTACAACTATGTGAGAAACTGATAACATTGTAAAGAAAGTGGTTACTGCAAGTCATTGCTGCTAAAGGTTTTTTAAAGCTACTGAATGATGGGGTATAATTAGTCTTTCACAAGACTACAAAGAGTCCTGTGAAAGCTTTATTTTTCATCAGACTGTAAAGTTCAATATGGCCCACGCTCTCTCAGTTTGATGAAAACGGAACTTTGTATCAGAAGTAACGTTCACCTCTCCCACTTAAAATGGGTTTTCATTTATTCTTTTAAAAGTCAGAGGTTACATTGATAGTCCTTCGAATTCCATTAGTACCTCATTAAAATGGGAGTATTTTATTTTTTAAAAAACACATATAGAAATTATTAGTTTTAGTTTGCTTTTTTGTGCATTTACCACCAAGATACCGAAAGTTAGGCCAAAAAGAAACTCAAAGTTAACTAAAAAGTTTTACTCCTGTCAACTCAATAAAATAATCAATTTTTCAGATAGATACAGAGTTAAGGAAAATCCCTTTGTACTTAAAGAACATCTTTATTACTCACCACATAGTGAAAAGATGAGTATGAAGAAGCTTAGCATCCTCACAGATAGCATGCTTGAACAGCATGCAGGAGGAATAATGAGATGGAAGGAAGTGAGCAGTGTTTCAGGATCGTCCAGACGATGTCCAGCTTAAGGACCCGGGTTAGATGAATATCAGTTCGATGCAGGAGATATGATGTCCGCCTGACAGGCTGGCAGTATCACATGCAGAAAGAAAACATAGAGGAAATTCAATGCTCTTGTGTACAGGAAACACTGTGAAACCCAAAATACAAAACCACATCCAGAGCCAGCGCTTTGTGAAGTAACGGTAGCTTAGTGATGCCCCTCCCCCTATGTTTTGTGCCATTATTCACTGTTCTTTTACAAAGTGTCTAATTTCTACAAAGAAGAGAGAAATTATGTGAGTTTACAGAGAAATACAAATTCTAGCACAAAAATGCACCACAGAAGGCAGATTTGTCAACCTAATCCATTTTAGTGATCACCCAGTTATTCACAGTCGATGTACATGTCATAGTTTTTATGTTTTTAATAAACACAGACACAGAAAGTTTGTTTCATTCTCTCTACACTTATGTGAGAATCATCCACATCATCTTTTTCTGTTTGCACATGTTCAGAATATAACCCTTTTTATGCTGGTTTGGTCATCATGGAAACTTGTTTGAGGGAGCAGGATCCTCCTTTGAACGCCATCGTGGTAGTGGCTTTAATAGTGTCTAATAATAGTGTTTAATAGTGTATATGACAGAGTTATTTATTGTATTATTTATTTCTTTAGTTATTATTAGTTATTTTAATTAGTTATTATTATTTATTTAGTTATTTATTGTAAGTGTTAATTCCTGGCTTTCAAAGGGCAAAAGGTCACCTATACTGCTCCCATTTTTGACCCATCTTGTCTCCTCTAGATGACTTTCCACCCTCCCTGAGCTCGACTCTGCTCACACCAGACCCACATGCATCAGCTAGTACTCTGCGGTCAGTCCTGCTATGCCCTTGAGTGAAGGGAAAATATGCATTAAGGGAGGATGTACAAAAAGCAACATGCAAATACAGTTTTATAATATGTCAACATATAGCATTTTGAAATTCAGTAGTATTAAATAAAAACATGAAAGGCATTTTATAAAGTTCCCTTACCACTAGAGAAAGTCTCATAAACAACTTCTCAGTTTTGTTTAAATAAGCAATTGAAAATCTGAGTGTAAAACCACGGTGGTAAGATGGGCATAGGAATCTGAAAAAGTAAAAACGTATGCAAAGAGATCAGCCTTAATGGTCTGTCATGACAGGCATGCTCTCGCAACCACACCATGTGCTCTCTTTCTCTTTAGACATTTGAGGAAGTGGTGAAAAAAAGAAAAGAAGACACTGGAGGAAGTGGTGCAACACAGAAATTATCCACACTTTTGTGTTCTATTGTTCATATCCTGTTCTTAACTGCAAGCTCAAAAGGCAAGTATTATAAAAACATAAAGTCTTTTGTTCAGTGATAATGCTGCTAGCTGTTTTTCTCAGACAGATAGGATCGAAACCAGGGAGTCATTAATGCTACCAGCCTCTGCTGTTTATCTGAGCAGTTAAATAAATTTGACAGGAAATAGATACACTGCTCAAAAGATTAAAGAAACAGTTTGAAAACACATCATAACTCACCGGGAAGAAAATCACAATAGATAATATGTTGGAAATTAAAGGAGGCCACATCATTTAAGGGGAATGACAGTTATCAAGCTATCAAAGTGAAAGAAATGATGTGACAGGCTAGCACATTTTGCTGATACTTTTTTATCTGCAAACAGCAAAAAGATAGTATGTCTCAGTGTGCATGCTTTCTACCCTAATTGAGCACTCAAACCATGTTGTACAACAAGCTTCACTGACACACAAGTTCACCAATCTGTGGGCTCATTCACTATTTTATAAAAGGCTGCAAAGGTAAACACCTCAATTCTAAGAAGGTTTGTAATAGTACAGCATATAAAGTTCTTTTTTGTGTTAAAAAAAAAAACCCCAAAACAAATTCATGATTTGTTTTAGTCACAATACACAGCATTCGTGAGCATATGAGTATGGTTGTGTTTAGCAATTTGTAGCTCCAGGCAAGACATTTAGTGTTAAGAAGAGGAAAATGCTTGGCACCAGGGGTTTGTGTTGCTGTTTTCACTAGCCTAGCAAAAAGCCCTGCCTTGCATTCTCATATCTGTCTCCAATCCCCATGCCATCTACAACACAGATACTGGAAAACAATCCTGTGATTTTGCTTTGTGCAGATATACATCATGACACTACTAAAAACCACTTGTAATGTTGATTTGATAGGTTAGTGGAGCATTCTGCAACTAAGCATGAGTGTAGATGTGTGTAATCACATACACCACAGATGGTGGTGGTAAACATCTCATTCTCTTTATTCTAAAGCTTCTCAAGGACTCCTTGCTCTTTTTCAGTAGTGTTAGAATCTTAAAAAGAAGGCGACTGGAGTTCTTTAAACTCTAGGAAGTTTAATCATCATGTTCTTTAGCTCTAAAGACTATGACCCGGATTACTGAGAAACTACACAGATACAGTTTCAATTTCCCTATCATAAAATCACAATTATTTTTGTTAAACCCCTTTAATAAAGCTGAAAATCTGCACTTCAGTTACATTTTAATTGAGTTTAAATGTTTGATTGTCCAAAACTTTATAGACCCCAACCATATCAAGTTTCAGTTGCAGCTGTTATAACTGTATAGTTGCCATGTTATCAATAATCCATAACTTGTTGTCCAACTTGACTTCAGTGGCAGATATGATATAATTTGATTTTAAAAGCTAGGGTTGTTGGCTTTTATTGAGCAATGACCTGCAGTTTGCACTGGCGCAGTTTGCAGCCAAGTTTGAAGTGACTGGGATCTAAATTACCTCCAAGTCTGATGCCCTGGCTCTCAGCTGGAAACAAGTTGCTGCCACAAGTGGAGACGCTTAAGAGTCTCAAGATCTCAAGAGCAAACAGATTGGTACAGTATCTGTGTTGATGCTGATTTTGTACTACTCTGTTGTGTTGAACACAGAGCGTGGAGTGTGAAGGCAAAGATGTACTGGTCAGTACAAGTTCTAGGTAGTGACTCAGAAAATGAGACCATGGATCCAAGTGGCAAAGGTTAAATCCTCCAAAAGGGGGCTGGCCTCTCCCTTGGAGATCAATCAATCAATCAATCAATCTTTATTTATAAAGCACTTTTCATACAGAAAAAATGTAGCACAAAGTGCTTTACATAGTTAAAAGCAGCCCACCCCACCCTCCAACTCACTCCCCACACTCTCAATACACATATATCCCCCCACCCCCACCCACACACACATACATACACACACGCGCACACTTAAAGAGTAAAAATTGGGCTGGGCTCGCATGAGCCAAGTGAGGAAACATTATAACAGAGAGCCGTCTGCACCGGGAGCCGGTCACAGACCGCAGCCTCCGGGCTGGGCACACAGCCGGAGGGAGGCAAAGCAGCCCCCCAACCAGGCTGAGAGGACCCCAGAGACCCAGCAGCCACGGTCAATAACAGCCCCGGTGCAGAGAGCGCCCTCCGAGGAAACACTGGAGATATGACGCAATACGATGTATACAGGGTAAAATGATAAAATAAATAAGAACAGGATACAATATAAATATAAATATAAATATAAATAGAGTAAGAAGATTAAAAAATGAATAAGAATAAAATCAAGAAATATTAGGTAAATCCTAAATTAATAATAGAATAACAGGATAGAATAAATAAGCATAAAAAATAAATAAACGCTAAGTAAAAGCTAAATTAAAAAGGTGGGTCTTGAGCCTGTTCTTAAAAACATGTACGTTCTCTGCGGCCCTGAGCTCCTCCGGCAGGCTGTTCCACAGACGAGGACCATACCACTGAAAAGCTGCCTCTCCGTGAGTATGTGTCCTGACTTTAGGGACAATCAAAAGGCCAGTACCAGAGGACCTCAGGGTCCGCGAGGGTTCGTATGGTAAAAGCAGATCTGAGAGATAAGAAGGCCCAAGACCATTAAGACATTTAAAAACCAATAAAAGAACTTTAAAATCGATCCTGAAACACACGGGGAGCCAGTGCAGCGATTCTAAAACCGGTGTAATGTGGGCCCGCCCTCTGGTCTTCGTCAGCACACGAGCTGCCGAGTTTTGCAAGAGTTGTAAAGTTGAAATATTCTTCTTAGGAAGACCAGAGAGCAGGGCATTACAGTAATCAATGCGACTGGTAATAAAAGCATGCATCAGCATCTCCGTGTTGGCCCGAGAGAGAATAGGGCGGACTCTGGCTATATTTTTTAGATGATAAAATCCAATTTTGGTTACATGTTTAACATGTGGGATAAAACCAAGCTCAGAGTCAAAAATAACACCCAGGTTTTTCACTTGTAGCGAAGGACATAGTGAAAATGACACAAGGAATTTGGGCATTTGGGCATTTGGTAGGGGCTCAGAATAGAGCTGCTACTTCTTCTCCAAATTGAAAGAGCCAGTTGGCGTGGTTCAGGCATTAAATCAGGATGCCTCCTGGCCCTTCTAGGCATGTCCTACCACAACCCAGTATCACAGCAAAATGTTTAATGACATCTCAGTCCACTGTGTCCATTTCACGCTTTGGAGATGCAAATCATGATTCATGTTTCATATTTAGACTATTTACATAAGTTGAAACTCCACTTAAGTACCTCAATAGTGTATGAGTTTGTTATGATCCTGTACATGATTTTCTTAGGTTTTGAAATTTAAGAAATGTGTTTATTGTTTGGGTTTTGATTTCTGTTCTTTTCTTTTTTTGGAGTTCTGGTACACAAACAGTTCACAGACTGGGTTAAGTTGAAAATAATGTTTTTATTAAACACACAGACACAGATTAAGTTTGTTTTATTCTCTCTACACATGTGAAAATCATCTACATCATGTCTTACCTTTGCATATGTCCATAATTTAACCTTGTTATGTGAGTTTGATCACCATGGAAACTCTCTTCAGGTTGGTTAAGTAGTGTCCACTCCGATACCACACATCATTCATATTGGATTGGGCACATATTTGATACTACCAGGCTCATTTATGATAATTTAAATAACCACATTAATGGGAAAAAGTCAACATACAGCAGACAGCAATCAGATGGGATCAGTGGAAGTGGAATCCAAACTGGTGAGACATTGTGCCAGGAGAGGGAGTCCCCTTGGATTGCTATGATATTAACCCGACTGTAGCTGTTACCAGTCACTGTCAGGTTCCACATAGAAGCTGTTATATTTAGTTCTAAAGTAAGCAATGTCTAATGAATAGATTATGTAGTAGAAGCAATATTGCCTTCCTCTACATAAATTATAGAGGTCAGTTAGCATTTATCTAAATAAATAAATGCATCAGTTGTTCACTTCTATTGCATGCAGTTTATTAAAGTTTGAGTTTCATTTCAAATTCAAATTTTTATTTGTCACGTACACAGTCATACACAGTACGATATGTAGTGAAAATGTAGTGAAATGCTTTCTTTATTAGTTCCATACCATCACTGCTCACGCTCTTACTATAAAGCTGTCATTTACTCCCAATTTTTACTTGGTGAACGGTGAACGTAAAGATGTGAAGTTCTTCTCTCTTTGGCCTGGTGTTGGAAATGGTGAGTGTGACGAAGGTGTGCTCCCTGGCTCAGCTGCAGGGAAGGGGTGGTGCAGTGAGTTCAAGGGGCAGTGCCAGAGAGGTTGGTGGGACAGGTGTGTGGTGTTTTAGTTAATGAGCTCTCTCGCTCTCTCTTTTCCTGTGTTATATTTAATGAAGCCGGAGGCTCCATCATTAGGTACGGGCTCAAAATCAAAATTGCTGGTGATATCCAAATCAACACAGTCTCCGTCTGTTTGGGAAGTGCTGCTTGTAAGCAGACTACATGCAAATGATAAATGAACATTCAGGCTCTCCGCAGGTCAAATGCAAAAACGTTCCTGGGTACAAACCATGCTGGTAATTCAAATGTCTAAATACCACTGAGTAACTTGTGTGGAGTATCTTACAAATGTAACAGATGAACTTTTCCAGTCAAAGTGCTGAATAGTGGATGTATTCAAACTGTACTGTAAAGAATTCTTGCTCTGATTTCCCTGATCCAAGGATTCTCCTTCACACTGCCAACATCAATGCCATACATCGTGGTCTGGATGAAAGTGTAGAAGACACAGGAGGAAGGGCTGAGCGGGGCCGGTTTCCTTGAGAAAAACCTCCACGCAGAAGGACGGCAGACACTTCACAGTCCCATACACCCTCGTCAGGATCATGCTGTGCAGAAACAAGCACCTCATCCAATTCTGCACTCTGAGGCAGATTGCAATCTTTGATGATCCTTGGCTTGAAGAGTGTTGGCCACTTGGTGAGTAATTTTGAGCTAGAAGAAGGGAGTAATACAAGAACTTTGTCTCCGGGTGAAAATTGCCTGAGTGTGGCCTCTCTGTTATACAGGCAATGCTGACATTGCTAAGCCTGGAGCAAATTCTCCCAAATCAACCTCCCCAGTGTGTGGATTTTTACTCTCAGGTCCAGCACGGATTGAATTTCATTCTTTGAGGGGCTTGGACCTTCCTCGCAGCTTTCCTTAATCAGGTCGAGCACCCCACGCAGCTTCCTGCTGAACAGCAGTTCAAAGGGAATAAATTCAGCCACTCCAACAACCCAGTCAATAAGTTCAAAGAGGACCTACATTAATGGTAGGGGGCACAAAGGTGCTTTTGGTATGGTTGGCTGGTTAATAAGTTGGCATTCCAGAAAGGATGCGCACCAGCAGCGCACATCCTCTCGGATGCCTGGCCAAAAAAATTGGGTCATAATTCGCTCTTGTCAAACCCCCTATGCCCTGCCCTGCCATGGGGTTATAGTGAGCCACCAACAAGTGGGTGTGTGTCTCCTCCGTGCAAGTGTCACAACTCACTCGATACAGCCTATCTTTTAAAAATACAAAACACAGGTAGGTCCGCATGGCTTCAGGGCACACCACGTAAGCATCAATTTCAATCACTTGGTCAAAGGCTGAGCATAGGATGTCATCACGAGACTGCTCCAGTGGAAAATCTCCCATGATGGGAATTACATTACATGCTACTAATGGTTGTGATCGCATCCCCGCATAGGGTGAGAAGCTTAGCAATCCGGGAGGGGCTCATTATGGACATACTTAAGAGTCCATTCTTTCCCATCGAATGGAGCCAGTTGAGGTGTTTTTTTGCATCTGACAAGGATGCCTCCTGGGCGCCTCCTGGGTGAGGTGTTCCAGCATTGTCCTACTGGGAGGGGGCCCTGGGGCAGACCCAGGACACGCTGGAGAAATTACATCTCTCGGCTGGCCTGGGAACACCTTGGTGTTCCCTGGACAAGCTGGAGGAGGTGGCTGGGGAGAGAGAGGTCTGGGCTTCTCTGCTTGGGCTGCTGGCCCCGGCCCCAGATAAGTGGAAGAGGACGGACGGATGGACTCTTAAGTATGTCCATAATGACCACTCCCAATAAAAAACTTAACACCCTCAACTCTGCTACATCCAGATCCACTTCCTGTCTTTTTGTTAGTGCCACCATCTTCAAACATCACACATGAGACACAGGTCTCACTATCATCTTGCAAACCTTCAACTTTCACCGTTGCTGCTATTCTTCTGGCACAAGGAACCCCTGACTGCACTCTCTTATTAATCTTACTTGTACAATGTCCATTGCTTTGGGTGATTGACCCCACATTACCAGGTATTTAAACACATCTACCTTCACTATCTTTACTCCTTGCAGCTTCATTGTTACGCATGTGTCCTTCTCATTTACACACACGTATTGTGCTGACTTTACAGATAACAGATACAGATTGTGAGTATCATAGATTATGAAGAATCCTGCATAAAATACTAATCACCATCACATGCCTCTGACACTTAACTTCCTCACGCAGTACAGTAGTTCCCCTCTTGGGAACTGGCCAGATGAGATATATAATCTCTCCACGGGGGTCTGGGTCTCTCCCAGGGTCTGCCATGGTTGCCAGTTAGGCTGAGAATACCTCTTCTCATCCTATCTCTAAGACTGACCCCAGCCTGTGTACAGAGGAAGCTCATTTTGTCTGTCTGCAGTCCTGACCTCAATCTCAATGAACATTTGGAGATCAGCTTGGACATCCTGTTTGTGCCAGAGTGAGCAGCACAACCACTGACTGGCAGTGTGTGAAAAGCTGGTGACCAGGATAAGGAAGCTGTGCCGGGCTCTTGTCTCTATGTATGTTTTTTTCCAACAGTGTAAGATTTATTGCAAAAAAAACCATTGTTATAACAAAAAAAATATTAAACTCAAATTTCCTTACATGATGTGTTAAGTTTCTAAGTTTTATTATCTGCTGCCTGAGAAATCTCTGAACCCTTACATGCGATTTCAGATTTAACAGCTATTGGTCAATGTGAAACTGCCTCTGTAGTCAGACTTTGCTTGTGATATTTATTTATTTTTTTATTTATCTTTTGATTACTTGTTTTTTAAGAAAGGAAAACACATGACATAATTTTTTTTTAATATTTATTTAATTAATAGAAAAGTAATAGAAATAATAGAAAATAAAACTTTTTTTAAAAGCCCATCAGCATGGATCCATTGTTGAAGTGGGTGGGCCCACATTTCCAGGAATGTGAAGCTTGGAGTTTTTTATACAAGGGTATGAAATGGGTGTAGAACTTCTTTTTTAATGAAAGAAAAATAATTAGGTAGCACATTAAATTAAGTTTTTGCTTCGATTTACAGAAAGCAGCAGATATCTTATTTGTTTCCATTAGTTTGTGTCAAAGGGATATCTTTGTCAGAAACAAAACTATAATGTCCATGTTTTTTCCACTGATTGCGACAGTAGAACACAATGAAGATGGAGATGATGATGGCTGCTACAAATGGCAAAGCCCAAATGACTGCAAAATTGATTTTATTGGTTTTACCTGTAAGATAAAAAAAATAAAACCAAAGTTTACTTCTCAAAACTTCCTAAAATACATTGATCAATTTAAACATCAGCTAACACTTCTCTTTAGTCATCAGTGTCCTCTAAATGTCCCACAGCAATATTAGGCTTGAAATAAACAAAGACGTGTACCTCTTGGTTCAACATGAACATTGATCGTCTTGGTTACGCTTCCCAGATAATTGGCAGCTGTGCAGGTGCAGGTTTTAGTGCGATTTACTCGAGTTATATTGAGACTGTTTGTGTTCGCCAACATATTCTCCCCATCACAAGTCCAGTTATAGACAGAAGGAGGGTTTCCTTCAGCTTCACAACTCAAGGTGATATTAGAACCTTCAAGTAGATAGTCATGATTACTATCTTTTGTGTTTACCTCTGGAGCATCTGAAGAGACAAAAAGATGTTTGTTATTCGTTTAAATAATTACATGTTGTATGCCTCATTTTCACATTGTTAAATTCAGTTTAGAAATGAAAAAATCCAAGAAATATTCTGTTTTTGTGTAAACAGCAGGATGTTTACTCACAGTGGGCTGAAACATTGTGTGTTTGAGAAATAGCGGGAAGTTTTGGTCCACGTGGTCCAAAGTCCAGCTTGGCCTCACATCTGAGCTCAACGACTTTTTCTTCTTTGCTGATGTTGACTCTCAGAATAGAGGACTCATTTACTGGTGTTTTGGTTGTGCCACTGAAAGATTCTGTCTTGATGATTTTATTGTTTTTATACCAAGTAATAGTGAGATACTGAACAGGAGCAACATTGATGATGTCACACTGCAGTTTGTATTGTGTCTTGGTGTACTGCTTGTCCTCTTTGTGCTTCAACATCAGACCATGATTCATTTCAGAGATTGACACGGTCTCTGGGGTTTCTGCAAATGAAGCAAAGTAAAAAATACATTTAGAACATATGACAAATGGATGCGCTTGTTAGCATCAATATGAGAACAATGAATGCATAAATGCATTGATATTAAAAGGTTGGGTTTTTCTTGCCACTAACAGAGTCTTCTTCACAGTTCTACATGAAAGTACAACATTTGGATCAGAGTTACAGCAGGTTACTCGACAACATCGTCTTCAAAGTTGCAGTGTCAGCAAACTGAAATTATGCCTTTGTTATACAAAAATAAATAAATAAAAGTATTTTACATCATAGCCTGTTTCATCTTAATTTCTAGTACAATAATGCAGTTTTGACAGATGTACTTACTATAAACAATGATGACTGGGCTCACAGAACACTGAAAATTGTCATTTAGAGTGATGCTGCAGAAAGGACTTGGAGTCCACCATTTCAGGTTTTTAACCATCCAAGTGACATCAGAACCAGGTTTAAATTCTTTGTCTCCAGCAGGAGTCACCCAGGCCATTTCAGCAACATCTGTGGCTGATGTGCTGCATTTGATTGAAACTGGATCTCCAAATCTCACAACCATTTCAGACGGTGCCAGAGTTAGAGGACAACCTGCCATTCACAATACCTTCAGTTAGACATGATTTGTTATCAAATCAAAAATAAGACCCACAACAAAAGAATAACACCTACAACATTAGAGATCAAATAAAAATAAATTTAAGAAATAAATAACAACTAAATAATAATAAAAGATGTGTACCTCTTGGTGTGATATGAACATTGATTGTCTTAGTTATGTTTCCCAGATAATTGGTAGCTGTGCAGGTGCAGGTTTTGTTGCGATCGACTCGAGTAATATTGAGACTGTTTGTGTTCTCCAACATATTCTCCCCATCACAAGTCCAGTTATACACAGGAGGAGGGTTTCCAACAGCTTCACAGCTCAATGTGATGTTAGTGCCCTCAAGTGGTGAGATGTCAACAGTACAACTTGTGTTGATCTCAGGAGCATCTGAAGAGACAGTTTTTCTTATCATTTTCACATTTACATAATAGAAAGCTGTAATGAATAGAACTTTTGTTTAATCTAGCCTAAAAAATACAATTAAATAATCTTCTGTTTGTGTGTTAACCTCAACATTTTTACTCACAGTGGGCTGAAACTCTGTGTGTTTGAGAAATGGCAGGAAGTTTTAGTCCATGTGGTCCAAAGTCCAGCTCAGCTTCACATCTGAACTCAGTGGCTTTTTCTTCTCTGCTGATGTCGATTCTCAGAATCGAGGACTCATTTACCAGTGTTTTAGTTGTTGTGTCATTGAAAGACTCTGTCTGGATGGTTTTATTATTTTTGTACCATCTCACAGTCAGATGTTGAACAGGAGCAACATTTATGATGTCACACCGTAACCAATATTGTGTTCTTGTTTCTTTATTGTAAGGCACTATGTGTACTTGTTCCTCCATCATTTGACTTTGATTCAGTGGATATATTGACACAATGTTTGGTGTTTCTGTGAACAGAGCAAAGAAAAATCAATTTTAAAAATCCATTCATCCATCCATCCATTTTCTTCTCCTTTTCAATTGAGAGTCTTCTATGGGGATAAACCAAGGGCAGCTGTCATTAGGGAAGCGCTAGAGTCCACACTGGGCTGGTCACCAATATGTCACATAGAAAGAGATAATCTTTCACTCCTATGGACAACTTAGAATCACTTCCATGCAGCCTCCACCATCATATCTGAGCATTTACAGTGGCACTTTCAGGAAGAGAAATCATTGCTTTATTATATAAAAACTGTCAGTTCATGCTGTTTATAATACACTAACAAAGTTGTACACATGTACTTACTGTAAACAGTGATGACTGGACTCACAGCACACTGGGATCCATCAACCAGAGTAGCATAGCAGGAAGGACTTGGAGTCCACTCTTCTAGTTTTTCAACCCTCCAAGTGACAACAGGAGGACGCTCAAATCCTGTACCTCCAAATGGAGCCTCCCAGCCCATTCCTTCAACATATCTGGCAGATGTGCTGCAGTTGATTGCAACTGGATCTCCAAATTTCACAACAGTTTCAGAAGGTGTCAGTGTTAGTGGGCAACCTGCCATTCACAAGCAAATATATTCAGAGTTAGAGATGATTTGGTGTAAAATAAGACATAAGTCAGCAGTTTCATCTAAATCATCCACAATTTTAGATGTGAAGTAAGAATATATACCTCTTGGTTCAACATGAAGATGGATTGTCTTAGTTATGTTTCCCAGATAATTGGTAGCTGTGCATGCGCAGGTTTTATTGCCATGTACTCGAGGTAAACTGAGACTGGTTGTGTTCTCCAACATGTTTTTCCCATCACAAATCCAGTTATACACAAGAAGAGGGTTTCCAACAGCTTCACAGCTCAATGTGATGTTAGTGCCCTCAAGTGCATAAGTGTCATCAGCACTATTTTGTGTCTTTAGCTCCGGAGCGTCTGAAACGATAAACAGTTTTTTATCAGTTCTCACATTTACACAATTGAAAGCTGAACAGAAGGGAACTTGTGTTTAATCTTTAAAACAAATAAAAATAAACTTCTGTTCATGTGTAAACAGCAGGATATTTACTCACAGTGGGCTGAAACTCTGTGTGTTTGAGAAATGGCAGGAAGTTTTGGTCTGTGTGGTCCAAAGTCCAGCTGAGCTTCACATCTGAACTCCACTACATTTTCTTCTCTGCTGATGTTGACTCTCAGAATAGAGGACTCATTTACTGGAGTTTTGGTTGTTGTGTCATTGAAAGATTCTGTCTGGATTTTTTCACTGTTTTTGTACCAGCTAACAGTGACATACTGAACAGGAGCAACATTGATGACGTCACATTTCAGATCATACTCTCTGCCCTCCACCATTGAACCATGACCCATGTCAGACACTGACACAGAATCTGGAGTTTCTGTAAATAAATAAGCGAAATCATTGCTATATCATATTACAAATTTCAATTCATATAGTTTATAACACAATAAAGCATTGTGGACATTGTGGTCTCATGTACTTACTGTAAACAGTGATGACTGGACTCACAGTACACTGTGATCCATCAACCAGAGTAGCATAGCAGGAAGGACTTGGAGTCCACTCTTCTAGTTTTTCAACCCTCCAAGTGACAACAGGAGGACGCTCAAATCCTGTACCTCCAAATGGAGCCTCCCAGCCCATTCCTTCAACATATCTGGCTGATGTGCTGCAGTTGATTGAAACTGGATCTCCAAATTTCACAACAGTTTCAGAAGGTGTCAGTGTTAGTGAGCAACCTGCCATTCACAAGCAAATATATTCAGAGTTAGAGATGATTTGGTGTAAAATAAGACATAAGTCAGCAGTTTCATCTAAATCATCCACAATTTTAGATGTGAAGTAAGAATATATACCTCTTGGTTCAACATGAAGATGGATTGTCTTAGTTATGTTTCCCAGATAATTGGTAGCTGTGCATGCGCAGGTTTTATTGCCATGTACTCGAGGTAAACTGAGACTGGTTGTGTTCTCCAACATGTTTTTCCCATCACAAATCCAGTTATACACAAGAAGAGGGTTTCCAACAGCTTCACAGCTCAATGTGATGTTAGTGCCCTCAAGTGCATAAGTGTCATCAGCACTATTTTGTGTCTTTAGCTCCGGAGCGTCTGAAACGATAAACAGTTTTTTATCAGTTCTCACATTTACACAATTGAAAGCTGAAAAGAAGGGAACTTGTGTTTAATCTTTAAAAAAAAATAAAAATAAACTTCTGTTCATGTGTAAACAGCAGGATATTTACTCACAGTGGGCTGAAACTCTGTGTGTTTGAGAAATGGCAGGAAGTTTTGGTCTGTGTGGTCCAAAGTCCAGCTGAGCTTCACATCTGAACTCCACTACATTTTCTTCTCTGCTGATGTTGACTCTCAGAATAGAGGACTCATTTACTGGAGTTTTGGTTGTTGTGTCATTGAAAGATTCTGTCTGGATTTTTTCACTGTTTTTGTACCAGCTAACAGTGACATACTGAACAGGAGCAACATTGATGACGTCACATTTCAGATCATACTCTCTGCCCTCCACCATTGAACCATGACCCATGTCAGACACTGACACAGAATCTGGAGTTTCTGTAAATAAATAAGCGAAATCATTGCTATATCATATTACAAATTTCAATTCATATAGTTTATAACACAATAAAGCATTGTGGACATTGTGGTCTCATGTACTTACTGTAAACAGTGATGACTGGACTCACAGTACACTGTGATCCATCAACCAGAGTAGCATAGCAGGAAGGACTTGGAGTCCACTCTTCTAGTTTTTCAACCCTCCAAGTGACAACAGGAGGACGCTCAAATCCTGTACCTCCAAATGGAGCCTCCCAGCCCATTCCTTCAACATATCTGGCTGATGTGCTGCAGTTGATTGAAACTGGATCTCCAAATTTCACAACAGTTTCAGAAGGTGTCAGTGTTAGTGGGCAACCTGCCATTCACAAGCAAATATATTCAGAGTTAGAGATGATTTGGTGTAAAATAAGACATAAGTCAGCAGTTTCATCTAAATCATCCACAATTTTAGATGTGAAGTAAGAATATATACCTCTTGGTTCAACATGAAGATGGATTGTCTTAGTTATGTTTCCCAGATAATTGGTAGCTGTGCATGCGCAGGTTTTATTGCCATGTACTCGAGGTAAACTGAGACTGGTTGTGTTCTCCAACATGTTTTTCCCATCACAAATCCAGTTATACACAGGAAGAGGGTTTCCAACAGCTTCACAGCTCAAGATGATATTCGTGCCCTCAAGTGCATAAGTGTCATCAGCACTATTTTGTGTCTTTAGCTCCGGAGCGTCTGAAATGATAAACAGTTTTTTATCAGTTCTCACATTTACACAATTGAAAGCTGAACAGAAGGGAACTTGTGTTTAATCTTTAAAAAAAATAAAAATAAACTTCTGTTCATGTGTAAACAGCAGGATATTTACTCACAGTGGGCTGAAACTCTGTGTGTTTGAGAAATGGCAGGAAGTTTTGGTCTGTGTGGTCCAAAGTCCAGCTGAGCTTCACATCTGAACTCCACTACATTTTCTTCTCTGCTGATGTTGACTCTCAGAATAGAGGACTCATTTACTGGAGTTTTGGTTGTTGTGTCATTGAAAGATTCTGTCTGGATTTTTTCACTGTTTTTGTACCAGCTAACAGTGACATACTGAACAGGAGCAACATTGATTATATCGCACTGCAGTCTGTACTGTGTTTCTTCTCCTATCACATTCACAAGCTGTACAGAATGAAAAACTTCTGGATTATCTGGCAAACAAAATTAAGCAAAGTTAGTTAATGTCAACATTTATTTATTTTCTTAGCATTGTACTGTATTCAATTCAAATTAAACTTACTGAATAAAATAACTTTGAGTTCCTTGCTGCATTCATAAGACTCATTAAACTTCATTTTGCACTCGGCCGTCACATTCCAGTCTGACACTGGCACTAAGTGGGAGATAAACATTTCTTCATCTTCAGTGTCAGAGCTTTCATTCCCGACTCTCCAGTATAGTCCGTAATGATCGCCCAGTCTGGTGGTACAGTTTACAATTACAGGAATTCCTCCATATTCTGCAATAATCTCAGGTGGATCTGTCTTCAACTCTGTTGTGCATATGCTGTCAGCATCTATGAATAGACAAGAATAATGTTTTTATTGGACTTTTATTAGCTCTATAGCCCTATAGACTGTATACCCCCTTGAACTGAAGCTGAAAGTCTGCATTTTTGTCATATCTTGACTGTTCAGAGGCAAAACTATGTCTTTGTTCAACAAATTATGGGCGCAACTGCACATTCAAGAAAAAGACACACCCAAAAAGAGAGCAACATGGGGAACCAAATGAGCCTACCAGTTGCTGTGTAGTTGTTATTAAGGCAGAACAGGTGCTAACTGATTAAAGCTGCTAAAAAGCTGATTTGTCTTTATTTATAAATGTATTCAAATGTTGTCTGTTATTTAAAAACAGTTATTCTAATAAACTCAAACATTATAAATAAATGCAATCCTGTGAAAATGAAAATTCCCACAGGATTCTGCGCATTAATGTTGAAAAACAAAGTGCATCCTCACTGCTCCTATAGGGTTTCAGAGGGTATGTAGCAGCCAGGCTGTACTAATGAAATGCACTATTAATTGATCATCCTTTCAGGCGTGGACGTCCACGCATGACTCTGGATTTTCTACTTAAACATTTTAGTTTAACATTTAGTTTTGTTTATTATATTATTACCATATATTTTCTGATTAGTTTGGTCTCTATTCTTCTCATTTAGATTATTCTATTCTAGTTTTAGTTCATTTGCAGTGGTTATTTCCCTACATTCCTTTGTTCTCTGTGTCAAGTCAGCTTTTCTGTTCCCACGATGTTCCCGTATTTGCTTACTTCCTGTTTTATTTTGTTAGTCCCTCATCTGGCATTCACTGTGTTTTGTTTTACTTCCCTTGTCTTGTCTCCTGTGATTAGCTAGCTTGTCTTTCCCTAGTGTTTCCCATTGTTCCAATGACCTTATATGTATTTATAGCCTTTGTCTCCCCTCAGTTATTCATCCTGTTCTACTGTTTATCCGCCTGTGTGGTTTGTTGGAGTCTGTTTTCTGTCAGTCTTGTGAATTTACTGCCTCGGGTCGAAATAAAAGTTAGTTTTCAGTTTGTTTAAACCTTCTCAAAATCTGCACCTGGGTCCAAATTCTATGTAAATCCTGACCGTCAGACCGTACAATGGTCGAAACAACACACAACAAAACGATAGTTTAAAATAATTACTACAAGTCACTACTGCTAAGGTTTGTTTTGAAAGCTACTGAACCATGTAACCAAAAAGAAATATGTTTTTCACAAGTCCACATAGAGTCATGAAAACTTAAAAGGGGAGTATTTCATGAAACATGATCTTATTATTAGTTTTAGCTTTTGCAGTTACCATCACTAATAACATTCCAGTATCAAAACTGATCACACCATCAAGACACTAAAAGTTAAAAACCTAATTTTTATTCCTAACAATTCAATGAAATAGTTTTTCCCATACACACAGAGTTCTTGCAGAGCATCATTATTACTCACTGCACAGTGAAAGGAGGAGGATGAGAATGCTCAGCATCCTGACAGGCAGCATGCTTGGACAGCATGCAGAAGGAATGAGGTGAATGGAGCAGTGTTTCAGGAGCATCCAGAGACTATCCAGCTTCAGGACCTGGGTTAAATGAACGTCAGCTCGATGCAGATTCTACTTATGATGACCGACTAAAAGTTTCACAGGCAGAAAAAAAAACTAGAGAGGAAATTTAACGCCCTTGTGTACAGGAAACTCTGTGAAGCCCAAAATACAAAACCACATCTGCAGCCAGCCCTTTGTGGAGTAACGGTTGCTTATAGGTTGTCCTCCTCCCATATTTTATGTAATTTTTTAATGTAGTCTTTCACAAAGTGTTTTTTGTTTCTCTCCCCTGTTTTTTTGTCCAAATGGGAGTGAAAAATTATGCAATTTAAAAAAAAAAAATGTTGAGGAATACAAATTCTTTTAGGAAGTTGCACGACCGACAGCAGATTTCTCAAGTTAGTCAATATTAGTCATCATCCGGTTATTCATTTCATGCACATGTCACAGACTAGGTTAATTTTAAAATATCCTTTTTATTAAACGTAGAGTTACAAATAGAGTTTGTTTTATTCTTTCTGCACATATGTGAAGATCATCCACATCATGTCTTTCCTTTGCACATGTCCATAAGATAACCTTGTTATTTGGGTTTGATCATCATGCAAACCCGTTTAAGGGAGTACGATCCTCCATGGAACTCTGCCCAGTAAACGCCATCCTGGTACCGGCTTCGATAGTGTCCACCACGATACCACACACCATTCAGATTGGAGTGGGCACACATGTGATACCACCAGCCTCCCTTCTGATAATGAGCACAGTTACCTGATGACACAACAGAAGAAAATGAAGATGTTAAAAGGGAAATGTCACTATACAGCAGATAGCAATCAGGTAGGACCAGGGGAAGAGCAGACCGCCATAGCTGTCTTTGTCTCGATCCAAAGTGGTAAAGGCCTTGTTGCTGTGCCAGGAGAGGGAGTCCCCTGCATTGCCGTGATACAGTCCCAACCGCAGTCGATACCAGTCGCTCTCTGGTTCCACATAGAAGCTGTCATACTCAGCAAACACCTGCTGGCCACGCCAGTCTTCCAGGGCCACCCGCAACTTATACTGAGCCTGTTTGGTCAACCAGTACAGGTTTTCCAGACCAAGCCAGTACTCTCCATCTAGGTTCCCAAAGCCTTGCTGTAAAACATGATTAACCAGGTTTAATCACTCTAAGTTGCACAAATTCATCATGGCAACACTTAGACAGCAGATCTCCAGAGTAAGCGATGTCTAGTAGATTTATTAGCTCTTAAGAGCATACGTGCACACCTCCAGGATCTGTTTTAATCAAGTTTGTGGTATGTTTTCACTTATTACTTTTTATCTATTGATAATATCAAGCCCTTTCTCCTTATTAATACTAATTAGCGTTGCACTGTTGCCTCATGATCAAGACGGGCCTGGGTTCAATCTGGGGCCTTTCTATGTGGAGTTTGCATGTTCTCTGGGAACTCCAGCTTCCACCCAGAGTCCAAAGACATGCAGTCAGTGAGGTTAGGTTAACTGATTTAAAATTGCCCATAGATGTGAATGTGTGTGAATGGTTGTATGTCTCTCATCCTATGACATCTGAGATAGGCTCCAGCTCCCCCGCAACCCTGAATTGGATAAGTGCAAGAAGATGGATGGATAAGTAAAATGAGTGTAGCCTTTGTCATGTTTCATTTCTGTTGCATCCAGTTCGGAAGAGTTTGAGTTTCATTTGTTTAGTTAAGATCACTGCTCACTCACTTATTATAAAGCTGGTATTTACTCACTAATTTTATTAGACGAATGTAAAGATGCAAAGTTCTTCTCTTTTAAGCCTGAGAGACAGTGAGACTTCATTTATTTCAAAATGATCCCAGACATTTTATCTAGAGTTTTTCATTTTGGCTTTAAAGTTTTGCAGCTGTTACTGATTTTAATTTGATGATATTCTTTATGTGCATTTTTTTTAAAACAACATAGGTTTTAAGTGATTTTTAAGTGGAAGTAAATTTGTATTTGTAACACTCTTAGGTTCACAATGAAATACTTGATTGTGTTTAATTAAATTGCTAGTTTCAGACTTATACCTTATACTGTTCCCAGTCTCTAAAGAAGTTGATTGACCCATCTTGTCTCCTCTGGATGACCGTCCACCCTCCCTGAGCTTGACTCTGTTCACACCAGGCCTGCAGGAGTCGGTTGGAACTCTGCGGCCGGAGCAAATAGATCCCACTGGTAGTTTCACCTGATTCCAACACATGCTGACAGTCCCGCCATGGCCCTGAGTGAAGGGAAAATACAAGCAAGGTGACTAATAAAAGCAACATGCAATTATAGTGATGTAATATTACAACATATAACATTTTTTAGTATTAAGTACGAACATGGAAGATATCTTTAGAGGTCTTTTATGGCTTTAAAAAAAATATAGGACACTGGAAAACCCAACAGGAAGCTTCTAACAGAGGGTTTTGAAATTCAGTTTGGACATCAGGAAAATCACAGATCTTATTATTTCTCTTCCAGCACATATTCAGTGTCTCATGCCACACTGGTAAGATAGACACAGGAATGTGCACAAACAACAATGTATACAAAGAAGAGAGACTCCCACACCAAGTGATAAGCCCTAATGGTCTGTCATGACTTGAACTCTCTCTCTCTTTCTCATTACACACTGGAGGAAGTGTTGAGTTACACAGATGTTTCATCCTTTTGGGTTCTGCAGCTCATATTCTCTGGTTTGTAATTGCAAGTTCAAAAGGGAAGTGTTATAAAAAGTTCAAAAACTGTTCTGTGCATGTCTTCATTAGAAAGTGTTTTGTGCTGTGACAAGAGCTGCTGTTTTCAGAAGCTGAGGTTCCCAGGGTGGACAGATAATAGCAGGTCACTGACTCCAACAGCCACTAGTGCTTATCTAAGCAGTTAAATAAATCTGACAGGACATAGACATATATATAAACACCAAATAACTCTAATCAGGTGCTACTATAAACCATGTTTTCAACTCCATCTTTGAAGAAGCCGAGATGTTGTTCAAAATGTAAATAAAACGATAGAAAGATTTGTCAAGATGCATAAAGTAAGTGCTTTCTACGATGACAGAGCGCTCAACCATCAAGCTTCATTGATACAGTCACACACACACACATTCACTACTACATTACACGCAGGAAGGTTCACTTCCTTTCTGGGCCAAGATTATTTCAGTGAAAACAGAAATTGTGTTTGATATGGGTGTTGTACCCTCGACACAGAAGAAGAGAGGAACCATCTGGTTTGTTATCAGTGCATGGTTAAAAGACCACTATCTGTCATAGCATGGGTGACTTGCATATCTGTGGAGGCACAATTAATGCTGGGAAAACCTTTTTTAGACCTACAGCAGTTGGTCTCATCAATTCCCAAATATGGCGTTGTTAACTCAAGGAGAGATGTAATGTGGGGTAAACATGACCCTGTGCCAACATAAACATTTTTCCCACATTTGATGTGTTTTCTTTGAACTATATTCAGTAGAATTCATGTTTAATATTGTGTTGAAGTGAAGAATTACTCCGAGTTTTATTTACATCTAACACAGCATTCAAACTTTTTTGGAAACAAGCTTGCATATTGACCTACCTGGAGTTTTTGTGACAGGAAAGCTAAAGAAGGAAGGGTCTGTAGGACTGCTGGTGGTAGTGGGGGGATGGAAAGGACCTCCCCCTGTTTGAGCTTGCTCTAATGGGAGAGCACTTTGGTCCCGTTGAACATCATTGGTCATTTGGTTGGTTTCAGAACTGTAATTCAGATGCACATTTGACTGGCTTTTGGGTGGTTCAGTAACGACCTGTTCAGACAAAAAAGAAAAAAAAACAATCCAAAAAATATTCTGAGTCCTTTTTTATAAATCTTGTATAAATAGGCAGATGTAAGATTTGTTTTTTTGCCCCTACTTGAGGGGACTGGGCAGAGTCCCTGCACTGGCACTTCTTCTCCAAACGGGCAATAAACTGGTTGTGTGAACTCATCATAGAGGTGAGGGCTCCATATTTCTTCTCCAGCTCCCTGTAATCCCTGGACACCTGCAGTGCCTGAGATGTCCAACCATTCACAGCATAAGGATACATTTGACAATGATGAGTATAACATCTAGTTCCGCTGCTCTAGACTCACCTGTGCTGTCGCATTTAGCAGAAGGTTCTCCACCTTTTGCTGCTCCAAGGCCTGATCTTTCTTGTTTATAACTTCATGTAGCAGCTGAGCATAGAGCTGGCTGATGCGAGAATTCATACTGCTGCTCTCTTTGCGCAAGGCCCTTACTTCAATGGCAAGGGCCCCTTCCTGCTCCAGTTGGCTTCTTAGCTTCTCTAGTAGTTCCTGCTGTCGTTTGAGCTCTGCCCATAAGGCTGACACTTCTGAATGGTTGGTAGGAGCAGGCTGCGTGTTCAGACACAGCGCCCCAGTCAATTTCTGCTGAGGCACTATGAAGGTGTAAGAGCACCGGCCTGTTTTTGTTTCTGAAGAACGTGATGAACCTTTGTTGTCATCCTGGGATCCCTCCTTCTGTCCGCCAACTTCTGGCACGTTCACACAAAGTGTAAGAAAAAGAGGCAGAACTACTGTCAGTGCCTTCTCCATGAATCTGTAACAATCCTGAGGACACACAAAAAGCAATAGTTTCTCATCAGGTAATTAGCACTTTAATACACAGACATACACTTTGCATGTTAGTAAATAAGTATCTGGTGAATCTTGACTTTTCACCAGATGTTTCCTTACAAAGACAGAGTATGCGCATTTTCTTGAGTTTAGCAGGTCAACACAGAAGGGACAAAGGTCAACACAAACCAGTCAGAATCAACACTTCTCCATCTCAGGGTCAACAGTACAGTAAGCTCCACACCCAGATACAACAGCCATGGTCAACACCGTAACCAAGGCAAACAGACCAACACAGATGTACAGCTCTTCCACAAAACAACAACATGAGACCCATCGCATTGTGTTATGTAGCTTTCTCAGTTGCTGTGGGTAAGAATGAGACAATTTCTTCTGTCAGAGATGATAAAAAAAACATGCACCATAATGATTTAACTATGTGAAGATTAATGTAGCTATAAACAGTGCAAGTGTATTCAAGTCTACCTGAAAGTAGATATAATTAAACATTGTGACCATGCATAACTTACTGTGCCAGCTGGTTAGACAGTTTTTGGTGTTTTTGTTGCAGCTCCCAGGACAAAATCGCAGAAAAGTAGACATCAAATGTTAAGACATAAACAGTGATATCAAAAAAAAAATCTTCCTCTAAATCAAAAGCTGTTAATGATCTTAATAAAATGTTGAACTAAAACTGATGGCAGAAAACAAAAAGACTGATAACTACACAACTGCTGCTTTGTCTCTAGAGTTTCTGTCTCAGGCAGACAACTAATTACAAACTCCTGCCTCCCAGAACTGGTTGTTTAGCTGGGTGCAGGAATCTAGGGTGTCTCCTCCCTCTGTCATTAACCCACAACCCTGCTGTCAACTCTATCCTGCTGTAGCACCTTATCAGTGTGGCATGATTATTTTTGAAATACATTGCCTCTTTTTTCTGATGCACATTTGGCTTGTTTTCTGTGGCCTAATTTTATGAAAGCATAAAAAAGACCACTGCAGCATTATGGCCTTATATTGGGACTCATATTCTCTAGTGTGACTTCAACAAACAGACAGTGCTGGGAATGTAGTGAAGTGATAGTAATGATACCAGTCTAGGAAAAGACTGTTGCCTCTTTATGCCACAAAGACTAGAATAAAGGCTGCACCTGTACTTCAGCCTTCTTTGTGACTGCAGTGGCGCTTCAAAAATGGTTGTATCCTGTATGTAAAGGTTTCGTCCTGTATGTAACCATGCTTATTCAGTGAGTCTGTTTTGTTGCCAAGACGGTGACTCTCAAATTAAAAGTGGATTGGTCTGCTGCTCTAAATGCCATTACAGCTCTTTATACTGCTGCAGGTGCTTGTTCGGGAAATTCTGGGTCCCATCACATTCTGTGAAAAGTAAAGCTTCACACTCATCAGCTTTTTATGATTTTCATAAATTAACCCACTAGACTGAGTGATGCTGGAGGACCAATATATATGTATATATGTATGTATGTATGTATATATATATATATATATATATATATATATACACATACATACATACATACATACATACATACATACATACATACATACATACATACATACATATATATTGGTCCTCCAGCATCACTCAGTCTAGTGGGTTAATTGCAGCAGATTATGCACTTTGTTATAATAATAATAAGTTGTGATGGTCTGAGTTGCCTTTTACATGACAGCAGTGGCTCTGAGATAGTTCTTTGCTACTGCATCATCTTTATGGGAAAATCAGCAATACTGAAAAACAGTAAAGATAGTCTCAGTCACACAGTGCTGAGGTCAAAGTGTGAACAGAAACCACACCTAAAACGCTGTCTCTATTTCTACTTTCAGATCAGCTTACAGTATTGCACTGGGTCACACCCAAGCTCTGATCACACATTTTTTTTCATTATGGTTTTCTCTATACTGCCAAAACAAATAAACACTTTTTTTCTTATGTCAGAGAGACAAAGACTTTACGCTCTCATTAACGTCATGATGCTACATTTAGAGTATTGGTTTTCTATCAAAAATTGTATAATTAAACTGTTGAACTTCAAATAAGCCAATGTTTGCCCATAGAATGAATATAATGAATATAGCCTTTTTCTTTGTGTGTGTGTGTGTGTGTGTGTGTGAGAGTGAGTTTGAGGCCTTGCAAATTGCAGAAAGAAATGAGGAGTGGCTCAAGACTTTTCCATAATACTGTGTTCTTGTTTATTGAGTGTATATTGAATTTCGTCTTGATGCATTCTCAATCATCCAGGAAAGTAAATCTCCAAAAGTTGATTCTGTTCATCTGGACGTAGCGTTTTGTGTTTCATCACTCATCCAAATTCAAATTCAAATTCAAATTCAAATTTTATTTGTCACGTACACAGTCATACACAGTACGATATGTAGTGAAATGCTTGGATAACTGCTTGTGACCTAAAGAAAACAAAAAAGGAAAAGGCTATGAATAAGATAGGAAATAAATATGAAAAATTAAAAAGGGTAAATTTAACTAAGAAGGAATAAAATATAAATTAAGGTTAAAAATGAAATAACTGTACAACACAAATTAGAATGAAGGGTAAATTTAACTGGGAAGGAATAAGATAAAATATATAAATTAAAGTTGAAAATAAAATAACTGTACAACAAAATACACAATATAGAACTATATAAGAATGTATGATGAAATACAAATATAAATAAATATATACACAATAACAGCAGCTGTACAAGTATTAACCGGAAATGAAGAATATAGTGACCAGTGTTGTGCAAAAAAACAATGTTTTTGCACACATTGTTTTTTTGCACAACACTGGCCACTATAATGTCCAGAAAGTCCAGTGTGTGTGTAAGAACCATATGTGTGGGTCAGTACTGTGTGGTGGTGTGATTGAGAGACCGTATCGCCTGCGGGAAGAAGCTCCTCCTCAGTCTCTCTGTGTTGGTCTTCAGGGAGCGGAATCGCTTTCCTGACCTCAGCAGAGAGAACAGTCTGTTGTTGGGATGGCTGAGGTCCTTCACGATCTTCCTGGCCTTGGTCCGGCACCGCCTGCTGTAGATTGAGTGCAGGTCAGGGAGCTCGGAGCGGATGGTGCGCTCAGCTGACCGCACAACCCTCTGTAGAGCTCGTCTGTCCTGCATGGTGCTGTTCCCGAACCAGGTTAAGATGTTTCCCGCCAGGATGCTCTCTATGGTGCACGAGTAAAAGTTCCTGAGCACCTTGGAGGGCAGTTGGAAGTCTCTCAAGCGTCTGAGGTGGTAGAGACGCTGACGGGCCTTTTTCACCACGGTGTTGATGTGACAGGACCATGACAGGTCCTGCGTGATGTGAACTCCGAGGTATTTGAAGCTGTCCACTCTCTCCACTGGGCACTCGTTGATGACGGGGGTCTGGTAGTTCCTCTCCTGCTTAGTGCTGAAGTCCACTATCAGCTCCTTTGTCTTACTGACGTTTAGAAGGAGGTTGTTCCTCTGGCACCAGTTCTCCGGATTCCTAATCTCCTTCAGGTAGGCCGTCTCGTGACATCTTCAGTCTCAGCTGACTGCAGGTTTCCCCAAATCTTATAAACAGTATATTTGCATAATGACTGAAACCAGCCCACTTCAGTGGTTTGGGGAAACCTGCAGTCAGCTGAGACTGAAGATGTCACTTGGATGAGCGATGAAACACAAAACGCTACGTCCAGATGAACAGAATCAACTTTTTGAGATGTATATTGAATTAAATAGATAGAATTAGAATATGTTACTTGTGTTACTTTATTTTTCTTTTATTATTATTCCAAAATTCATAGAAAGGGAGGGGGTCGATTACCATCTTTCAAAGAGATGCAGCCGTCTCAGCTGTCTACGGCCATCCAGCGGTTACTATGATGAACTGCAATTGGAAAAAACAAAGTAGCGTACACCGGCTAGGAACTATCGAAGACACGAGAAATACGGACTTATTAGCCTGTGACACACACTAGAAAAGCAGAGTAGAGCCATGTGGGTGGCGTCACGTTAACTTCAGTTTGGACTAACTGTTGGTTAATATCGTCAAAAAATGAGCTTGATCGTTCTTGGTAGCTTAAGTATAGTATAGCGATAGTTTTTGTGAGTGTGTTTTTGTTCCCATTACACTCTTGCGCTCTGTTTCGAGCTGAATTATGGGGAAATCAAAGGTAAGTACCGGCCTGTGCTAAAAAATTAGCCGATGTGGATTGAAATGCTGCTATTAAAGAGGCTATTTAATCATTGTTAGTTTGCGAAAAACCAAACTGTTACTTTTATTAAATGGAAACCCTGTTGGGTTGTAGTTAGCGATGAGTATGAAAATGTGTGTGGTTTGTAAAGCTAGTTGTGTCGTGAGACCCTTTCACGTTAGCCTTCTTTTCACTAAACTTAAAGCTAAACGTGAGACCAGCAACAGTCAGTAATTGACCCCTTTACTAATATGTGTTTATCGCCCTCAACAGACCCGGAATCAGAAGAAAGACCGATTACAGGCCAACCATGAGGCCGAGGAGACTTACTCGGCTGTGCCCCACACTTTGGTGTTTCACCGGGGCCAGGTTGGAAAAAACGTGGGTCAGCTCATTATCGATATCCGAAAAGTCATGGAGCCCTACACCGCAGTCTCTCTCAAGGTCCCTTCTTTGAGTTCTTTAGGCAACTATTGTATTGATTTATTCATATTTTATTTCTGCAGACTGTGCGTGAAATCGTTTTACTTTTTTACCAAAAAAAAAAAACAGGTTAGGAAGAAGAATGTGCTCAAAGACTTTGTTGCGATAGCAGGACCACTGGGAGTGACGCACTTCAACATCTTCAGCAAAACGCCCACCAGTATCAACATGGTAAGATGACCTTAGAGTATTGATTGACTGAGGCCTATAATTTACCTCTAAATGTGCTTGGTGTCAGAGCTAAAGTAGTTAAGTCATTTGAAAATAGCGAAATATTAGTAGTGATGTGCGATACCACTGATTTCCTTTCCGATCCGATACCAAGTAATATTCAGGGTGGTATCGACGATACTGATCCGATACCGATACTTTGTACAAAACGGATTTTATTTATTGTATCTCAAATTATAGCGTCATAATGATTACAGGACATCAGAATACCTTCTTCTTATCACTTAATAATGCAGAGTTCATCATATAGAAATAAAAAAACTAAAGTTGTGCGCTATTTGAACACCTTGCCTGCCTGGAGGACTAAAGGACTCCGTGAGAGACTCTCACCCTAGCAGCACCTGTCCCTCTCCTCCTCTTCAGTTCGCCTCAACATACGCTCGTCATATTTTGTGATATGATTTACTCTGAGGTGTTTGACAAGGTTAGTGATGTTGCCACAACCATACATGCCAACCCTCCCGATTTTTCCGGGAGAATCCCACCTTTCTCCAGATTTTCCACCCGGACAACAAAGTTGAAAAACCATATCGCAGAATTCATAGCGCGGCCCAGCCAATTCCAGTTTCCAACAATGACGGCAGCGACTTAGTTTTAATATCACTCTTATTTCTCTTTCTGGGTCGCAAAAAAACTTTTAACATATTTTCAGGTGAGAATGTAGCTGTGTAAACTTCAAATATCTGAGCCGACCGACACATCGTCTTCAAACCCCCGCGGTCTTTCACCACTCGGGTTAAACATGATGTACAAGTCACTTTGATAACTTAAAAATGTTCTTGTTTGGCTTTTTCAGTGTTTTATTTGTTCGTGAGTAAATCGGTTTGGCTGAGATTAAAGTTATTAGATTAGATTAAATTAAATTAAACTTTATTATTCCCTCGGGAGGGTTCCTCCGGGGTTTTCACACAGCTGAATAAACGTCAAACAGAAAACTGATTAAACAGAAGAGTTTACGTCAGTGTCCGGTTATATTTTAGACAGCAAGGAGCAGACGGCAGAGTTTCACTCCACCGAGGGAGCTCGTGACGTACTACCTGGCTTTCTTTAGACCGCGAAGGCCGGTCCTCAGGTGGAAGCAGCCTCTGAATTTGGACACCCCCGCTGTTTCCGGGCCGGCCAATAATAACGGTGACATTTAACGTATTTTATCCGATAAATAAACCCTGTAAAATATATTTATCCGCCCAAACAGCCCTTTTGAATGTCTCCCTAATTCTGAGGTCTCAAGGTTGGCAAGTATGGCCACAACACCTCACTTTTTTTGCCACATTTATTGCAAACCACGGCTCAGCTGTTTGTGGAGGTAAAATACATCCGCACAATTACGCTCAGCCATTGTTGTGAGTGCGCACGCCAAGGGGCTGCGAGACATTTATACAGCCGTATTTCGCACATGACTATGAAAGGCGGAAGAGGAAGTAGTTCCTTTGAATGTAGGCAATCCGAATGTTATAGTTTCTTTCCACTGTGTTCCTGTTAATGATAAACTACAAATTTACTCTAAATTACTAAAATATCGATATTTTAATGTGAGAATCGATTCTAGAACATAAATGATTGGTATCGGAGGAATCGATATTTCAGGATCGATCCGCACATCACTAAATATTAGACCTTTTTTAATTTTTACATTTTATATTGTTTAATATTAGCAAGCACCTGGCTTCCTGTCACATCAAGTTGAGAATCCTTATATTAGACTGTAAACAAATGCATTTGCAACTGTATGTCAAATCTGTGGCTCTGTTATAAATCTAATCAAACATTCTTCTTACAGAGAGTTGCTCGTCTTCCCAAAGGTCCCATGCTTCATTTCCAGGTCACCAAGGTAAATAATTTAAACTGTGCATGCAAAATAAAACTAAATCAAATGAGTCATGGGTTCATGACATTTTAAAATGTGATTAATAAATGTTTTTCAAAGTAAACGCACTGATGTGCCCAAACTACCAAAGTTGCGATTTCTTTCTTGATCGTTCTATTCCTTACTTTTACAAAGTTGTTTTTTTGTTTTTGTTTTTTTCCAGTACTGTCTTATCAAAGATGTCGTTTCATCTCTGAAGAAGCACAGGATGCACGAGGAGCAGTTCAAGTATCATCCGCTGCTCATCCTTAATAACTTTGGACAAGATGGCATGCATATCAAACTTATGGCCACCATGTTCCAAAACATGTTTCCTTCCATAAATGTGCACAAGGTGGGTTTTACCACTAAAGCTACTGCAATATTTTTTCCTTGGGTGACTCGAGGTTTAAAACCTCATTGATATGATGAAAGTATAGTCTTCTGAGTTTATGTGAAGATTTATCAAAAGTAAACGCTTTCTGATCTCTCTGTTGATCCATTCAGCTTTGTGATTGCCTAACCCTGACTTCCACTCAAGAGGAATGTTTCGTTCTGTTTCTTATGTTTTAGATAAGCCTCAACACCATCAAGAGGTGTGTCCTGTTAAGCTACAATTCCGAATCAGAGGAAATTGAATTCCGGCATTAGTAAGTAAAAATTGGCTATTCTTTATCATTTTAAGTTGCTTATAAACATCAGGTCACAACGCTTTTGAATCTATACATCTGCGCACACATCACAGATGATGCGCTGTTAAGGAACGTACACGAAACTAGTTCCAGTTACTTAAACCTACATTCAACAACAATCCTGTGAAATTCGGGCTCAGATGATGACAGACCTTGACTTGACTGTTCAGTGATCTATGTCCAAAGTAAACGCACTGATGAGCCCCCACAGGATAAAAACATTTGTTTGTTTTTTTTTACTCTGTTTACTGATTACACATTGAAATTGACCAATATGTTGTTCCCACCCTGCAGCAGCCTCAAGGTTGTCCCTGTGGGAGCGAGCCGTGGAGTCAAGAAGCTGATGCAGGAGAGGGTCCCTGATATGAACAAGTTTGAGGATATCAGTGAGCTGCTGATGAAGTAAGGTTCTTTTTCAGGTACAATTGCTGTAGCCTCGAGGATTAAAAGGGGCTCGGATTTGTAGCCGTTGGTGAGCTGGAGTTTTGTCTAATGAAATGTTCTTTGTAACCATTCTCAGGGGGGCAAACCTCTCAGAAAGTGAAGCTGAGCAAGATGAGGAGCACAACGTTACCGAACTTCCACAGGTCTACTCTGGAAGAGGCAACATGGCGTCCCAGCAGAGTGCCGTCCGCTTGACCGAAGTGCGTACGCGCACAAAGTTGATTTATTTTTTTATTTTTTTTTTCCCTAAATAGTGTTTGAGTGGTGCTGAAAATTTCATTGTGCTGTTCTCAGATTGGTCCTCGCATGACTCTGCGGTTAATGAAGATTCAAGAAGGGATGGGCGAGGGGAACGTCATATATCACTCCATGAGTAAGCGCATCCTTTTCCTAATTTTTTCTTTAGCATACGCAGGGGTGTACATGATGAAAAAAACTGTATGAATTCTATGATTTCTCTCTAAAAAAAAAAAAAAGTAAACGCTTACTGATACACCCTGAACTTGCAGAATTTTATTTATCGTTTGGAAGCTGGCAAAAACTGTTCTTAACCAGGAATTATTTGTACAATCCTTGTAGTCTCCAAGACGGAGGAAGAAATCCAGGAGATCCTGAAGAGGAAGGAGGCAAAGATAAAAGAAAAGGAGGAACGCCGGAAAAAGCAGGAGCAGAACATCGCTCAGAAGACAGAGAAAAAAGAAGAGCACAGGTAATTTGGCTTTCAAATGTTTTGACTTTCCTTTTTTTGTATCCATTTTTTGATGCGGTTTATGACAAACTGTGTCTCCATTTCTTTCTCACAGGAAAAAGAGCCTGGAAGGCATTAAGAAGAAACGTGCCGAAGCTGAAGAGGACAGTGAGGTGGAGGATCCAGGGGCTCAGGACGGTCAGGGAGCTGATGCTGAGTCTGATGACGAGGCAGAGTACTACAGACAGGCCGTAGGAGAGGAGCCAGAAGAAGGTGACTGTAGCTCATTTACTTAACACTTTTAGTTCACTGGGGTCTTTTTAAGTATTAACAGATGTTTTCCATGTAGGCATGTTTCCGAGTGGAAAGAAGAAGAGGAGGAGTTCAGAAAAATCTCATGGACCTGCCAAGAAGAGGAAGTTGTCCCCTGGTCAATCTTTAAAAGACAGAGGTTCCAAATCACCAGGAGGACAGCATAGAAACCAAACAGGGAAAAAACAACAGAAAGAAGGATGGAAGAAATCCAGGGATGGGGAAAAATCATTTGGGAAGAAAATGAAGCCTACAGGAAAGGCTTTTGGAGCAAAGAGAGCTGGAGAGCAGGATAGATTTGGTGGGAAAAGGAGAAATGGGGACAGACCATTCAAGTCTAAAAGTCAGAAAGGCAAAATGGGCTTTAATAAGAGTGCAGGAGGAAGAAAGCAAGGCTTCAAACAGAGGAAGGGAAAAGGCTGACCTTCAGTACTTCCTTTTAAACTGGACTTGGAGAAATTTTCTGTTTCCAACAGGAAACGTGGAAAAGTTATTTAACTGGTGAATGCTTTATCTGCAAGTGACGCCTGTGAGAGTTTCCTGTTAGCATTTATATTTGTCACCAGAAAACCGACCTCTTTCTGTTATGCAAAGATCTTTGAATTTCAAACTGTATTTGTTCTGTAAATAAATTGACTCCCAGTTTGTCTCTTTTTAATCGATCTTTTGTTTTACTAAACTTTAAGTAACTGCAAAGAGATACAAAGTTGGAAGAAAGCAGCCAGCAACTATTAGTATCTCTTCCTGAGTTGCTGTCCAAGCATGATGTCATGGAAACACTGTTACAGATGAGGGAAAGCTAAATGAAAAATAACCGCATTACATGAGCACCTTTTGATACCAGTTTAAAATGAAATGAAATATTAAGACTTTTAATGAAAAGTTCATGTCACCTATTGTTTTTGACACATTATTGAAAGCAAAATATGTTGATCTTTCTGAAAATAAAGTATCTGAGAAAAAGATGTTTATGTATGATAAATGAAGATTCAAGTGTTTAAGGATCATAAAAATGAACTTGACCTTTAATAGTCCTTTTTACTATATTTAATAACTGCTATGACACATTTTCTAAGCTTTCATGTACAGTTCTGAACATTTGACACCTACAAATATTGATGTGAAATCCAGAGTTGCATTGAGGATAAGAAAAAGGGAAGTAGTATATTGCCAATCATAGCCAAACAAGTAATAATAAGCAAAGCAGCTCCCTCAGTGCATGTTGGCCCAGCACCACAAAAGGACGATGTTGGCTAGTTTTTTAAAATTCCTGGTCAGCAATTGACTTTTTGTTTTTACTCTATGTGATATGGAATAGATTACATTTGTTATAATGTGAATATATATATGTATAAATGATCCTCCCAAATTTAGACTAATGGCAGATGAAGGAAAGATTAAAAAACAAAACAAATGTGGATGGAAGCTTTGCTACAACATACCTAATCTGTCCTGTGACTATTACAGATGCTTGACGTTGGCGTCGTGCTTTTCCTTCTTCTAGTTGTGAAATAAAGACAAAGGGTATGAGGAAGTTGCTTCTATGCTCATGCGTGCGTTCCGCTTCTCGCTCACTTCTATCACCGACAGAGATAAGAATGGTACTTGAGAAGTGTTTCATATTTTTCCTATCTATCACGCAGGACTTAACTTTCAAGTCATAACGCACTATTCGTCACCCTTTCGGTAAGAGAAAAAAAGAATTCATTACTAAATATAATCTCTGTTTTAGCTGTAACACTTTTAAACTTTTAGATAGTGAAAAGCGGTTTCTATAAATAGCTTCAATAACTTCCTTTTCTACAAAAATATAAATTTGTGCCAGAATAATTGTTGTTTTATTAGATAATGAAATTTAATGCATTAATATACTTTGATTTGCAGGGCTTGGACAGTTCTAACAGTGTACCTAAAAGCAAATTAAAAGCATGCTGTCTAACTTCTCTAAATGTGAGAAGTTTCAAACAGGCGCCCTGCCTGTGGTGTATGGAGTTGAGTTTGTCGTGGCTCTGGCTGGAAATCTGTTCGCCCTGTGGCTGCTGGTCGTCAAAGAGAGAAGAAACTGGCACACCGGTGTTGTTCTGTCATGCAACTTAGCCATCAGCGACCTGCTGTACGTCCTCACCCTGCCGTTGTTAATCGTCTACTACTCAAAGGACAAGCACTGGATGTTCGGCGACGCTGTGTGCAAGCTGGAAAAGTTTCTTTTCACATGCAACTTATATGTGAGCATCTTCTTCATCATGGCGATAAGCGTGAATCGATGCGTGGCCCTCGCTTGTCCATTTTTCACCCGCTCCTATATAACGCCTGGCCACGCCAAGGTCACCAGTATAGTCATATGGGTCATCGTTGGAGTCATTTCCAGTCCGGTGTTGAAATTTGCATCTGTTTGCTCAGATGGGTCTAATAACAAAATTCAGTGCGTGTCCTTCTGCAACGAGACTGAACACCCTCACTACGTTTACAAATTTTTCCTCTCTATGTTTGGGTGTCTGTTTCCCTTCCTGGTTACTTTCACTTCTTACTGTGTGGTGATTTGGGTAGTTTGGAAGAATGTTAACATAACCCCTCTTGAGAAACGCAAAGTCGCCCTGTTAGTCGCATCAGTGCTTGTGCTGTATGCCATTTCTTTCGTGCCTTATCATTTCTTTCAGATTTATCACTTGCATCTAAGATTATTGCATCCGGACAACACTGTCTGTTGGATCTATGATATGTACCAAGTGTCAAAGGGACTGGCAACTGTGAACATGTGTATCCATCCGGTCCTTTACATGGCTGTGTTTGACAGTATGAGAGTAGCATGTTGTGGAAAAAGCTCAGAAGACAACATCGGGGGGTGATGAGCTGTTGCTCTTGTTGTGGTTTTTGTGTACAGTCTAACACATGCAATGCAATGCATATAGCACTTGCTTGACTTTCTTGTAGCTATCTTATTTCAAAGTGTTACTAGTCTCTATTATGACTTTTCTAAAACACTTTCATTGTGTTTCTTTTGGTTAATTTCCTGTTGGCCTAGTTCAGCAATAAAAATTATACTGAATCAGTTATTTCTTTTCATTTTGTTTGCAAGGAGCCAGCCTTTCTTATATTTTTAAGTGCTCCTGAGCAATAGTTCTCTATGGTTTCACAAATTTTCAGTCCAGTCCTTGCATCTGATCACATCACCTGAAAAACGTTTTGTTTTTGTGTTTGTTTGTTTGTTTAACCATTTTATACTGACATATGAATCATTCAAGCATTAACAAAGTCCTCTATGGCAAAGGATGAACCCGAGTTGTGTCTACAAATAACAGACAACATAGCAAAGAACCAATTTTTAAATGTATCTTTTAATTTTTTGTTGCTAGCAGCTTGTCAGAAAAATATTTTAACTTATTCAAAGTACTTTAGTTGAATCTATGAAAATTCCCAAAGATAAATAAAATATTTTTTGCATCAACAACATGATTCCCAACGGGATATTAGTCAAGTGCAGTGTGTCCTTCAAAAAATCTAAGGAAACTGAACAAGTGCAGAACAAAAGAAGAAGTGATGGGTCTGAAAAAATCAAGCTGTGTATGGCAAATGATCAGTCCTGACACCTCGCCTGAGATATGCATCTGGCCCTTGAGCAGATCTAACATTTCTTTGACCTATGCATCTCAGAATTTTCGGTTGTCTGCAGGAGAGACTGCACCCAATTGGACAAGAAACCAACTTCTTTTAAAATGCTTTACTACAATTGACAACATGTTAAATCAAGTCAACATGCCAGCTTCTAAAGTTGACCGACCATCATCTACAGACATCTACCACTTGAGTGAGACAGGCTGCAGTGGTGCAACCTCTGTCCAAAGGATTTGTAAAGGTGCAATCTCCAGAAATACCTTATGTTCCTTGACTTGAATGCAGACCAACAGTGCTTTGAAGAATACTGCTAGAAATAAAGGTTTTCTAATGCCCCAAAATTTGCTCTTGAATGTGCTTCTTTTCCACTATCAAACATGTGAGGAAGGTTTGAAAGAATCCAGAATATTATTTAATTTTCACTAATCTAGTTTTGTGTAGTAGAAGTCCCTTTAAAAATGTAGTTGGTCGAATTGAAAAATAAAAATCGTTGTTATTGTTGCTCTTAAAAAAACTTTTTAAATTAAATTTCATGTTCATGTAAATTGCATGTTCGTGTCTTTGTTTGTTTGTTTTTAAACCCCTAAGATCTCAGATATTGCTTTCTGTTAAAAACTTAATTTTACATTTGCGTAGAATTTTCCAGATTATTATCAACCCCGATGTTTAATTTGGTTTGGTTTTAGACAATGAGTTCTGCGCTCTTATTTTGAAGCAAAAAAAAAAAGGGATTACACTATACTTTTATTGTGAAGTGGTAGGAAGTGCGTACAGTAGCGACGCCGCTCGACTCATACTGCTCCGGTCCTAAAGTGAAGCTAGCAGTGAGGATGCCGTCGAGTGAATACGACGAGTAAGTTCTGTTTGTTTCATTTCATACTGTGAAGTCTTTATTGAGCTCAAAATAACGTGGCATTTTCGCATCTGTCTTTCAGCTCCAAGCCCAGCTGGGCTGATCAAGTTGAGGAGGAAGGAGATGAAGGTAAAGAGCCTATTATCAGCTTTAGCTAATGCTAACACATCTGCTGTAGTCCAGTGACTCAAGACGGAGGCCGGCTAGGCGGTTTCCACTTCCACGTGGTTGTTAGGCGTAAACGTAGAGCTAAAAATGTGTTTACCTGAGACATTTGGGTTGTCTAATTATGCAAAAGCTGGAGTGATATATTCGTGTGACTGACATGGATGGACGATTTATTGATGAAAAGAGTTACCGATATATGCTGAGGCCTGTAACAGTGACGTAAGCAGGGTCTCTCAGTACTAACATGAGTGCAGCTATCAGCTAGCAGGCTACGCTAGCAACACAGCTGTGTTAGAAGTAGGGTTTCAGCGCCACGGGTAATCAAAAGTCAATAAGTGTCTTATTGCAAATAAGAACACCCGAGTGTGAAATCCAATTCAGAACTGGATATTTGATCAAAAGATGAGCCTTGATGGTGCTTTCATTGAGAGTTTGATTGAATACGTGGGAAGCGAAGCTCTTCAGAAACGGGGCGTGAAAAACAATCGTTTTTCTAGCAGTTTCAAGGACTAAACTGAATGTTTTCTTCACAGGCACACTGCCATCCCCCAAGGAGACCATCAAAGGAAATATTAAAACTGTCACGGAATATAAAATAGATGATGATGGAAAGAAGTACAAGGTAATAAAACGTTTATTATGTCGTTTTTACAAGACTCATTATACAAAGTCTTATCTTCATTATATTTAAATGGTTAAAAATGCATCTATCATTGCATTTGTAGACCAATAGAGTTATAAGAATGGATGCAGTGATTGCATTACTTTTGTTAAGGAGATATAGATACTGTCTGTAGTGCTGTAGGACAAGTAGTTTTTTCTCCCACTCATTGATCCTTTGCTAAGCATGGGTGTCGCCCATGTAGTAATTGCAGTCTAAAACAGGGCTCTGGAGGAGCATGAAAAAAATGGCTGCACAAAAAAGTGCAGGAAAAACGGTTGTTACTGATATAACTGCAGTTCTGTAACGGAGTGTGATAAGGTTTATCATCGATTGTGTAAGGTTATCAGGCTTTAGTCTGTGGTGTCCATGGTCAACCCTGGGCTGCACCTCTGAAACCCTGTGGCACATGATGGGTTGTACAATTTATTTTGAGCATTAGAACTTCATAAGCTATGAGTAATATATGTTAAAAAGCAATTACAGGCACATTTAAAACATAGATACAGAGTAAAACCCATTCTTGTTTTCCATCTACTAGATTCTAAATTTACAAACTTCTCAATTGACATGTTATACAGCAAAGTTACAGATGTAGTCATTAAATGGTTTTTAATATTTCTTTTATTGATACCAGATGCCCTCTAGAGGTCATAGTTTCATCTGAAAGCTTCGAGTAAGACTGCATTTTTCAAGATTTGTATAGATTTTATTAGAGGCGCATTAGTTCAGGGTGGCTGCGGTAAAGCAGGTCATCTACTAACTGGAAGGTTGGTTGTTCGGTTCCTTGCTGCTCCAGTCTGCATGCCAAACTATACTTGGGCGAGACACTGAACCTGATGCTTTCATTGAAGTGTTAATGTTAGATAGAAAGCAAGGTAGAAAAAATGCTTTTGTTAATTGGTGAATGAGACATGTTGCATAAAGCCTGAATAGAGTAGATGACTGCTAAATGAGAACCAGTCCTTTTAACATAACCTTCTTAAATATTTGCACTTGCTGTATACAAAGAAACTTGTTTGTAATATTATTAATTAATATTAATATTGATTTATATGTTGTTGATTTTGTTTCTTTGTCCTCTAGATTGTGCGAACCTTTAAGATTGAGACAAGGAAAGCCTCAAAAGCTGTTGCCAGAAGAAAGGTCTGTCTTTAAATTAAATAAAAGTAAACCTTTTTCCACTTTATCCATGAGCAAAATAGTAAACTCTGTGTCAAACATTATCCCGCACTCATTTCAGAACTGGAAGAAATTTGGTAACTCTGAGTATGATGCACCAGGTCCTAATGTTGCCACCACTACCGTCAGTGATGATGTCTTCATGACTTTCATCTCCAGCAAAGAGGTGAGAGTCTTGCTTTTTTGTGTTGCTGCTTTTGTTTACTGTTCTAATAAAAAAAAAAAAGTTAACTATGGTGTAGCTTTGCCTTTTTACTTGATGTATCTTTTTCATTTTGTAGGACTTAAATGCCCAAGACCAGGATGAAGATCCGATGAACAAACTGAAAGGACAGAAGATCGTGTCTTGTCGTATTTGCAAAGGTGATCACTGGACTACACGCTGTCCGTACAAGGACACCCTGGGCCCAATGCAGAAGGAGCTGGCTGAACAGCTCGGGCTTTCTACTGGAGACAAGGATAAGCCTGCTGGTTCAGGTATCATGAACATACCATTCATATAGTCAAATTTTTGCTGTCAGATGTTCTGTTGCGGTTTGGTGTTCCTAAAGTTATCATGACTAATGTTGCATGCTTTTCCTTTCACCAGCGGAGCCAGAGCCTGCACAGCCTGCACAGAGCAAGACCGGGAAGTATGTTCCTCCGAGCCTGAGGGATGGAGGCACCAGAAGAGGGGAGTCCATGCAGCCTAACCGCAGAGGTGGGTGCACATTGTCTGCTTATACTATTCACACCCGTTATTCTTTGAGAAATTGCCATAGGCATTATAAAACATGGATGTAACTTCCAGGTCAGAAAAATGAAGCCAGTGCAGCAATGCAGCCATCTGGTGGCTTTCTATTGTGTTGCCACCAGATGGCGATAGAAATGCAGGGTTTCAAAAAGACTTCCAGTCCTATAGAAGTTTAGAGGGAAAGGCTTTCTTAGTTTATGGGCTCTCACTTATTTTTTTTTCACTTTTTTGGAAGTCTTAGTAATACTATGTTTCAAAAGGGAAGATGAAATTGCATGCTCAATGGCTAATGAGTTGTCAGTCAAAAGACATTACACTGAGCTTGCAGTGTTACAGTCACACCCAGCCTCCCAAATTGTGTCCAGTTTTTGCAACCGAGATGGCAACAGTGGAAATGCTAAACTTCAGGGCTTCAGAACAGATCTTTAGAAACTAGTGGATGGTGTAATGGTAGTGGTATTATGGTTGATAATGCCTGCACAGCCTCAAGTATTGTTCAATAGAAACACTGTTTGTTTTTGACAGCTGATGACAATGCTACCATTCGTGTCACCAACCTGTCTGAGGACACCCGTGAGACAGACCTGCAGGAGCTCTTCAGACCATTTGGCTCAATCTCAAGGATCTATTTGGCCAAGGACAAGAACACGGGACAGTCGAAGGTCAGTTATAAAGCGAACATTTGATTTAATAAAGTGTCAGCAACAATTTCTTAACAAACCTCTTTCCAAGACGGTGTAGCTGATAAATTGACTACAGTGTTTAGTTTTCTGTTCGTAAGAAAATACAAAAACATGTTGTCCGTCAAGTGTTCCAGTGAAAGTGAAAATTGAGTGCTTGACTTTATTATTGTCGTTTTTGTATATATTTTTTTAAGTATCAGCTGCTGAGTGTGGGTGCGTTTTCTTTTCCTTTTTTAAAAAACTGTTGACATTGAACTGAAACTGAGCATGGTTCAGTAATCTCATCCTGTTTCCAACAGGGATTTGCCTTTATCAGTTTCCACCGTCGGGAGGATGCAGCAAGAGCCATCGCAGGAGTGTCAGGATTTGGATATGATCATCTTATTCTCAATGTTGAATGGGCCAAGTAAGTTCAGTCTGTCAGTTTTGTCAATGTACTTGTCATAATGTTGTATAATCTTGTCGCTGACTAAATTTCACTCTCTTTGCAGACCGTCAAACAACTGAGGAATTCAGTGTAAATCCCAGGAAGATTCCATATTTTATTGTCATGGTAAAATATGGCTGTTACCGTAATAAAGAGAGTAGTTGTAAATGTCTTTGTCATTATTTCTTTTCTTTAATGCATTTTCTGTCTAGGCTTTTATCCTGAATTAAACCTTTACGTCTTCGACATTAGACAAACACTACATTGATTTTCTTGATTTGGAGACGTGAACAGAAAAGAGGAATGGAGCTCATCACAAAATCATAATTGGCAAAAATGTTAGCTGGCTTTACAAGACCTAAACAATTAGACAGAGATGATGACCATCGTGACACTTATTATCAACTTTATTTTTGATTTAATGTGTGCACACTTGTAAAACTGGATTTCAGATCAAAAATAAATTGACAAAAGACAACATGTGGCAAGTGAGCAATGCTGCAAAAAGTTACTAATCTTGTTTTCAGGAGATTATACCTAAAAACTGTAGTGTGCATTAGTGAGGACATACTAATACTGACAGGGATTTTAAGCGGTCAAATACTTGAAAGGTTTATGTTGATGCAATTTTTGTCCCAACTTTTCTTTATATTAGCACTACACAGTGAATCACAGTGAGCTTGACAAATGAAGCCTGCATTTGAAAAGATAGGCCTTATTAACTAATTATGGTGTCAAAAAAGTAAAACACTAAAACATCGAAAGAAGAAAAAAATACAGACGTTACAGTTGATAAGTACAATCATGTTTCCATAAAAAAAAATGTATGGATACAAATTGCTAAAACAAAACATGCTATTTGAGCTTTACCAGTCCTCGTGTTTTAATACATTTAAGAATGTAGCTAAAAAACTGAGGATTCAAACATGGCACAGAGCAAATCTTTTGGCTTTGAAAATACATTCTCTTATCTTTTGCATTTGCGATGAATCACTCCCAAAGTACAGATAACAAAAACAATTGCAGCAATTGCAATCGCAGCAATGGCCCCGGGACCAATACCTAAAGGAGAATAAAAAAAATCATAGATGATAAAATATAACAAGATGGGAAATGTACTGAATTAACTGATGAGAACTTACCTGGAGGTTTGTTGACTGTGAAGTATTTAGTCACAGTACCCTGGGAGTTTGAGGCGGTGCAAGTATAGACCCCTGGAAACTCAAATGGTCCAGTCAAAATAGGATAATTCACATCCTGATCCTTGTACGTCTCTTGTGCTGCTTGTGGGAATTGCCAGTGGTATGATGGCAAAGGGTTTCCTGTTGCATTGCAACTTAAAATGTTTTTACCAGCTGGCAAGTCCAGAGTCTCATTTGAAGCGCTGATAAAGGTTGGTTGGTCTGAGGACATATGTGAAATCAAATTGCACACAGAAAAACTTGAAAATGAAAATACAAAGAGAAATATTTTTTTGATTACATTAAGATCATTTTAAAAACTCACAGAGTACAGTCAGAATATGCGCCTCTGAACGCACTGGAAGAGGACGTTGTTCCTCTGGCCACAGGTTTAGTTTTGCTTCACACCAGATCTCAGCTCCATCATCATCTCTATGAGCAGTCAGAGTGAGGACAGATGACTTACTGATGGGAGACGGACTGGACTCATCAAATGTCTGAGAAGACAAGATCTTATTTCCTTTGTGCCAAAGCACAGAGAGATTTCTTGCTGGTGCAACATTAACAATGTCACACTGTATGGCAAACTGTTGGCTTTCCACCACTGCACTTAAATTCTTCAGAGACACACTGTCTGGCATTTCTGAAATAAAAAAAAAATCAAATGAATTAATTTTACCCAGTTATTAAGTACTAATGACATACTTGAAAAGTGTGAGACAAAGTTAAGGCTACTCACTATAAACAGTGACTGGTAACACTTTTGTACACTGATCACCATCATGGAGATTTACAAAACACATTGGCTCTAACTCCCACACTGGCACAGAGTCAATTCTTAAGAGAAGAGAAGTGACACCCTTGGTAAGGTCCACTCCTCCATATGGAGACTCCCATCCCATTCCATCGGTCTGGTTAGATAGTGAGGTGCAGTTAGCTGAAAAGGAGCCTTGATACCTTACCACAACACTAGGAGGGCTTATTTCTAACGGACAGGAAGTGCTCACAGGCTTTCCTAAAACGATACAGGAAAGCTTAAGTTAGGCGTATCATCAAATAGTAAAGAAAAATACTATCAAATGTGCATATGCTGGTAATGTTTCACTGTGAACCGTGGCTAACAGACCTGGAGCAGCAAAATTTACAGTTGGAAAAGCCTTGAGGAGGATACTCAATGTCCAAAGTGATGAATAAAGCCACACTAAATTATATAACTAACATTATCTGGGATCACTGTTGCAGACTCTTCAAGATTTGTTTCAGTTTGAGATCTCCCACCCACCCACTAAACTTGGTGAGGTTACTGCTAATAATTGAATGATTGAATTTACTTCAGTTTCAATGGGCACTCTCTATAGAAAATCTCTGACAAATACTAACAAGAGTAGTAGCTTTACAAGTCTTATTCAGGTTGTAGTGGGTTCACTAGATGTTCTTTGGGCTTTGGGAAGGCCACTCTAGAAGCTTAATGAGACATTTTCAAACAATTGCCGATTCCAAGATCACCAGTTCAAGAAATTGTACATAAATACAAGTTATTCAGATGTGTCACCATAAGAATGAAATTTCTGACCACAACTTTGTGTCACCTTAACATCCTCTATTGCAAATGCTGTCAGAATATAATTCCTTTTAACTGAGTAGATAATTTAACAGCGTATTTCCGTTTGCTTTGTTGCTACACCTGCTGTCACAAGAGTCAGTTCCGGCTATACAGAGCTGTCTGAGTTGAAAAGAAATCTTTGAGCGCACAGTGTCTTCCAGAGATGGACTGGTGAACTGGCATACCGGGCATTTTCCTGTTGGGCGACGCACTTTTGCGCCGATGGGCCAACTGTATTGCCCAATTCAAATCTCCTAGACATACCCAGAGCTAGCCCTCCAATACTTTTGCTTTGCACTTGCGCAACGTGTGGAGCAGTGTTTAGTGCGGAAACAGTGGCGAAAATGTGGAGCTGAAAAGATGAGCGAGAGAAAAAAAAATAGATGCAGGAAAATCTGACACATGTTCACTGTGCAGCTAATATTAGCTGCACAGTGAACAGTACCAGCAACACCTAGTAACAAGCCCTTGTAGTGACAGGACGGCTACCTTCGCAAGTGAGGGCTCACTTGACCGCATGAGATACAGAAAGGTGTAATTAACATGGTAAGGAAATAAGTTGATTTAAGGATTAAAATCAGGATCCAAGTAAAATGAACGGATACTTTAACCATAGTCACTCCAAATACCTAAACTGTGATTTTTAATTGCCACGTGCTGCTAGCCCAATAACAACTGCGCCAACCTGATCAAAAAGAAAAAAAAGCTTCAATATTAATAATTTAAAAAGTGAATATATTCATAATATATCTGTACATGATATTTTCTGTCTATTTGTGTAGTGCCGACCTCTCCATCGCAGACGTAACGGAAACCCTATACGCAGACTGACACGGGCGGGACTATAAATTCGGGTTTGGGAGACGACTTTCAGGTAATCCAGATTCTCAGCCTACAACTCTTTTTTTCCCTAAGTCACTGTGAATTACCATCTTTAAGTGTTGTTAGGAAAAGGACATAGGAGGTAGACTACTTTTCGAAAACAGGCCTACATATAATGCTCACAGCTGCTGACACGTGTGCGCAATGTAAATTTAAAAGTTTGTTGTTTGTGGGACTCGTCATGCATATATACCAAAAAAAATGATAATAAACGGAACAATCCTAACGGGACCTTTGCACTTTGAGTGCTCAGACCCTAAAAACGGAGTTGATGTAAAAGAAACAGCGCGCTTCATCCGAAAGATGGGTTCCGTTCTGAAACTATAATTTGGTAACTTTAACAAAGTAAAGAGCGCAAAGAAAAAAAATACACTTACCTATCCACGCAATAAAGATGAAGAAAAACATAGTGTTTTTACCAAGCGTACAAAACCCTCAGAAGGAAACTAAAAACGAAGCAGATCCACCTGAACAGCTTTTTCTAAATGTGCGCACACTCGTGCGTTTCTTCCTTTCGTTTTCTTTCGTCAGGCGCAGAAAGACTACGCCCGTGGAGGAAAATGCAGAGTTATTTTGAAGAAGTTAACAGTTTCCTCACTTTCTGATTTGCACAAGCAAAATTCTAAGTATTGCACAGAAGGTTGTAGTTCATACGTTATATTACACGCAATAAAAATGTCTTGCACTTGCTGTGATTTTGCGAAATAAATCCGCCCGAGCATCTAAACACATGAGTGACACCATACTTAGAATAAGAAAGTGTTTGAACAGCGAGTCAAGTTCATTGATTTCTCTTTGTGTTCGGTGAAAGCTAAAGAAATAGTTGGGTTTAAGCAGTGTGTATGTGTTGGGGGGGCGTGGATTCTGTTATTTCGCATTTCATGTGCGTCCTGTAAGACCGTTAGACGCTCAGTCGAATAACCCTGTGTTACAATAAACCCTCCTCACTTCACATAGCGTCAATATTAAACATGATATATTTAAAACGCAGCATCAAAACATGTTGCCAACCAAACAAATGAATGAACAAATAAACAGGATGCTACAGTCTGATGTAATAACATCTTCAAAATGTCAAATCCTCTTTCGCAATCACTTCTGCAAAGATCCAGGTGATGAAATGGACAAGAGGCTGTTGGATTTTTGCAAAGATAGTTCAGACGAGGGAAAACGGGACTGTTTTGACAGCAGTATGTACCAGTGACGCAAAATGAGTCAGGACATATGACTGAAACAAAGTCTTCTGTGTAGAAGACGGGAAGAAGCTAAGATTAAATCTGATTAAGGGTTGCATTTGTAAATACATTTACACTCACAATGTTACTCCTAAACAACTACCGTACTGTAAATGCTTAAAGAAAGCTGATGAAATAATGCTTTTTTCTTTCTTTATTTTCAGTTTTGAAGCATGACTGGACTAACCATCCACTGAGCATGCATTCATGCAAATTTCCCCTTAGACTGGTACTCGTGAGGCAGGTTGTCCTTGGAGATGTGGAAAAGTTCAGATCTTCCCCTAAATATTAGGAATCGTAAAGAAATCATTTAATCACGAGAAACAATTAAATTTTGGCATTCTCTAAAGAAAATAAGATCTCTGACAAATACCATCGTGACTAGTAAATAACAGTTCAGTTTGTTGGTTATTCACATCAGATAACGTGTAAACATCCATCCATCCATCCATCTTCATCCGCTTTGTCCAGGGCCGGGTCGCGGGGGCAGCAGCCTAAGCAACACGTGTAAACAGTTCATGTTAATTTCAAAAATTGCAATGTTCCTTCTTTTTTTTCCAGTTCTGCATCTGGTACAGTTGCTTATCTTGGGGCCACTGTTGTTCTTGGGGTTGAATTTGTTGCATTAAACTTCATATGTAAAAAAAACAAAAAAATAATTTTGTTTTCTTATGGAGACTCCGTGCACTTTATATAAATCCAATGAATAGGCTTTGTTGTTCAAAAATAGAAAGGTTTTATGGTCAGAAGATTTTTCATGTTAATCATTTGTACCTCATTCAAAGCTGCAAGGTTAATGGAGCAACTCCATGTGGGCCTTTGCACTTTCAGTGTTAGGAATCTATTTAAAAGGAGCTTATGTAAAATGAATGCACTCTTTGGAAGATGAGTTCCACAACAGCATTGTAGAGATACTATAGAGATAACTTTAAGTAAAAAGCTCAAGAGAAAAAATACTTACGTATCACTGCAAAACAAAAGATGAAGAACTGCATCATGTTTTTACCAAGTTTCACAAGAAAATTAAATATAAAGCAGATCGACCTCAACAGATGTTTTGAAATTTGTGTAGCTGACCCCAAAAGCTGTTTCCTTTGGCTCTGAGTCACAGAAAAAACTGCCCCTATACAAAGAGCTGCAGCATGGTATACATGAAGTGAACATTGACATGGGCGTTGACTCACTCTATCGTTTCCACAAGCAAACGTTCTAAGAAACTACATGCAGTGTGAACATTCAATAAAGACATCTTCCTGTTAGTTTGACAAATAAAACCACAGAGGCTCCTAAAGACAAGAGAAAGGTCCAATGTGGTTTGTAGCGATATAATATTTCAACTGCAAACTCGCGTAAAATGAGTTTGTCGTGTTCTGCTTTCGTTTTCAAAAGACTGAAAGAAGATGTTCTTGAAAAGGTTACAGTACTGAGTATTCACACACAAAACAAAATGGAGTGATAAAAGTGAACTCAAAGAAAGTTGAGTGCAAGAGGAAATCCATCAACGCTCAACCTTTCACGAACCAAGAGGAGCATCAGTACTCATCAGCATTTGTCCGGGAGGGGGACAAGCCAAGGACTAGCCCTTCACCCCCGGACCTAAGCCCGCTGAAGGTTGCCAGGGATTGGCAGATGCAAGTGGACTTGGTTCAGAGGCCATTTTTTCCCACAGAAATTGTAACAACTACTCTGCGACCAGACCTCGCCCTTTGGTCCAACTCCCAAAAACTTGTTTACATCATTGAGCTGACAGTGCCGTGGGAGGATGCAATGGAGGAAGCCTTTGAGTGTAAGAAGCTGCGGTATGCCAACTTGCCAGCTGAGGCAGAGGACAGAGGCTGGAAGATCAAGGTGCACCCGGTAGAAGTGGGGTGCAGAGGCTTTGTTGCCAGTACAATAGCAAAACTGCTTAGAGAGATTGGAATCAGAGGACAGGCCCAACGGCAGAATTGAGAATTAGCATAGAGAATTAGCTCCCGAGAGGACCAGTCACTGGCTGTGGCTAAAGAGTGATGTCAGCCCTCTTTAGCTGTGGGTAAAGAGTGATGTCAGCCCTCTTTGGCTGTGGCTAAAGAGTGATGTCAGCCCTCTTTGGCTGTGGCTAAAGAGGGCTGACATCACTTGAGCAGCTAAAGCAGTCAGCTAACCATGAGACACATGCCCAGGATTGATCAACCCGTGGTGTGCCTGCCACAGGAGAGGGCATCAAAGGGGTAGAAAACCTAACACTAGAAACTTTGCTGTTTGACTGATACAGCTGTCTCAGGGCCTCCTGGAGGCCGTGCAGTTAACCTCATGGTAGTGAAACCTAAAGGAGGAATGGAAGAGAAAAAAGAAAAGGAAAAATGTTCCTGCTCTTCTTCTCTTTTCTGGAAGGCAGTGGGGAGGTAAAGCATACAGCCTGATCCGACAGGGAGGTGTAGGAAGCCAGATCAGGCGCCCCCCTTCCAGCTCACCCGATGAATCCAAGGTCCACTGCTGACGATATGTCCCAAATTTAATATGATAATCTAGATCAGATCTCTAATCCCTAAACGTAACCAAGGAAGGTAAAAAAATAGCAGATTAGCTTGGGATAAAAGACTGAAACACCCTGTGAAGTTGGAGCACACAAAAATGTGTCCAGCTAGTAAAGTTTCTGGGCTGCCTTTCCTCATAACAGGCATCTCTCAAGACTTTCTCCATTTGAAGCAATGTACTATCAGGGATTGTAACATTTAGTCCTTTTACTGAATTTAAAAAAAAGGTATTTCTGTCAAGGTCACATTCAGTTTCATCCACATGTCTGGAGGGTTACCTAGAGAAATCATGAATTCAGTCTACAGTAGAGATCAGTTTATGAATGAGATATCCAAAAAGGTTTCCAAAATCCATCGCTGCTCCTCTCCTGGGTGGGGAAACGAAATCCAAAACCAAGTTTCCAGTTAACCTAAATCATGGGACTGGTTCCAGAATAATCCACAGACTCTACTCTCCAACAAAACTTTCCACAAATGAAGGCTTTGCTGGTGGAGATGAAACATGATTCTTCACACATAGCCAGCTGACTCCCCATGAATCTTGACCAGGAGGACAAGGCAAACTGAGTAAGTCAGAGAATCAAGCAAGACCACGATCTCAAACATAACAAATGCAGCCAAAAGAGTCCGACAATATAATGCAGTGATTTACAAAGTGTTGGCTCATCCCCCTAGTGGGCCATGAAGGCACTGCAGATAGGCCGAAGTGATACAAATTCATTCTGATGAACAGTGACATATATTTATATACAAAAATCAATCAAAACTGGTAGTAGGAGTGGTTTAGTTTGTGATATTAGTCATTACTCTGACCTACATTTACTGCTCTTGCATTAATAATATTAATGTAACATTGCTTCTTTCTACACTGGCACAAAGTCAGTTTTAAGGGGAAGAGAAGAAAAATTGTAGGTAAGGTCCACTCCTCCATATGAACACTCCCATCCCATTCCATCTGTCTGGCAGAAATTTGTAGCCAGCAGCCTGTGAGATTTATGTTTTTTGCATACATTTTTAAAGGAAATGCATCACTTTATGTTGTATTTTGATTAGATTGAGGATTTTATGGTTTTAGTGATGCAGCACTCTTGACTCTTGGAAATGGCTGGTATACAGCAATGACATGGCAGTGATTGACAAGACAAGTTAGTGTGTGTGAGTGTAAAAGAAGCATCAGCTGGAGTTTAAAATGGCCTGTATTTATATAGCGCTTTTTCTAGTCCCTAAGGACCCCAAAGCGCTTTACACAACCAGTCACACACACATTCACACACTGGTGATGGCAAGCTACATTGTAGCCACAGCCACCCTGGGGCACACTGACAGAGGCTGCCGGACACTGGCGCCACCGGGCCCTCTGACCACCACCAGTAGGCAACGGGTGAAGTGTCTTGCCCAAGGACACAACGACCGAGACTGTCCAAGCCGGGGCTCGAACCGGCAACCTTCCGATTACAAGGCAAACTCCCAACTTTCACATTATGAGCTTCAGAACGCACCGGAGGAGGACCTTGTTCGTCTGGCCACAGGTTCAGCTTTGCTTCACACCAGATCTCAGCTCCATCATCATCTCTATGAGCAGTCAGAGTGAGGACAGATGACTTACTGACTGGATGGACTGGTGTAGTGCCAGATTTGTTTTTTCATGTATTAATCACATATTTAATCACTAGTTCGAATGCTTATGGAATGTTAACACAGTGAGGCCATTGTAATGGGAGACGTTAAACAGATAGTGGGACTCCTGCTTATCAGGGATGTAAATCCTTAGGTGATGGCCAAGCAGAAAACAAGGTCATAATTCTCTGTGAGGGAGAAGGTATAGCCCCCCCGTGAGAGGGGCCAACGTGTAAGTTTGTGGAATGTTCTTTGTCTGTGTGTCTGTATATAAGATGTAAGGGCGATGGCCACAATTCAGAGATGGTCCTGGTGTTTCACTGGGATGCTCTCTCCACATTGCAATGTGTTTATTAAACCCACTTCAAATCAAGCTCACTGGGTGTGTTGCAGGTTATTGTTAAAATTTCTACAACACTGGACTCATCAAATGTCTGAGAAGACAAGATCTTATTTCCTTTGTGCTAAACTACTGAAAGATTTTTTGCTGGTGCAACATTAACAATGTCGCACTGTATGGCAAACTGTTGGCCTTCTTCCACTGTACCTAAATTATTCAGAGACACACTGTCTGGCATTTGTGTAACAAAAAGGGATACAATTACAGTTTTTTTTACAGCCGCTAGGACACATTTCACAATACTTAGGTCACTTTTGCAAAACTCTTCACACAATCCTCCTAACTGACCTTCAGCTTGGCAAAGCAGTTCATTTCACATTCAAAATGCACTACAACTACCAAAACACTTTATTCAGGTCTCAAATAAACTCATTCTTCCAGAACACTAGCAAAGGTTGACAGCCGACAAACACACTTTGTCACCCACAAAACAATGACCTAAAAAACACTAACAACATGTAGCATTACACAGTGTTTTCTTGTGTAAAACAAGGACACATCTCTGTTTATAATTTCAATATATGTTACTGGAATGAATCAGACATCATGCAGAATTCGTTAATATTTGTTTATGTACCGTATTTTTATTTTTTTGCACTAAGTAATCCCAAAATACAAGAATTTGTATACACACCATCCACTGATACACATACAATAGTAATGCTATTCTACTCTACTCGGTCTTCTCCATTTGGCCACAGGTTCTCATCCACATCACATCTCATGTCATCTAGGGCAATACACCTAGGAAAGAATCTTCTGGCATGCCAGAATTGAAGGAGTTGAAAAATTGAAGGAGTAACACCTGTGTAGAGGTTCATCTACAATGAGAATCAGCTGTGGCTGGTTAAACTGCATTTTTAGATTTAAAATATGTTTCAATAAAATATTGCTGTTGAATTTTGCTGTCTTTTTAAGTTTTGCATTGTGTTATTGTTTTGGCCATAAGTTTAACAGTTTTGAAAACAGTATGTAAGTACATGCAAAATGTCCTGTACGTACAAAGATTTTTGGCAGTTGTTGTGTCTGAGTGGGAAGATAATTCATGAAATTTGAGAGATGTAGTCATTGAATGCATTTTGTGCCAAAACAATGATAACTGATCCTCAGTTTAGCCCACATAGACTTCTGTTGTGCTCACTGTGTGAGGAGTTTTGCAAAAGTGACCTAAGTATTGAGAAATGTGTCCTAGCGTCTGTAAAAAACTGTAATTCATGTTATTTTCATGTTATTCAGTGAATACTAAAAATTGCGTGCTCAGATAAAGTTAAGGCTACTTACTATAAACAGTGACCGGTAACACTTTTGTACACTGATCACCATCACGGGAATTCATATAACACATTGCTTCTATCTCCCACGCTGGCACAGAGTCCATTTTAAACAGAAGAGAAGTGACGCCCAGGGTAAGGTCCACTCCTCCATATGAAGACTCCCATCCCGCCCATTCCTTCAGTCTGGTCAGACGATGAGGTGCAGTTTGCTGATAAGGAGTCTCCAAACCTTACCACAACTCTAGGAGTGCTAAGTTCTAATGGACAGGAAGTGCTCACAGGCTTTCCTAGAATGATACAGGAAAGCTTAACATAGGCATATAGTATGATACAGCAACATTTAAATTCGGCATGTGGTCAAATAGTAACAATTAAAAATAATAAAATGATAAATTTAGCACATTATTTCAGCTCTGCTGGTATTCTGGATGCATGGATACATTAATTTGCATATCCTTTTAATATTTAGGCTTTGATTTTACTGTGAATTTTCTTTTCTGATCACTATGGTAATGTTTTGCTGTGAAACATAGCTAACAGACCTAGAGGAGCAAGATTTACAACTGCAGAAGCTCTAAGACTGAATAATGTCCAAATGTGTTACGACCCTCCCACTCTCAACAAAACACCGCCTACCATTTTCTGTTGGCTGGTGTGAGAGGATCATCAGCTAATGCAGCTCAACTGTGTCTTCCAGGACTGTTACTGTTTATACTTTTTTAGGCAATGTTGTTAATTGTGCTATGCAGTATGGATTAATACCCATTGTCCGCCATGAGGACTTACACTTTACCTTAGTTGATGTTAGAAACTTTTAATCCTTTACAGGATTTTCATTTTCTCAACCAGAGTGAATTGGTGATACTGGGACAGGAGGTTGAAGTTGCAGTATAATTCTAAAACATTTAATTTCATCTTATAAATGCAAATGAAAACACTTTTTCTTTCTATGCTCTACAGTTAGCTTATTTTAGTTTGTGTGTCAGGAGAACAAAGTGGTCTACAGATTTTTACTACACTTACTTTTCTTCAGTTACAGCACAAGAGTGCGCTAGTGAAATGCAAAATTGTTTATCCAAATAAAAAAAAAGGTCATTAAAATTAAGCAAAAATTGAAAAAAAGAAAAAGTAAAATCACAGACTTAAAAATATAGTTTAAGTGGACAGAAAGGATTATATTTAAAAGGAGAAAAAAAAAAGAAAAAAAAAGAAAAAAGACAAAAAAATAAAAGAAAAGAAAGGATTATATTGATTTTAATATTCATACAATAATGCAAACACATAAAGATACTTGCAAAACAGGTCATTTCTTTATTTTATACCTAACCACTTTGTAAATCCTGGTGACTACAGTATTTTTACCAGTATGACTAAATATACTAGGCATAAAAGCCCAAAAACATCAGAAATCCCTTTTGGCAAGTCAAACACTTTGCAGTCAGATCCTAAACTTCAGCAGGCAGCTGTCACGGCGGGGTGTACTGATTAAATTTTGAAACTGGACCCAAAAGCAGGACACGGAGGACGACAAAACTGTGATGAACTAAAAGCGAGCCTCTTCTTGTGGCTGATATAAAACTGTTACAAACAATAAGGCAAAAGCGCATGAGGGAAACTGTGAAGGGATACACCCAAGACTGAACATCATCATGAAACACACTAACATGACATGGGGGATGACAACAGACGACCTGACACAGACCGAACGGAAACACACTGACTAAATGCATACAAGGGGTGCTCAAGGGAAGTGACCACACAAATTAACATGACACCACAGGAGGAAGTGAAACTAAACACAACAAGCAATGAACACAAGACTCTTTCAAGATAGAACAGGAAACATGGAGACGTAGACATGACACGAACTTAACAAGAACCACACAGACATGAAACATGACAGGTAGACACACGAACCAGGGAGACGACGAAAAAGGGATCTAAGAAACAAAAGACTAAAACAGCAACTAAATGAGCTAAACTGAAACGAAAACACAAAAAAAGGTACATTAAACTCAAAAACTTGGTCACACGACCCAGTATCTTGACAGGCAACAAAGGCAGTGATGAGCAGACAGGCTTATAACATTGTAGCCTGTATTTGTACTTGTATGTGAACTGTAGCCACAGTTTTATTTTGCTAGCCATTAATTATGGGACAGTGCACTTCAGGTCATTTTACTGAGTAACAGGAAAGGAATGTAATACTTTCTTTGTTAAGTAATTAATAACGTACATGTATGTACCCTAACCCACGTGCATTACTTTTAAGAAAAATAATGAGTAATGTGTAGCAAGCCCAACAAAATTGTTATAGCATAACATCCTCAGTTTAACCAGAACATTTTTCTAATAGTTTAACAAGCCCTCTTTTAGATGAAATGATCAAATCATAGAAAATAAAATTTTTTAAAAAAGAGTGAATGTTACCACCTTGAAATGACTGAAACGTAGGAATGAACCAGACCTTACACTAATTCCACAGCTGTGTGCAAAATACAAGTTTTTGAGCATGTTTAGACCCAAAAAATGTGTTTTATTTCCATTAATAACAGTTAAATTGATGAGTGGAGTAATTAAAACCAGAGATTTCCGATTTCAGTGTTTGTCCCCTCTTAAGAAATGGGGATGAAATTAAATTTTTTTAAAAATCATATCCAAATATGAGTTTTTTTATGATTACATTACAACAACAGATTACAACAAAACACACTTACTTATCTAAGCATTGAAACTGCTCAAAATTAAGAACCAAATCAAGTTTTCACCAAGCGTGCATACAATGAAATTAAAAATAAAACTTTCCTCCGTTTTGTGGTGCAGAAAACAAGTCAGCTCATTTCCTGATTTACACATTTAAAAATATGTGTATGTATATGTATATATGTAAGCGCGTACGTGGAAATATGTGTGTGTATGTATGTACGCATGCATACATGTGTATATACATATATGTATGTATGTATGTATGTATGTATGTATGTGCGTGTATGTTTATATGGGTGTATCCGTATGTTTGCAGGGGTATGTATAACTTGTACATATCTTTCTTGTGTAAATTTAAATTTGTCTGTGATTGTGTAAATACTTATGCTATTGCGTACTTCACACATGGAGAAATGCCAAACAGCCTTTCATTGTTCTTGTAACAGTGACAATAAAAGCTGTTCTATTGTATATCTAAAAGTTGTAAAGATGTGTGTGGATCATACATTAAATTGAGCACATGAAAAGATGTGAACATGCAATAAAATGTCTTGCATTTCCTGTTTTCTGAGAGAGAAAAACACAGGCGTGCGTAAAGACTTGATAAAAATCACAAGCGGTTTTCTAAAATTAGAATTAGAAAAAGTTTCAGTTGACAGTCAGAGGCAAATTTGTTCCTTCTTATTTCTGTCCAGCGAAAAGTTAAAATAAATGAATAGCTGAGGATGATATCTGATTATTAATCTGTTTTGTTTATACACATGTTTACACTCATAGTGTTGCTGTTAAACACGTTTCTGCTAGATTAAATTTGCTTGTTTGGACAGCAGTCTCTTGATTAGTGGAGCTTTAGCGATAGCTGACAAGATGGTGCATTTTTTCAGCTACAGCTTTAAAACAAGCATGCACCCATTCAAATTTGTTTTATACTGGTACTGATGAGGTAGGTTGTCCTTGGAGATAGTCGCCTTTCTTGCATGAAAATATGCCTCTGTGTGTCGTAAAAACTAGAAAAGCAAGGAAGAGCAGGGCCCTGTTTCAGGAAGCCGGTTTAGTGGAAAAACTGAGTAAGTATACCCTGAGTTAACGAAAACTCTGGGTTTTCGGTTTCACAAAGCGAGTTCAGCTGCAGCCTGAGTGAGTCACTATGACGACACACGCCGTGAAGCTAACCTGCCCCCTAGCAGGTTTACTACAACTAACCCTGACTGTCTCCGCCCCTTTGTCAGAAACCTGACTGTAGGAAGTGTCAGACATGGCGTGCTCCTTCCTTGAAGAGCCAGTAGATCGTGAAGCCCAAATTCTCCGCAGAGCTCTCCACCGGGAGAGAATGATCAGAGCGCGTTTGGACATTTTATCATTTCCTGATGATTTCCTGTGTGAACGTTACCGTTTCTCAGCACAATCTATAATTTATTTGGATAACATCCTCAGGCCATATATTACGCATGTGACACATCGCGGACATGCTCTCAGTTCTGTACATATTATTTGTATTGCACTTCGGTTTTTTGCAAACGGGAGCTTTCTGTATAATATTGGTGACGCTGAGCACGTTTCCAAGGCTACCGTCTGTCGGGCAGTCAGGAATGTTACAGTTGCACTGAAACGTCTCCTGTACTCGTTTGTGGTGTTCCCCGGTCACAGACCCACAAGATTTATCAAAGAGGGATGCCACAAAATTGCAGGTATCAGGATGAACAAAACTTAATTTATGATGTGGTGATACTTGGACTACTACTTAAATTTTACATTTATTTTCACGGTTCCCAGGCGTGATTGGCTGTACAGATGGCACTCACATTCCAATCATTGCTCCTTCAGTAAATGAAGGAGACTATGTGAACAGGAAGTCTTTCCACAGCATTAATGTACAGGTACATAGTTCCCTGTAGCATTTCAAACTAACAAATTATTTCATTATAGTAATGGATGCTAATTTGTGTTCTCTGCACTGTGAAGATCATATGTGATGCTGCCAACATTATCACAAATGTGGAAGCCAAGTGGCCAGGCTCTGTCCATGACTCACAAATATTCCGTGAATGTACACTGAGCACAAAATTTGGACATGGTGAGTTGAGAATACTTTAAAATATATAAAGACCAATTGCTTCAGGGACATTTGAACTGAAGTGTATCCTTCTGTCTTAGGAGAGTTCACTGGCTACTTGCTTGGTGATAGGGGGTATCCATGTTTACCCTATTTGCTTACCCCTTACCCTGACCCTGAACCGGGCCCACAGCAGCGATATAATCTGGCTAATTGCAGGACAAGAGCCAGAGTTGAAATGACTATCGGAATGCTTAAGGCCCGGTTCCAGTGCCTGCAAAGACTCAGGGTCACCCCAGAAAGGGCATGTGACATTATTGTGGCATGTGTGATTCTTCACAACATTGCCACAATTAGAGGAGAACACTGTCCTTCTGAACCAAACATCAGCAGTGATCCAAACCATGAACATCCTGACCCTCCCACGGACATACAAGATGGAAGAGCAGTCAGAGACACCATATGTCACAATCATTTCTTTTGACCCATCACCTCAACATGTTGAAAGAAGAATAAACAGATTTTTTGTTCAACTGGCTTTATTGGTCGCCTGTGTTTCCTGTACACAAAGTATTAAAAGATGTAAACCTCATAAAGTGTCTCTGTTGCTTCCTCCTCTGTATAACTGTCAATGTTTCTTCATTATTTCTGAGCAAGAAATACAATAGCATTGCTGTTCTACTGTAAACTCATATAATCTGTGGAGTATTACTCACAACTGCATGTTGGTCTGGCTCAACAGGAGGCTGCACCAGATGCAGTACACCATCACCATCAACTGATAGAATATGAGGTTTATACAGGTCACTTATAACTTACAAGGGACCAAATGGCAATTAACAAACATACCAAGCACCTTACACTTCATTGTCATTATGCTCTCAAAGACAACCAAGGCTGAGGGAAGGCAAAATCAGTAGGAAAATAACTTCACTACAAAATAATTCATTATGGTAAAGAGTTTATCAAATGAATGTGTCGCACTGCAAAGGTGACTGTGAAGAAAGGATGTATGCACATCATGTATTATTTTGAATTTACCCCTTATGTAGGCACTTGTGTCTTGCGGGGTTACTGACTCAGAGGATGTCCCCGCAGAGATGCCTTCGGCCACAGGGCGCCCACTGTTTTGGCTGAGGGCCAACTGCTCAGCCTCTGTGAGTGGTGGTGGTGGAGGACCCCCACCTGTTTTTCGGGCCTCCGCTTTTTTTCTGTTGGCTATAACGGGCCACATTTGAGCATACAGAGTAAGCAAATATGTACTTGTAATGTGCTCAGATAATTTCAATAAGTGCTTACAGAGGGGAAATTAATGTAGCCTCTAACTGCAATTGATTTACATGGGACAAACAGACCAAGCACTATGGCTCATAATACAATTACACCTTACCTGTTTGGACTATATTTTTATATTTCATTTTTACTTGCTGCCAGGCACGTTTGGGGCCTGTTGGGTTGCACCTGCGCTCACATCACATCACAAAATAAAATGTATAAAATAACAAATAAAATAACATATGATAAAATAACGTGTTAAATGGGTGGAAATCCCTAGATCAATGTTTATATTAACACTCACGCATTGACTCTGTCGGCTATGTTTTGCCATGCATGCTTTTGCAGCTGAGGCTGTGTTACTTTTTTCCGCGGAATTTGCATGTTATCGGCATATACTGCCATCAGAATTTCGGCCTCAAGCGCTGTAAGATGCATTGACCGCGCCTTCTTTCCCTCCGTCTCCATGGTGACTCGCTTAATCTGTGCTCCGCTTATCAGGGCTTTATGTATCCTCGTCCGCGCGCTTCACTTGGGGTTAAAGCAACTCCGCGTTGACTGAACTAATTGTTATCAGCCTTTCTGAAACCGAATATTCCGAGTTGGACAGTTCGGGGTTACTCAACCGTGAGTGTCGTTTTTCACTCTGAGTTTTCTAAACCGGCTTCCTGAAATAGGGCCCAGGAGTCCAAAGGCCACAAGTAGTCTGACTATTGCTGTGATGATTGTTTGATCTCCTGTGAGAGATGGGAAAGTTTCTTACATAAAATCAATCGCAAATCCCAAAATAAAGATTTAAACAGACAAAGAACTGCCAAGAACTTACGTGGAGCTTTGGTGATGATAAAGTATTTGGTCACAGTGCCCTGGCTGTTTGAGGCGGTGCAGATATAGACCCCTGGAAACTTAGATGATGGAGTCAAAATAGGATGATTCACATCATGACTCCTGTACCACACTTGTGTAAAGTTTGGGAATTGCCAATGGTAGGATGGTACTGGATTTCCTCTAGCTGTACAATTTAAAGATATTTTGCTCCCAACTGTCATTTCCAAATTCTCATTTGGATCATTGGTGAAGGTTGGTGGGTCTGAGGACATCCAATCAAAATACAGACAAAGAAAGAAAAGCTCATGTTTTCAGTATGAAATCTTGTGGTGATTAAATTAAGAGCATGTTAAAAACTCACAGAGTACAGTCAGAGTATGAGCTTCTGAACGCACTGGAGGAGGACCTTGTTCCTTTGGCCACAGGTTCAGCTTTGCTTCACACCAGATCTCAGCTCCATCATCATCTCTATGAGCAGTCAGAGTGAGGACAGATGACTTACTGACTGGAGATGGACTGGACTCATCAAATGTCTGAGAAGACAAGATCTTATTTCCTTTGTGCCAAAGCACAGAGAGATTTCTTGCTGGTGCAACATTAACAATGTCACACTGTATGGCAAACTGTTGGCCTTCCACCACTGCACTTAAATTCTTCAGAGACACACTGTCTGGCATTTCTGAAATAAAAAAAAAATCAAATGAATTAATTTTACCCAGTTATTAAGTACTAATGACATACTTGAAAAGTGTGAGACAAAGTTAAGGCTACTCACTATAAACAGTGACTGGTAACACTTTTGTACACTGATCACCATCACGGAAATTCACATAACACATTGGCGCCATCTCCCACACTAGCACAGAGTCAATTTTAAAGGGAAGAGAAGTGACACCCTGGGTAAAGTCCACTCCTCCATATGGAGACTCCCATCCCATTCCATCAGTCTGGTCAGATAGTGAGGTGCAGTTGGCTGAGAAAGAGTCTCCAAATCTCACCACAACTCTAGGAGGGGTTATGTCAAATGGACATGAAGTGCTCACAAGCTTTCCTAAAAATAAATAAATAAATAAAATAAAACAATAATACTGGGAGTAAGGGACTTAAGGCGTGTGATGAGTTTCACTCTACCATCTGAGTTAGGTGAATGTTAATGTGAGTGCAAATGGTTGCCTGTCTCTCTGTGTCAGCCTTGAGACAGACTGGCGATCTGTCCAGGGTGTACCCTGACTTTCACCCTATGGCAGATGGGATAGGTGACCCTGATAATGATAAGCGGACGAGAATAGATGCATGGACAATATTGCAAATTGGGTGGTTGTAATATACTGACCCGTTTTAGGTGACACGTTCCATTTAACTTTCAAGAGTGGTTTGATTTTTGATCACACTGTTCATAACTCTGGAGTTAAAATATAGATGGACATATTTTTATTGTAAAAAACCATGAAATTGTTTGTGTTCCTCTGTTACAACATTCATAGTTTTACTGATACTTAACATAATGGAAGATTTGGAGGTTAAGAGAAATTGATGGAGCTACAGAGGCCTTGAGGCACAAACTAAATGTTGAAAGTGAGATGAAACGGCGAAGTACTTTTTTTGCATAAAGAATAAGTCATACTAAATTACATTAAAATATTTTTAGAAAATCTGTAAATGTCTTAAAATAGGATAAAGGAAAAATGATAGATATAATAAAAACAAACACAGACTAAAAGTAAGTCCCAATATAAAATTATAATATAATTTGGTCACTTTAGTCTCTAAAATACTTTAGCTGCTTTAGAGTTGCTAAATAATGATCCATTCATTGAATTACTGCAATGAAAGAAGCAATTTGTAGCATATTTGGATTGAAGACTTCTGGTCAAATGTCTAATGACCTGCAACTTAGTAAATAATAGGACAATATCTAAAATATAACAGCTGCTAGGCTTTTGGGGGTTGTTTGTTTTTGGAGGCAGCAAATTTACACTAGAAAGACTCCAAGTGATAAATGCTAAAGATTTTAGATAATGACTTCATAAAGTGGATTTAAATTAAACTGATAATCTGAAGAAATAAAAAGCTTATGACCAGTGCTAATGTGGTTGAAGGTTTTCTCCTGAAGAGGAACTGGACTTTGTGTTAAAACTATAGAAATATAATATGGTAACTATATAACAAAGCAACAAGCACAGCAAAAACAAGCAAACAAACAAAACAGACCCACCTGTGCATGCGATTATGCAGCTGAAGATGAAGGGCCGCCACATCATGGCTTCAACAGATGTGTTCACAAGTGCATCAAAGTTCAGAACTTTCCTCCTGAGTCCGAGATTAACAGATGGATATTTTGGTAGATGCAGATACAGTAAGTCTTCTTTAGCCAGAGGCAAATCTATTCTAGCCTGTACTGTTCAAGAAAAGAGAACTCAAAAAAGCCATACTAGTCTTGTGAAGAACCCCGCCCCCCCAAAAAACCAACAAACTAAAGAAAAGAAAAAAAAAACACAACACACACACTTGCAGACAAGTTGCGGCGTCTGTTGTTCCGATTTAACACCAGGGCCCTGTTTCAGGAAGCCGGTTTGGAAAACTCAGAGTGAAAAACGACACTCACGGTTGAGTAACCCCGAACTGTCCAACTCGGAATATTCCGTTTCAGAAAGGCTGATAACAATTAGTTCAGTCAACGCGGAGTTGCTTTAACCCCAAGTGAAGCGCGCGGACGAGGATACATAAAGCCCTGATAAGCGGAGCACAGATTAAGCGAGTCACCATGGAGACGGAGGGAAAGAAGGCGCGGTCAATGTATTTTACAGCGCTTGAGGCCGAAATTCTGATGGCAGCATATGCCGATAACATGCAAATTCCGCGGAAAAAAGTAACACAGCCACAGCTGCAAAAGCATGCATGGCAAAACATAGCCGACAGAGTCAATGCGTGAGTGTTAATTTAAACATTGATCTAGGGATTTCCACCCATTTAACACGTTATTTTATCATATGTTATTTTATTTGTTATTTTATACATTTTATTTTGTGATGTGATGTGAGCGCAGGTGCAACCCAACAGGCCCCAAACGTGCCTGGCAGCAAGTAAAAATGAAATATAAAAATATAGTCCAAACAGGTAAGGTGTAATTGTATTATGAGCCATAGTGCTTGGTCTGTTTGTCCGATGTAAATCAATTGCAGTTAGAGGCTACATTAATTTTCTTTCTGTAAGCACTTATTGAAATTATCTGAGCACATTACAAGTACATATTTGCTTACTCTGTATGCTCAAATGTGGCCCGTTATAGCCAACAGAAAAAAAGCGGAGGCCCGAAAAACAGGTGGGGGTCCTCCACCACCACCACTCACAGAGGCTGAGCAGTTGGCCCTCAGCCAAAACAGTGGGCGCCCTGTGGCCGAAGGCATCTCTGCGGGGACATCCTCTGAGTCAATAACCCCGCAAGACACAAGTGCCTACATAAGGGGTAAATTCAAAATAATACATGATGTGCATACATCCTTTCTTCACAGTCACCTTTGCAGTGCGACACATTCATTTGATAAACTCTTTACCATAATGAATTATTTTGTAGTGAAGTTATTTTCCGACTGATTTTGCCTTCCCTCAGCCTTGGTTGTCTTTGAGAGCATAATGACAATGAAGTGTAAGGTGCTTGGTATGTTTGTTAATTGCCATTTGGTCCCTTGTAAGTTATAAGTGACCTGTATAAACCTCATATTCTATCAGTTGATGGTGATGGTGTACTGCATCTGGTGCAGCCTCCTGTTGAGCCAGACCAACATGCAGTTGTGAGTAATACTCCACAGATTATATGAGTTTACAGTAGAACAGCAATGTTGTCTATTTCTTTACTACAGGAAAATAATGAAGAAACATTGACAGCTGTTACAGAGGAGGAAGCAACAGAGACACTTTATGAGGTTTACATCTTTTAATACTTTGTGTACAGGAAATACAGGCGACCAATAAAGCCAGTTGAACAAAAAATCTGTTTATTCTTCTTTCAACATGTTGAGGTGATGGGTCAAAAGAAATGATTGTGACATATGGTGTCTCTGACTGCTCTTCCATCTTGTATGTCCGTGGGAGGGTCAGGATGTTCATGGTTTGGATCACTGCTGATGTTTGGTTCAGAAGGACAGTGTTCTCCTCTAATTGTGGCAATGTTGTGAAGAATCACACATGCCACAATAATGTCACATGCCCTTTCTGGGGTGACCCTGAGTCTTTGCAGGCACTGGAACCGGGCCTTAAGCATTCCGATAGTCATTTCAATTCTGGCTCTTGTCCTGCAATTAGCCAGATTATATCGCTGCTGTGGGCCCGGTTCAGGGTCAGGGTAAGGGGTAAGCAAATAGGGTAAACATGGATACCCCCTATCACCAAGCAAGTAGCCAGTGAACTCTCCTAAGACAGAAGGGTACACTTCAGTTCAAATGTCCCTGAAGCAATTGGTCTTTATATATTTTAAAGTATTCTCAACTCACCATGTCCAAATTTTGTGCTCAGTGTACATTCACGGAATATTTGTGAGTCATGGACAGAGCCTGGCCACTTGGCTTCCACATTTGTGATAATGTTGGCAGCATCACATATGATCTTCACAGTGCAGAGAACACAAATTAGCATCCATTACTATAATGAAATAATTTGTTAGTTTGAAATGCTACAGGGAACTATGTACCTGTACATTAATGCTGTGGAAAGACTTCCTGTTCACATAGTCTCCTTCATTTACTGAAGGAGCAATGATTGGAATGTGAGTGCCATCTGTACAGCCAATCACGCCTGGGAACCCTGAAAATAAATGTGCAATTTAAGTAGTAGTCCAAGTATCACCACATCATACATTAAGTTTTGGTCATCCTGATACCTGCAATTTTGTGGCATCCCTCTTTGATAAATCTTGTGGGTCTGTGACCGGGGAACACCACAGACGAGTACAGGAGACGTTTCAGTGCAACTGTAACATTCCTGACTGCCCGACAGACGGTAGCCTTGGAAACGTGCTCAGCGTCACCAATATTATACAGAAAGCTCCCGTTTGCAAGAAACCGAAGTGCAATACAAATAATATGCAATGAACTGAGAGCATGTCCGCGATGTGTCACATGCGTAATATATGGCCTGAGGATGTTATCCAAATAAATTATAGATTGTGCTGAGAAACGGTAACGTTCGCACAGAAAATCATCAGGAAATGATAAAATGTCCAAACGCGCTCTGATCACTCTCTCCCGGCGGAGAGCTCTGCGGAGAATTTGGGCTTCACGATCTACTGGCTCTTCAAGGAAGTGGCACGCCATGTCCGACACTTCCTACTGTCAGGTTTCCGACAAAGGGGCGGAGACAGTCAGGGTTAGTTGTAGTAAACCTGCTAGGGGGCAGGTTAGCTTCACGGAGTGTGTCGTCATAGTGACTCACTCAGGCTGCAGCTGAACTCGCTTTGTGAAACCGAAAACCCAGAGTTTTCGTTAACTCAGGGTATACTTACTCAGTTTTTCCACTAAACCGGCTTCCTGAAACAGGGCCCAGCAGTCTAACAGTCCCTCTGAGAATACTCGTACTTCTGCAAATTACAAGACAGGGAAGGAGCCCTGCTCCACTTACTGGACTTTTTTGTACCATTTTTGTGAATTTTAGTGCAGACAGTCTGAAAACAACTCTGTGCAAATTTAAAATGATTCAAATCACAGTCCACAAGTACTAATTTATGACTGACATAATGAATAGTTATTAGATTACAATGAGTGCTTCACTTGCAAGTATATGGTTTCTTCTCTGTATGACTGTCATGCCAGCTACAAGGTTGGTTGCAAAGCCAACAAGGTTTTAGAGCAGGGTCCCCAAGCCCAGTCCACGAGGGCTGCAGGTTTTAGATCTCACCCTGGGTCAACACACCTGAATCACATGATTAGTTCATCACCAGGCCTCTGGAGAACTTAAAGACATGTTGAGAAGGTAATTTATTCATTTAAATCAGCTGTGATGGATCAAGGACACATCTAAAACCTGCAGGGACACCGGCCCTCGTGGACTGGGATTGGGGACCCCCGTTTTAGAGTCTCCTGTCTATCAGGATGAGTTAAAAAGCTGTCATTTCAAAGTTTCTTAGATGATCAGGGAGTACATTTTACACCCAGTAGAGACATTTGGAGGATTTATCTATTCATTTTAAAGTCTTGTAATATGTGACCCCTGTGTATATTTACTTTTTTAATGTATTTCTAACCCCAAACAGATTCAGTAACAGCAAAGATTGTGGAACAAGCAGCTCAAGGAAAGGTTTTAGTACAGGTCAGACTTTAAACAGTTAAAAACCAAACTCTGCATGTTTTAACATCTGGTGTCCACTGATCTAAGGTTCATTTACAAAATGCTTCAGAATTCAAAGAGATGAGGTTTTTCAACCACTTGGCACCACTTTCTTTGATTCCCGATATATTGATCACACTTGCTGTACATTTACAATAATGAAAACTACAAGTAGAATTTCATAAGATTTATTTGAAATATTACATATAAAAACTACATACAATTTATCCCACATTAGGTGAACATTTAACAACAACAGCAACAACGTCATGATTAAAAGCACATTTAAAACTCAATGTGGAATGGTACTACATAGAAAGTCCATAGCGGCCACTTGGTGACGCCATTAAATCGCAACTTTTAAGAGAAATCATTTCACCAGCACCAGGACTTGCAGAAGTGATTCTTGATGAAATCTTTACACGCTTAATCAGAGAGCTCCATCTTCTCTTGTTTAATGTTCTCTGTGGAGGGAAAGTAAGTAAGTTAAAATAAATTAATTTTAAAAAACAAAACCACACACTTGAATGAGGATTGGTGCATTCAAATCTTAAAAGATAATCATACGATTAAACTGAAAGTCACCTGATGCTTGTTCTTCCTTCATCCTTTCCGTGATGCACCTCTTAATCTCAAGCCCAATGGCCCTGGAGAGCGGAGGGGGCACAGCATTTCCAACCTGGAAGGAAACAGAAGCAATTACTTGGCAAGAAGCTGGGAGAGATGTTTCTGGGCAGCTCATGAAATGCAGTAAAGACATCTTCATTTTGGAACTGCAACTCAGTCCAAGATGATAAAGGCCAAAATGACAAGGCCAAAAATTAAAATGCTGCTTATTTTTGTTATCATTTATGTAACAAACGAAAATAATAACACATTAATTTATCCCCCATCACCTAAATTTATTGCCTCTCACAGACATAAAAACTGTACTAAAACAAAGCAGTTTCAAAGTTTATACTTTGCTAGATTCCTGCTAAAATGTCTCTGCAAGCCTGACCAAGCGACATCTCCTGAAAGAAAATAGTCATCCCTCACGTGACTTGTACAATATTGTGACTAAAACTCGTAGCAAAGTCACTGTTGCCACTCTTACCTTCTTTGTAGCAACTGTAACCACAAAAATTTCTCAGGGATTAAGAAAAGTATTGTGATTCCAGATTGTACCTGTCTGTGTTTGTCCAGGATGTTTCCAAAGAAGCGGTAGGTGTCAGGGAACCCCTGAGAGCGTGCACACTCTCTCACACTGACAACTCTGTGCTGCTCAGGATGGAGTACACGGCCCTGTAATCAAGAGAGCCTAAGGTCAGTTTCTTTCATTTAAGAAGTGTAAACCATTTCCTGAAACACAAATTAGCTTAAGACTTAAATGCAAGTACTCTGTTTTTTCACTCCTATATTAAATAAATTTGAAGGAATGTTTAATGTAAACAAACTGAAAAAAACAAAAACAAAAAACAAACTTGCGTACCTGCTTGCCCATTGGTTCAGGATTGGTGACTGTTGTGCTGAAGAAACCATCCCATTCCAACCTGCCATAGAGTCCCGCCCAGTGATTATGGCGGTTCCCAGTGTGGGGCAAACACCAGGGGATCAGGGTATTAAACTGCCTGTCTGCAGGGTCACAAGGCTTACCTAAAAAGACATTTGCATGGAAACTATAAGAGATGTATCCCAGATGGAGATTTAAGCTCTACAACTTTTTTTTTTTTAAGTCCTGCATACCTCCTGCACAGGTGCAAACACCTCTGAGTGCACCGGTGCCGCTACGCCCATTCTTCTTATCATGATGTGTGTAACGCAGTTTCTTAGTCAGGGTGCCATCCTTCAGTCGCACCTCGATGTTGGGCAGATCCCTCCAGTCGGAGCCTGGAGCCAAGGGGATGTAACGCATCCGACCCTCAACCAGTGCACTCATATCCTGTAATGCAGATCATGTAACTTCTGTCATAAAGTTATTCTTTAATGACTGAAAGAGTGAGCCAACATGAGAACACCACAACTCACCTTGCAGATATGATCTCTGAGGATAGGCTGGTACTGTGTGCCTCTGATCTGCCTCTGGAACCAAGACTGGGGCTCCCCATTGTAGGAAATCTCCAGTGCAGCTGCACCATTGCGAATCTCTGGCAGGTCAGACATGGTATCCCTGACAGTGATAGTTCTGTAGATTCCACCATTGCCTCTGTAGACAGAAATTAGTGACAATGATGCTTTAATGTCTTGTGAGAAAGATTTGCAACCTAAAAATACAATATAAGCAACCCAGAAGGGGAAAGGGTTTACATTACCGTGTGACATTGCTGACGTATCTCTTTTCACCCACCACAACGCTGAGAGAGCAAGCTCTGGGGGCAAACACATGCAGAGGCTCAGGATAGCGTGGCAGCTTCTCTCCCGGAGCAGCAGCCAGGATGATGGCCCTGCGCCGGGTCTGAGCAACACCGTACTGACCGGCCTAATGAGAGCAGAATGCAGCGCATTAGTGATCCTTTATTGTATGAGAAGAAAATAAAAACCTTATAGCAAGCTGTTGGTTAACAACACAAGCTCTGAAATTTGTTTCAAGTCAATTTCATTTTAGCTTCACCCAAAATTTCACAGCAGAAAAGTTTAAGGTCTGACCCACCTGCAAGACACCAAAGGTACACTGGTATCCCATTCGCACAAGACAGCGCAGTGTGAGCTTCAGGACCATAGAGTTTTTGAATGACACAAAGTTCCTCACGTTCTCAAGCAGGAAAAATTTGGGTCTGTAGTAGTCACAGTAGCTGCAATAAGAAGAAACAAATAATAATAATTTAAAAAAACAAAACAAAAAAACAACACTATTAATGCGAGGTTAAGAGTTTTTGTGGGAAACAAAAAAGCTTGCTGCACAGTGTCGGCGAAAGTTGATGACTTTAGGCGAACCAACCTAAGATAGGAGACAACAAGTGAGTTCTTGAATTTGGAGTAAGTGCGAGAGTTGAAGCGGTTCATCCCACTGAACCCTTGACAAGGAGGCCCTCCACACAGCATCTCCACATCACCCTTCTGAGGCAGCTTCTGGCCAAGAGAATTTGTTTTCTCTCCAGACATGACCAACTTTAGCAAGATGTTGCAGTCCTCGGTGAACACCGTTGTGCCTGGGTTGTTCAGTCTGAAGGCCTGTGCTGCTGGCTCCCACATCTCTATAGCCCAGAGGGTCTCAGAGATTGCTAAAGGCAACAAGCAGTTACGTTTTTGTACTGCAGTCCCAAAACAAACAAACAAAAAAGATGATTTTAAAACATTTTGTGAGTGGGTTGCAACATTTACCAGCCTGGTGGAATCCCTCAGAAAGTCCACCGCAGCCAGAGAACACATCCAATGTGCGATACTTGGGCACTTTAGGTTTAGGCTGTGAGTCCGGCTGTTCCTGTGCAGCTGAAGCTTTTCCTTTGCCTTTACCTTGGGAAACCAAATTTAATACATTAGGATTTCAGAGACTACTAAAAATCAATTTTTGAAGGAAAATATAAATACAATTTCTACCTTTTCCTTTGCCCTTTCCTTTTCCTTTATGGACAGTTGAACGAGCATGATTTGGGGGATCCTCAAAGCTTTTTGCCTTTGCATTATAGGCCTGTGAAGGAGGCACAGTATGGAAATAAGACTGCAGTTTCTACACTGAATTGAAGACATGTTCAAGACTTTTTCAAATAAATGTTCCAGTATTAGACAAAATCTACCATGTCAACTGTTTTTGCTTTCTTCTATGCACGTGGGGTTGTCATTACAAGAAATTGTTTTTGATGAATTGATAAATAGATGATTAGAGTTTAAAGATTAGAGTAGAAAGAAAGTACTGTACCTCAAGAAAATAGAAGCGCTCAGGTCCAGCACTGGAGTAGTCCTGGATGGATTCATTCAGGTCCTCTGCATATTCTACCTGGCAGCGGCCGAGTACGTCACCCATGTTTACGGTCACTTCTTCATCACTCCAGTACAGCTGATTGATGTCTGTATGGTAACTAGCTTTGACACCTTTGTGTGTGTTCTCAGGCCTGGAAAACAAGATAAAATTTGTTAAAGTCTTAAAATTTGTCCAATTTATAGCAACCCATTAAACTGTTAACAGTTTTTACCTGTAGAACTTGTAGAGTCGCAGTTTGACGTCTGACATCTCGGGTTTCCCATTGCTACGCCTGTGACAGAAGATCTCCTTGATGCGCCCAACACGGAAGGGCTCAGGAGCGTCCAGGTTTGAGCCCTTGATGTAGTCTGAGGACTTCCTGTAATACTCTGGATACAGATCCTCATCCACATCGTCTTTCCTGTGGGATCGCTTCACTGGACTGGCTGGCTTCACACTGAGAACCACATTGTTATAGAGGTAAGTGGTGGCCAAATTTTTTAATATACTTTAATATTAGCCACGATACTCAATCTTCCCTTTTTAATAAAGAACAAAATTTATTCAACCTGAAAAAAATAAAAATATAAACAGGCGACCCGTGTGTAAAGAAGGCCCTCTAGTGGCTGAAGCTGCACTACACATGTAGACTCCTCGTTCATGCAAACTACCGTAAGACTGAAACTTCTAAATAGCGTTAGACAGTACATGTGTATTCATCATTCTACAGGTCTGAATAAAAGTAACACTCACCTGAAATTAAAAGCCTCAGGGGGAAGGTAGACGCTGTCCCCCACCCTGAACTGCTCTCCTTTAAAGCAAGCCATAGCATACAAAGCCTTTGTGTCATGGTTTTCATTCTCCAGGGGTTCAAATACACGAGGCTTATCTTTGTCCTCTCGCTCTTTAGTCCTTACACAGCTGCCACAGAACCTGAAGGTGAAAGTAGAGATTTTAAAAATGTAAAAAAAAATAAATCAAGGAAAAGATCACGAGCAGCATAAATGAATGTGTAGCTGGTGCTTACTTGAATTTGCATTCTTCTGATGGAGATGTCTTCGGAGGCATTTCAAACCTGGCATATTCTGTGTCATACCAGAACTGATAGAAAAAACTCTTCCCGTCATCCTCAATCACCTTGAGGTCAACATCCACACCACCCTAAAATTACAGAAGCAACTGTTACATGAAGAAAATTACAATAAAAGCAGCTTCAGATCTTTCTAGCCCCTTTAAAAACTTACCTCCATAAACCAGTTGTTCGATGGGGCTTTATACATAACATCAACTTTGCCTTGGACATAATTGAGCAGCATGTCCTCACATTCATCCACAATGACAAGCTCGAGTGGATCTGAAGTCTCACCGAGCACCGTGTCTATTCCACGAAGGAACCAGTGGGCATGAAACATCTTTCCATTATTATCCTCCCACATTGACGTGATCCTAAGAAAACACCTCATTAGATTTGAGAATTGACCTGAGAATTGAATATTATTATACTATGTCTGAAACGCTTACCTTGCCAGATACAGTGGAATGGATGGATCCTCTGATGAAACTGAGACACAGTCTCCCACCTCCAGCAGTTCATCGTTCAAAGAGACCTTCCTGTAGTATTGCTTCTTCCCTTCAGTCTGAAAGGAGTTAAAGATGAATATTTTTATATGACCAGTGCTGGGAGCCACTGCTGCACTAGAGGGTAGTTCTATTAATCTACCACACTGGATGAAAACATACGTGAATAGATTCTCCAATCCATGTAAGTTTGCACTGGGTCTGCTTCTTTCTTTTGGCATGAGGAACCTTTTTAGGCTTCTCCACAGGAACATCTTCCTCCTCAATGTTCTCATCATCTTCAGCCTCCTTGACTGCAAGGTTGGGGCATCTAAACAGAGATAGATAGATTTAAAGAGATTAATACGACTGCAACACCAAGCTGTATATAAAATATCATGTCTGTGTTTTATTCCTTCTTGCTTAAAATATTATGACAGATAAAGTCACTGATGCAAATATCTGGAAAAGCATTTGTAGGCAACACATTCAAAAAAATGCTCACCTTCTCTGCCTACAAGCTTGTTTGCTTTTTCCACTTCCTCCAAATTTGATCATGTCTTTGCAAGCTGCACACTTTCCACAATCAGGAGACTGACAAACCTGTCCACACACACAGAAAAAGAATTCAATATGCATAAGAATTACAGAGGATGGACATCAACATCAGATACTGTACAGATAGTATCCAACTTGCCTCACAGACACCACAGCGCTGTCTTTTCATGGCGCTTTCTTTATCATTCTGCTCTATCTGATCAGAGAAGAATGCATCAAAGATCTGGTAGACCAGCTTTGTAGTGGTTGCTTTAGTTGGTCCCTTACTATCTTTTTCTATCTTTGTTGGGTGACGAATAGCCTGTCTTCTGGCAGCCCTCCTGTCAACAGAACAAAGTGCATGGTCAGAAGACGCAGATTTTACTCTGCACAAATACCTGACGATAAGTGACGTAATGGCATTATGAAGCCCCTGGCCATCAACACACCACAGCATCAGGCCATGCAAAGAAACAAGCAAACCAAACTAAACAAACAGAATGTTCAATGCAGAGTTTCCATCTGATGTAAGAGGCAATAAAGTTCTCTCCGTGGGAAGCAATTGGGCCTGCATGGGAAAAAACAACAACAAAAAAACAAAAACAAAAAACACACCAACATGTGCCAACTTCCTGAGTGTAAAGACTGCTTTGATCTCCTTTGGCTTTTGTTCTTCCTGTCAAAGATATAAATAGCATTCGCTGCAAGAACTCTGAACTCTTAACAAATTCTAACCCATGTTTGAGGAAGTGTCATATTTCTTATTAAACAAGATGGATAACCCTCACCTATATGAAGGCTTTTGAGCGTTAACTCATACAGGCTCTAACTAAATCAAAGTTAATTCCAAATATAAAGAGAATACCCTGACAGCACCACACTCAGGCGATGAAAAGTTTCGTTTTTAATTCTGATGCTTTACAGCTGTGGGGCTGCCCCATGTTCAAACACAAAGCTTGAACTTGGGACTTTCCAAGTCTTCTTGTTCTATGGATTATGAATTTCGTAATGGGAAAAAAAAAAAAGTTTACGAGAAAAAGCCTCCGCATAGCCATTATGAAACTTAAAACACTTCTTTCTTCACCTACTATTAAGAGACTGTGCATCTCTTGCACAATATGCTCCTTTTCTAAATGTATCATTTTTGAAGCTGCCAGATACAAGATCAGAATCTCAGGAGAACTAGCTTTCTATGAGGAAGCACTGACCAACAACGACACTGCTAGAGGCATGATGACTGTTTTTAACGTTCACATTTGTTTTGCACAAGTGCTTATAAATGTCAGCAACAATCTCACTATACTACTAGCATCAAAGCACCTCAGACTTTAGCAACCCACCCACTGTTGGGTAAGTAAGTCTGTGGTAGAAGTTACTTTTTGAAAGTGAATGCCCTTTCCCAAACCTGCCCGTTTCCAAGGACCACATTCCAGATTGTTCTGTATAACAAATCGGGTATCACAAAATATTAAATATAAACACATCACAAGTGTTCAACGAGTTGAAATGTGAAAAGACGATTTGTATGTTTTAAATAATGTTCTGTTAAACTCGAGTGGGATGTGCCAGTCTAGTTAAGTTGTTTCTGCAAAGTTCGTTTTAATCCTATGACATCTTTAAATAAATCAATCACCGCACTCGCGCCGATTACACAAATCTGATATACGTGGCCAGATTTCAAATCTGCTGGATAAACTAAAAATAAACCACAATGTAAAGCCAAAAAATATAAAATGATTTAAAGTAGAAATAAAACTTTAGCATGAAATCTGGTGTAGTGCTCTTTGTCCATAAAGTTTCTAAATGCTTCACATTAAACACACCACCAAACAAGCTAAAGATGCATTCACAATGAGGCCTACCTACCAGTACAGCAGCATGCTGCATTAGGAAATGTTAAAGGAATGTTAGACATTAGGGAGAACAGGGAGCAGAAATACAGGAATATAAGCACAAATGAAATGGATAGTTTTAAAACCCGAAGGGAGTCAAAATAGCTGCTGATAGAAGAAAAAATAAAAATGGGAAAGCTGAAACTGGATTTTTCATTATAAATTATGTATTACATGTTTCTTCAATGCACTTCAGATTCAACATTAAGCTATTATTTCAAGTATTTGCAGAATCAATTCAGACCATTTTCTCTGAAATCTCAGAAGACTGCAGATTCACAATCCAACAGATGAGACCAACACCCTTGAAAAATGAATCATTTTAAGTATTGATGCAAAATTATCACTATACATCTAAGCATACAAAACAGAAAGTTGTAACAAAAAAAAACAAAACAAAAAAAAAAAAGTTTAAGCACCTTTTTCCTAGAGTGACTCCTGCAAGCTTGATCAGGTCTCTCATGCAGGGAGTAACAATAATTGGCTGCTCATCCGAATCACCGGCCTCATCGTAGCTCTCCACCTGCTCTACAACAAACTGGGCATGGCGCAGGAGCGTGTCTTCAGTGAAGCAGTTGAAGTTGAGTCCTGCAGGAGGCACAGTTGTCTGAGGGAATGGAAAACAGGGCATAATAAGCTTTGGACATGTCATTAAGAAAAAAATAAATAAAAATTTGATCCCTGTGGGAAACCAACACAGCAACAGGCAGGATCACTTTATATGAATGGAAATATACACAGTAAAACATTTTTTAAAAATTCTCAAACAGATACCACGACAGGAACCCGGATTCAAAGACAAGAGTTTGTTTCATTCACACAAGACTGCACCTCAATCTTATTGAGTAGGTCTTCATAGGTAGCATCAGGATTCTTCTGGAGGAATTCAACCACTATCTTGCTCATATAGATCTTCTCTTGCATCAGTGCAAAGATGGGAGCATACTCCTCACTGGGCTGCATTAAGATGTAGTCAGCAAAAGCTAGATAAGGAAAGAGTTGGATAAACATTAGTGTACTGTATATATGGATTTATTTATTTTAACTAAATGGAGAAGAAAATACACAATTATACTACCTGTAGTGAAACCAATCAAAGCTTTTTCTCCACCATCAAAACCAGTGATCCACCAGGCATTAATGGGTCCCAGCTTTTTGGCAGGAACACCACCTAAAAATACAGGGGGGAAAAAAAAAGGTTATAAAAGCTAAAAGACAATGTACAATCATAATGAACTTTCTATAACTGGACAGGTTTTCCATACCATCCATACAAGGGTTGTCATCATAGATGGGTTTGACAACACAGCTGAAGTAAAGCTCAACATTCTTCTCAATAAGTCCAGAGTCGAATGGACAGAGATGGCCACGCTTGTCATAAACACTGCAACACACATTGTTATACCATATGACTGACAAAAACTTTAAGTTTTAGAATATAAAAACAGTCTAATTAGAAGGAACACATCTGTTCTTCTAAACTCCTTTTACTTTAGGGATCACCACAGCAGATCATCTGCCCATCTCTCACTCCATTCCTAACATCGTTCTGTCACGCCAACCCACTGCAAGTCTTCCTTCACCACATCATGGATCTTCTCTATGGTCTCTTGCCCTCCACAAGGTTACTATCCATACTCTGTCCAAACCTTGCGTCTCTAACCCTGTCTGCAAATCTCTGAACCTGATCTGTACTCATTCATAATACTATCAATTCTGGACCCTGACAATTAAAATCTGATTATCTACAGCTCCGCCTCCAGTCTTGTCTGTATGTCTCAATACCATCTTGTAAACCTTCCCTTTCGCTATTGCTGATATCATTCTGTCACGAATCACCCCTGACCCATTTCGAAAGCCTCTCCACCCCTGCCCAACTCCCTTCTTCACCCCTCATGTGCTGTCCTTTGCTTAAGGTTGAGCCAATTTCAATACTACTTGCAGCAGTGCTTAGATGTCTCCCTTTCACACAGCTTTCATTCTTCTCTCCAGAGCATACCCCCCATTTTTCCACTCTCTTCCACCTCCTTCCTATTGTTACTACAGATCACTATGTCGTCTGCAAACACCCTTCCTGCCTAACCTCATCTGTCAATCTGTCCATCACCACTACAAACAAGAAGGGACTCAGAGCAGATCCCTCATGTAATCCCACCCCTACAATGAACCCATCTCACCAGTATATGTTTTTTTTTAGATCCACAAGGATGCAGTGCAACTCTTCTTGTCATTGGATAGTTCTCCACCACTCTCAAAGCAAACATCAAATCTGTTGTGCTCTTTCTGTGTGAAGCCACATACTTCATGGTATCAAACTTTACCCCACTGTAGTTACTACTACCACCACCTCATCTGACCAACCACCTTTCCAAGCTATCCTTTTCATAGATGCCCTCACCCATTTCCTGCACTTCCTGACCAACAGTTCCCCTCCGTCATTTTCTTCATTCTTGAGTTCCTCAAGGTACTATTTCCACCCTGTCACCACCCTCTTGACATAATAGTACATTTCCAACTCTATCCTGCTGCCCATTCAAGCTTGATGTCTCCCTCTAGCCAGTCACAGATCTTTCTTTCCTTGCAGTTTTGTTTTGTTCCTCTTACCTAACAAGCTGTGTATGTTACCTCACAGGAACAAAACCTTAATAAAGATGGAGAATTACTCACCTGAAGTTTGTGATCTTGTGCTGTGGCAGATCCTCATAGCTCTCAAATCCATCCTCATTGGAGTCAAACAGTGAGAGGCGCTCATCTGTTAACATTTCAGGCTCATCCAGCTGAAACACAGAAATTATGTTTCAGCAGACAGAAATTATATATATATAAAATTTAAAACAAACAAAACTGCAGTTTATGTTTGCAAGTTCTCACCGCATTATCAGGATCCCCTTGGAAAAACTTCAGGTCAGAATCATCTAGGTACTGTCTACAGTCTTGACATTTGGGTGGTGGTGTCTGAACAGTAACAAAAACACAATCCAGTCAGCACGAAGCAATAATGCCTTCAAAAATGTTTACAATTCACCTATCTAAATCACTACCTTTACAGCAGAAACCGGCTTTACAATGTCACTCTTGGATTCTTCTGGAGCAGCACTGCATAAAGAAAAGTGTCAACACATTTGCTTGTATAAACTATATCACAATTGTTGCTCTCAAGCTAAAGATACTTACTTGTCATCCGACTCCACTTTGAGACGTTTCTCCTCCCGAGACTACAAACAAATTTGAAAGTATGTGGAGGGTTATTTATCTGACACGGAGGAACTGTTTCTACTCATGTTTTTTTACATTACTTGTACATAACATTACGGTACCTCCTCAATGTCATCATCTTTCTTCGGTTCATTCTGTCCGTTGACAGCTTCTCCATTCAAGTCCTCTGACTTGCGCTTCTGACTGAAAGACATTTATTTCAAGCAGGTTAGAGTGACTGAAGTTTTGTTTTATGCCAAAATACATAAATGAATTAAATATATTCCTATACGCACACTTTAGTGAACATTGACAAGATAGTTGGCTGTTTCCCACTGTTTCTGGTAACCCTGGTACTTGCTGGAGACTCTACAAAAGGAAAAAAATTTATTTTAAAAATTACCTTTGCTTAAATAACTGGAGAAAGCCACTGAATGTGCAGGTGATCTCCATCTTAAGAGATTTAAACGTACTTTTTGTGTCAGAATTTGCCTTGCTCCTCCGTCCACCCTTCCCTTTCGAAGAAGTTGGTGACTTGACAGATTCCTCCTCCTCCTGTACGCTCATGGTTACATCTTCATCATGCTCGTCTTTGTGCGAACCATTTGAAAAGCCATTCGTCTTTCCATTCTTCTCTGCGTCATCAGAGTGGGAGCCATTTTCAAGATGAAGTTCTTTTCCAAGTAGGGCCTTCACTTTAGAGATATAGACCTCCTTTAAAAAACAAAAACAAAAAGCACATGACATATGTCACAAGTTAGATGACAGAAAGTCAAGTACGGTTTTAGGATTAATATCAATTTGGACAACTTACAACTGACTGACCTTTGAGATCTCTGAACTTTTCATTTTTTCCTCCAGACTGGTCAGCTGATCCTGAGCATCAACATGCAGAAAGTCCTGCACCAACTTGAGCTTCTCTTTCACATGTTCCTGAAGTGACATTTTAAAAGAGAATAAGAGCTAATGAATAAAGTCCAAAAAAAAAAAAAAAAAAAGGCGGCACAACTTATGCACTCACAGGCACGGGGATAAACACACAAAACTTAAAGAACACAACTGTCTTAAACTGGATTGCATTACTTAACGAGACAATATGCAACCTGGAAACTATCACATAGTACATATTTAACTTCTCCTGTTGACATCGCACCACTGGTGTCAGTTTCCTTATGCTGTCCACCAGAAACAGCTCAAATAGAAAATGGCACAAAAAAAGAAGACTAAAGCTGATCCTCGTTCATTTTATTTATAACTATTTATGATATAAGGGGAGTGCAATGCGGATTGAGTCTGGAACTTCCCTTTGAGGTGACAGTATAGAAACAGACTAAAATACTAAACATTTAGTTCTTCCACACTAAACTTCCGTTTCAGAACTACTAGATAAGCATGTTTTGAGTCCACAGCTCACCTCATCTGCAGATCCTTCCTCATCCAACCTCTGCAAGCTGTAAACAAAGGAGAATCAAAACAGTGCTGGGGTAAGTCAGAGCGAATGGTGTAGGAGCACATCCTTTGCTATACTGCAGCAATAAAACACTGACAGCGGGAAAGCAGAAACACAGATAACAAAACTTCCTGAGTGGCGCCAAATCTCACACGCTGTCCCATCCATTGGTAGGCTAATGATGCTAACTGGCTAATAGTGCATACCGCATTAGCCCTGTCAATGGCAAAAAGCTAATGTTAGCAACATCTGTTTGCACAGGTAAAAGGGAAACCGCCAGTAACGCTCAGGACAACCACAGAAAGTCTAACCCACCAGGACTGCCATTTCAGCTTTAACAGCCGCTGTTATGGCTTTTGAAATAAAAGCTGCAAGCTAGCTACATCAGTAGAACACTATTAGCATTCATTACAGTACCTTTTCCGGACATCGTCCGGGAGAGGCAGGGACGTCCTGGTTGGCATCGTAAACGAGCGTAAGACACGAGCGACTAAAATGTTTTAAAACCGTTTAAAACTCCACTATCATTAACCACCGCGCAGCTCCACGGTGACTGTCTGTCTGCAGATGGATGCTATAAGCAATTCGGGCGCGCGGGCCGTCTTTTCGCGCGGAAACCCGGGTGTTGTGGACTGTACCACTGTAGCTATGTACAGGTAAAACAGTTTCGATGATGGACTTAATACATCCTTGATGTACGTATCGTTTGTGACCGGAATTACACGTTTATGTCATAAATGTTATTAATAAAAGAAAAATGGGAATTTTTGTCTCTTTTATAAAGAAATAATTTATCTAGAAATGCACAATTAAACCGATCCACCCTTACTGTTTGATAGATGTCGAAGTGGTCTGACCAGGCGGAAGTTGTTGTTTACTAATGAGCTATCGCAGCAAGACATCTGCATCTGTTGTATTACTACTACTTAAAAAAGTACAATTAAAAAAACATTGACTGGATGGCATCGTAAATGTGATACACAATGTAGCTGTTGTATTATTGTAGGGTAACAATAGTTGATTATCCACTGTGGATCACTTCCAGTGCGACTGTACTATCCATGCCTCAGGTCATGATTGCCTTAAGTTGTTTGTAGATATTTTGATTTGGGCGACTGCAATGTCATTATGAGCAAATAAATACGGAGACAAGGTCCTTCAACTATAACCAGCTACGTGCCTATTCCACCACAAGGTGGCAGTGTGTCATCGGTAGAGGATTAATCTCAGGCGGTCAATTTGTTCTTGTACAGTATTTACACATGGAAACCCACCATGTCCGCTTTTACCACCAGCTTTTATTGACACTTGTTTATTCTGTTATTATATTAATTGGTCAGTGTTTAGCTGTGTGTACAGTCACTGCACAGTTGAATAATGTTTAGAAATAGGCGGGGTTTTTGTTCTTTTCCTTTAGTCTAAATTGTAAAGTACTTCAAATTTCGTGCTGTTCTACAGCAATGAGCTTACATGGGCTGTGCTTTATGTGTACACAACTTCACATACAGGTTTCTGAATCTGATGTAATATCCTGCAGCGCTATGGAAAGACTTGGCAGACATCCCAGCAGCACAGCCTCCTGGGGCTGATTCAGCCAGCGTTCCCACCCAGGAATCCTGGATGTCTGACAGGAAACAGGCCCAAATCTCCCAAGGCCTCTATAAGTCAGCCTCCCCCCTCACCCCAAGCATCCCTCTTACCCAGAAAAACCTCTCCCGGGGCTTTTTCTTTATGCTTCTCTCAGACAAACACTTACAAACAGGCCATCTTCTCCACCACACCCCACTTTAAGCCCCCGCACTCTGTCCTCTGCCCAGCTTCCCATCCTTTTCAGGTCTACCTTTAGCCTTAAAGCAAAGCTATATTTTCATCAGGTAAGATAGCCATGATTAATCACAAAGCAGTATTTGCACAAACAATCACAGGCTTTCATGTTGAGGCTAGTGTTTTTCTGACCTTGTCAGAGCATGTTTGGATTTAATGCTGCATTTTAATTCCTTCTAAGATGGATTCACAATAAAAAAAAAGAGGCAACTCAGGACATGCAGAAAAGTTGCAGCTGCCACACTGGTTGAGTAAAGCTAAAAATCACACGCACACTTTTTTTTCAGTATTTCATTTATTTTTATAAAACTGGAATTAACAAAAAGGCATGTACCTATTAGTGTTTCAGATTGTACCAGTTTAATACAGGAAGCGTGCTACTGGACACACACAACTATTGCACACAAGACATTGCATAAAAAAAGTCATACATACTGTACAAAGACACATACATACAAAACATACACAGTTATTTATATATATATAACATAAAAGTTGGCGAACTCATAGGTACACCGATTTAAAAAAAAAAAAATGGGGGAAAGGAAACATCACGGAAGCTGCCAAAGTGCGTGTCCATCTAAATTTAGAAGTCAATATAAAAAATAAAATAAAAAATAAAAACACTGACAGGGAGAAGAGTTTTAATTGTGTGTCCATGAGAAGAAGGTTACAGTAAGCCTAAACAACAGGAACCGGACACTGAAAAAATAGAACTTCCTATGGCTGAGGGAAGTTGCGTGTTGTAGGATGTCAGGGAACGAGGATGAAGCTGACCTCCCAGGAGGGCAGATACCTCTCGTGCGTCTGAAACCGGATCTTCTGCTATTTTGTAGACAAGGTGAGGGGTCTTGAGAAACATGAGACGGGTTTGGATCTTTATTTGCACACGGCTTATGGTTTGCAAATTAAACCAAGATGTTCACAACAAATTCTTGTTCATGGTGCTGTTTGAAAATTCACAGTAAGAGTGATCTACCCTGTTTATCCCACTCTCTGTTTGTCAATGACTTTGTAATTCCAAATGATGGTTAATAATACTGTCGACAATGGGGTACATGCCCCGAACACTTCATACATACATTCAGCCTTTTGCCCCCATGAGGAAGGCACAAACAGAGGCAGCACATTGATTCTATGTTACTACAACACTGCAAGGGCATCTGTTCTTTTAGTTAAAGCTTCTAAACAGCTGTTATTGAGTCAAATTTGCCATCTGTGCCTACTCCCTTAAGGAAATGTGCATTCTGATTAGGCCTTCCTCAACGGAAACTGTTTAGATACAAAAGACAACAGTAAAAGCAAGAGGGGCAGATTAAGAGGACAAATGAGGGGAGGGGTGTTAGTGATGGAAGCCGTATCTGGAGTATATCATACATGTTAGCTCTTACAGTCTGAGTTTCATGCATTAAATGTGAGCAGATTACACAAGTTTGTTGTAGTTTATCAAAAGGTACGGTTATATAGGGACTATATAGTCCTGGTTTTGTCAAAGGACTACTTAGTAATTTTGTTTCAGTTGACCACTGCCACTGACTCTGTAAATAATGAGTGATGCAACTTTAAGCTTAATGCATACATATTTCAGTGAGGAAGAGTAATGTGGTTTAATCTTACACAGGGCAGAAATCTCTACAGTAAACTACAAAGTGCAATTTTGCAAGCTTTGCATTGACACAGTTCTTGAAAGTCCCAAACAGCTATTACATAACTATGATATTATGCACATTATTTTTGGCTTTTAAAAGGGTTTAACACATTTAAAAGATGAACATGATCATAGGTATATAAGTGAAAATGGTTTGCTCCACAATCGAGAAAAGTACCCATGAGAACGTTATAGTTTCTCATTTACTACGTTGGTTTCCTCTTGCATTTTTACACCAGCTGCATGGGTGATTTTAATTGCATACCGATTATAAATTCACACAGTATCAATTGTAATGAGAGATTTAAGTCTGTGTCTCAAAGACAGCTTTGTCCCAGCCTCACCCACTTGTCTTAGATCCAGGACGTGCTAGCTTGTTTCTTTTTCTCACACTAATACACATGATATCCTTGGACCCTATCAAACACCCTATCAAACCCTATCAAACACAGGTGGTGCATTCTTTCATAATAGGCATTTTCTGGTGTTCAAGTTTGTTGGTGCAGTGTTCCAGAGAGCTGGAACTCTTTAGAGGAACCAGACAACGTTCAGAAGGCCGCCCACTTTGCAGCACGCCCCAGCAGCAAATCAAACGGAGGAACTCCCTTCTCATGTCCTTACTGCGCAGCGTGTAGATCACTGGGTTAAGCGCAGAATTCAGAGTGGCAATGCAAAAAAAGGTGCTTGATTTGGAGAGGATAGGGCAGGAATATATGCTGCAGGACGAATCCAGAAGGAGAATTGTAAAAGCGGGCAGCCAGCAGACAATGAAGACTCCCACCACTATTGTGACCGTTTTCAAAAGGGAATAAGCTTGTGAGTTGGTTGCTTCCTGGTGGCTGGAGCGTACAATCAAATAGATTTTCACATAGAGGATGACAATAGAGAGTAGTAGGAGGCTGAAAACAGTGACGACAAACACAATGTATTTCTTAGAGTAAAGTGGCAAAACTGCCGAGCATTCAGGGAGGTTGTCGATGCAGTTCCAGCCGATGATGGGGAGTCCTCCAAGAAGGATGGAGGTAACCCAACAGGCTCCAATCAGCAGAAACATTCGGCATGTTTTGTTGGAGCCGTATACCTTTACCTTGGTGATAGCGATATAGCGCTCTATAGCTATTGCCAACAGGCTGAAGACTG